>NC_045477.1:107445034-107758649 GCF_009650955.1 Corvus moneduloides
AGCTCCACACATGTAACACCTCTCCACAGTCCACTCCAGGCAGCAGAAGGATGCTCAGGCACAAGCACACAGAACTGTGGCACTGGGACTTAGGTACTCAGGCGAAGAAATCACAGAACTGTAGAATCACAGAATGGTTTGAGTTTGAAGGGACCTTAAAGATTATCTGGTCCCAACCCCCTTCACAAGGGCTGAAACTGGAGCCCAGTGGTGTTAGTCTCCACAAAAACTGAGCTGTCTGCTCAGGGGTTCCAAGCATGATACTGCAGGATGCCTGTGTCCTTTAAGAGCGGCAGCTGAAAGTCAGGTGACAGATATCCTGGACAGCTTGGAAGAGTTGGGCAGGTGTCCCTTTCCCAGGCTAGGGAACATTTTCTGACATCACCTAACAAACTGCAGACCTGTAGCCTCAAAGCAACACAGAGAGGAAGCAGGAGCAATCAGGTTCATAACCAGGTTCCTGGATCCCTGCCATAGAGAGAATTTGCTAGATGCAAACAGCTGGATGGTCCTACAACAGCTCATTAAAGGGAAGGCAAAAGATAGGGAAAGGTCAGTTTTTACCAGGAACCTAACCAAGGGAAAATTATTACCAGGACACAAGTCAAAGCAGGCAAACAAGCCTGTCTTTCTCCTGTGCCATAAGGAAGGAGAAAATCCATGCAGGTTACACTTAAAAGGTTCAGCAGCAGCCTCCTGTCTTGAAGTGTTTTGCACCAACAGCTCTAATTGCCTTGCTCATTTATGATTGTTATTAGCTTATAATAATAATCGATTACTTAGAACTGCAGAGCATCTGTTAGCTGGATAAGATGTTCCAATTAATTACCACATTTGACCATCTCTGCAGGTTTTAGGTCAGGAACACACTATGGGTGCAGTATGTCTTCATAGCATGGCAGAGAGTGATAACAGCCAAATTGCAACCACAGTAGTGCTGGAGTAGAACAGAAGTTCTTTTCTGTTCTCAGCTCTGCTTTGCAATTGTCCCAGAACCAGGCTGATCTTTGCCTGCCATCTTGTGGGCAGGAGAAATCCTGACAGCAGCACGGGAAGGTAGTTCCAGAAATGTCTCATAATTTTAAAGTTACAAATCTCAGTTTTGGCAATTTCCCATCCTCCACAATTAATGGCAGCTGTGCAAGTTTAGCAGGCAACTTGGCATGTGCTGCTTTATCATTTTTTCCAAATAACTGCATATACGGGGACGAAATTTTAATCTGAAATTTACTCTAAACATGTTTATTGTGTCTCAACGCTATCTTCTATCAGAATTTCATTCTCTCTTTATCTGTTTAACCAGGAGCAATTAAAACTAAATGTTAGGTCAGAAATCAGCTATGCTAGCAGCAAACATTGTTGACTGGACCATAGCTAGTGGAGCAGGTGAATATATTATCTCCTTCCAGCAGCACTCCATGTGAACAGCAATTATCTGTCACCTAAAATAAGAGATGGGAAGTCCATGAGCATTCTCCCATTCACTTGGAAGGTTCCAGAGACTTGGGACTAATGCTGGAAGAGGACTGAATATTGTGAGCCCATAGTGAAGGAAGATTCCTGTGGGCCTAGGGTAGATAAAGATCTTGACTTTTCCAGGATGATCTCCTTCATTCTGGAACCTGAGCATTACCACTGCAACAACCTTCATGATGTCAAGCCAATGCTCAGGACCTAGCGCTGCCATGTAGCCAGGGAATAAAATCCTACCTGGAGCTGTATTTGTTTTTTTCCCCTCAGAGCGATATATTTTATATGGGTAGAATGCAGGCATTACTGCACCTCAATATTTCAAGGCAATAGGAGCTGCAGGTTCCTGTTGGAAATCAGGCCTTGGGTCTCAAGTGCCTAGAAGGTAGCTCCTTTGTCTCTTGGGATAAATGGTATAAATCTCATTTGGGGACAGTTTAGCTTCAGTGAATACGCTGGGGTGTGTTGTATGGGCATTGCTCTTTTGGGTACATGGATGCCCAGTAAGTGCTTCTCCCTTCAGTTGCAACAGGGATCATTTGTACCAGTCACTGGGGAAGAGGAGAACCTTTGTCTTTGGAGTCCACTCTCCTGTACCTGTCTCTGTTGTGCTGTGAATAGAGATACTGTATGTTTTTAACACTTTGAAAGACTCGTGTCTTCTCTCTCATCCAAAACAGAACATCGAAGCCGAGGTGATAACAGAGAGCAAAAAGTCCAAGGCCCCGTTGCTGTGGTGGCTCCCCCCTTTCCTCCCTTCCCTGCAACCTGCAGCCAAAAGAGGCACGCAATAAAGGACCGGCACTTGCTACCAGTAAGTCTTGCACTACAGCTACCTCACACGAACACGTTGTTAGCACGGTGGGACCCAAGTGTGACAGCGCTTCACAACTGCTCCCGACCCAGGCCGGTGCAAGTACAGCGAGCTGACCTTAAAGACTGTCAGCAGCGTAACACAGGTCACAGCTTCCAGCAGCCAGCCCCAGGGTGGCTGGTTTCAATCAGAAACCTCTTATTTTTCACCCGTGGCCAGCACACACGTGCTCTCTTTCACTCAGTCCTCCACAGTCCTTCACATTCGCCACTCAGGCTGTAGAGGTAGCACTTCGAGGAGCCTCCCGTAATTACAGAAAGTGCTGTAAATTCAGCCCTGGCATTAGCATTGCCAGAAGCCAAGAGCTCAGGGCTTTGAGTGCCAGCTTGAGGCTTGTGTGTGTGCAGATAGGTTCAGGAGCATGTCCCCAGCTACAGGGCACTACACCTTCCATAGTCCTGTTTCGCAGTGTTCATCTCCATGCAGTTTTTTCAGATGTTTCATATTTCACACATGTCCTTGCAACCAGCCAAGCAGGAACCCCAGCTGAAAATCTGGTCCTGTATGTCTGTGCTGACTTGCCACTGCTGCATTAATTTGAAATCAAATTAGTGCTGACAAAATGGTATTTATCATTGTTAAAGGAAATGTGCTAGACTCACAACTTTAACTCTGATCAGGTCCATAATTCCCACCAGCTTCAGATGGACTTTGGTACTTCTTTGGCTCTGGGTATTTTACTCACAAAAGTGTCATAGTAGCTACATTTTACCCTGTACTAAGAACCATTGTATTATTTAAAAGCCATAGGTCAGCTCTGGACTTAACTTTTAGGTGAGGCATTTGTCTAATGCCAGCCCTCAGTGGGGTGGTAATAGATCTGTTCTGCATCTGCCAGTACAGAGGCACTGACATCTCGAGAGATGCTACACCTGTGAGTACATTACAAACTTGGTGATGATTCAGTAACTACACTGAATCATCACTTAGCTTAAAAATCCAAGTGCATTCATCCTAACCATTATATAAACCATATTTAAATACTATAATGCTAAAGCACTCACAGTGTAAAAGACTCAATGTAAATGAGTCACACATGGCCAGGGACCAAAACATCAACTAATCAGTCCATAAGAAAAGTTTTGTTTCTCATTTAAAAAGCATGAAATACATAATAAGATTTGGATTCATTTGACTGTTCTGGCTTTTTGGCTGCTTATCTGGCTAATTTTGAGGACAGCATCACCATCACTGCAGGCTTTGAACAGGTTAAATTTGCAGGCCTTATGATTCAACTTAAAGAAGATATCCTGATGTTAAAGGATGAAAAGAGTTTGAAGACAGAAAGAAGAAACAGGATGACCTGTTTCTTCTTTATAAATCATCATCAAAGCTAGTGCTGTTGTAGGGTCATTGAAAGGTAAAGGGAAGGTGATGGCATGTTAAGGATCAGAACTAGTTACAGATGATAGTTCGGACAGGCTATTGAACATAAAGCTTTCTTAGTATCAGACGGGGAACAAGGCATCTCTTTTGAAATTGCATACACAGTGCTTAAAGGCCTGAATCTTTGCTGTGTTTGGAAAACAACCAGTGCATTTTAGACATTACTTCCATCTGTGGAACACAAAATAATAACAAATAGTGAGCAACTCTCTGAGTCCTGTATTAGTTGACAAAATTAAGTCATGCTGAATGCAGATGTCTTGGCTGTATCTGAAAGCCTACCTTTTTCTTTAGAAGATGGAAAATATTAAGCTTTGTGCCCACCCATTTCAGACCTCCTTTTGGAAGCTGACTGGGTTGAGTGTTCCTCTAAGGAGAAGCAAACAAGAGCTGCTTGGAGAGCTGTTGTTCTATTGATTTCAAGGCATCTGACAATGTTCTGCTTTGGAAATTGCAAATGCGCCATGGCCAGAGTACTTCAAAATGCCTTGACCCATTTCTGAGAAAACCCCTTGTTAATAGGGCAACTTAAAAATTAAAGAGAATAAGGCGAGATGAAGCTGCACATGTTCAGTCTGGCAGAGGTGAATCAGAGATTTTTACAAGACACTGCGACAGTAAATAGCTAATTGATACTGTAGCAGCCTTCATGATTTAATGATACCATTACAAGAGAAAGTTGAGAATGCTGTTATTGGCTAGCTCAGTCTTTTTGGCATAAGCTTTTTGACATTGCAAAAGTTTATCTGCTTCAGGGACTGTCAGTAATGTTTGATATCTGATTCCAGTTGATGGTATCATCTAGTCGTCAATGAAGTGAAGATGCTAAATCCACAAGAATTTTTATTCATGGCATAGCAATATGTTGTGTATTCCACTCTTCTGATGCATTGGGAAGGTGCTGAAGGGAGCAATACACAACCAAAAAAGCCCTTTTTTGTGTTTCTTTTAAATTAGGAAAGGGATCAACAAGAAGTTGGGAAATTTTTGAAAGTTACAGGGTCTGTCTTTTCCAAACTGACTGTCTAAGTTAAATGCAAATAAGAAACTTATTTTTGAGGACTGTTCAAATTACCACTGTGTGACCTGTGGGAACTACCACTATTGAAAGTTACTGAGAAAACAGGTCACCTATATCTGAGACAAGGCTCCTTACATGTGTACCTTTTGGCTGCTCCTACCAATTGGGTGGCTATGAGCTATGAGCTCTTCCAAAGATCTTGCATGATGTATGGTAAAACTAGAGAAAATCAATCACATCAGATGAAGATTCACTTTTAATCACAACTATGTTTACAGGGAAAAAGATGCCGAAGTCCCACAAATTCCAAGAAAGAACAAATGAATTCAAGTTCAAAGCAAGTAGTGTCAGTGTAAATGGGTCTGGAAAGACATTTTGGACTGTTCCATCACAAGATCATTTTGTGGTAGAGAAAGAATAGAGAACTAAAAACGGCATAGGCTCTTCCATGTCTACTCTTGTTACAGGAAATTCCCTGATTTGCCTGATGAAAGGTCCACTTAGCCCAAAGGCCAGAAGGGGATCCTTCGGGAAAGAGAATAAGAACAGGGCATGGTTTATTCTGTGTATAGTCCCATGATTTATCCTTCCAGTTTCATACAGAAACTGGTTACAGAGTTCCTGAGCCAGAGATCACACACAGAATAATAGCCACCAAAGAACCTCTCTGATTTGTTTAATCCAGTTTTTTTAGCGAACTTACACCTTCAGCCTCAGCAGCATCCTGTGACAATGACTTTAAAAATCTGTATGAAAATGTCGTTTTTGTTTGTTTCAAACCCAACACCTCATAATTTCATCGTATCCTTTCTGGTTCTCAGACTATGAGAAAAACAGTAAGCATTGCTTTCTCATTCCCTTTCTCCATGCTCCTCATGGTTTTGCAGACATGACTTCACTTAACTTTCTTATCCATTCCAGTCATTCTTTTTTAAAGCTGAAAAACTGGCATACTTAGTCTGTCTCTACACTAAAGAAATATACAAGCAAACACATTTAAAAGTTTCATTCATTCAGGCCTTTTAGCCAATAAAGAAAAAGAAGAAAAACCCAAACCAAACTGAAAATAATCTGAGGAGAGTATGAGAAAGTTATGGACTTGCTAAAATGAGGAAAACATTTCTTACACATGTTCCCATGACAACCCTGCCTGTAGCACTGCTGAGACCAGTCACTGAGTGTGAAGATGCTGTGTCATTCCAACTGCATTTCAGATTTCTCTTTAATTTTTTCTGCTTTTTTTTTCTTGGGTTTCCCCAAGTCCATCCAGCAAGGCTCTGAAATTTCAGTATTTCAATTCAGAACATTATGAGACCACACTTTCTCAATCCCCACGTGGCGCAGCTATTATAATAAAACCAAGGAAACGGAGCGAGGAACGCAATATTTGGAAATTTACACTCACAGTTGCACAAATTTCAGTGTCAGTTTATTCATAGTTATAATCTGAGCCAGAATCTAAGGGACAAGGAGCAGGAGGGTTTTTTCCAGACAGGGTTTTTGTCTCCCTGAGGCCTCAGCTAGAGCAAATGTGAAGGGAAAATAATGCATCAGGTAATTTTATTCCATCTCCTTGCCATTTCAAAAATACTCTGTATGGTCTGCTTTAGGATGCTTTGTACAGCAAAGGGAAGGAAGTACAACTGAATATACTAACTTTCACACAGTTCTGTGCTGAAGCCAGATGAAGCCTCAGTAAGAAACAACTGAGTTAAGGGACAGGCATGAGCTGGGCTCTGCACTTTGTGTGCAAATCCTGCCTGAAGCTGTTAGAAATAAAACCTACCTGACGTTATTCATCAGACTGAACTTGTATAGCACTATTTGTGCAATGAGCCTAATACCTACTACCCTGTATTGTGGGATGTTTATTTTGTACCTTTGTCTGCTGAAATGCCACGTGTGGTATGACTTCTGTCACAAAACATGTCTTAGTTTTGTCTTTACCTTGTCAAAACACAAGAGCAGTACATTAATCGTTAAAGGATTGTCAGTACTTTAGCTGATCGCATTTGTGATGCTCCAAAAGAAAAGAAAACACCCACAAGCAGATAAAATAAAAACTTGAGGAGACTGAAACATACAGAAATATACACATTGGGAGAAGGCAGGTGAGCAGCATTGTGATTTGGAGCAGAAATAGCATGATCAGAAATATTCCCATTATTTTCTCTTCAGCATCAGTTGACTGTGTAAGAAAGCTGCTGTATAGTTACAAATATCTAATTAAGTAGTGAACTGCGCTCCAAAAATACTGGAAAGCTGGTAACCTTTTATTAGTATTTCTTCTCCTTTCTCTAGACCTTTAGATTTTCTATCATGTAAATAATCCTGTGAGTTAAGGAAGCAGCAGGTGCTCCATTTCACTGGCAGAGAGAGGTTTCAACCAGAGCTCCAGGAGTCAGTACTGTACTCATGTGAATATGGGATTGAACACTAGTTCACACTTACTCTACATGTTGCCTTTTCAGTGCATGAATGAATGTTCTCAAATGAGATGTCAGGATGTACTGTACATCTTATTTCTGTGCTCCCATAGGGTGAAAGCAAACTATATGCATGTTCTGTTTGCTGGAGACTACAGAATATATAAAGCTTGCAGATGCTGAAGCTACGTGCTGATGCTCTGCTTGGGTGATTATCACCCACTTTATTCATCAGGTTATCCTGGGAGGGAAATTTCCCCCACCTACTGCAATAGAAACCTGAAGTCAGAAATCATATTGATCCCTTATGCTTTTTGTTAGCTGCAGCTTTTAGGCAGCAGGAGTCAGAAATAATCCTCTGGAGAACAGCACTGTGCAGCAGTGTGCACCAGCCTCCTCCTGCCCTCACCGGGGCTGTGCCAGCCCTGTGCTGCTGGGGGCTGTGACCCTGCCACCGAAATCCCTTGTGAGATAACACCTTGCCTGTCTGATCAAACACAGCTGAGGGGGAAGTAATCAACTCAGCCATTCTAAATTTAACTAACATGTTGAGGATAAATGCTCTTGATGAGTCTTTAGCATTCTCAATCTTTAATTAACTGAGGAAAAATAGGTTCTTCATTCTTGGGTTTATGTTTTTCCCATCACCATTGCACTGTGTTCCATACGGCCTGTGCAATAATTTTGAAATCCCAGAATCTCCTGTAAGGCAATCACTACAGGTAAGGCAGGATAGGTACATGATTTAACACAAATTATGCTTCTTGGACCAGTCTTTCCTATATGTTGAAGATGTCGAAAAACAGTCACATCTCAGAGCTTTGGGGAATGGAAAAGAGGGGCAAAAGTGGCATTCTTTTCCTGTTATTGACCCATTAATTTCCTTCTCCAGATCCCAGGTCTGGGACAATAAATGGGACAGACTCATAAATTGCCAGGCTGGCAAGTTTGTCGACTTCTGATTTGCTCCTTTGTCACTGTCCTGATGATATTTTAAGGTTTTAATACATTAAAATGGTTAATCATGAGTTCTGACTTAGATATGTGCAAGTAATGCTCTTCCTAAAGTCAGGGTGAGAGTGTTCAGGAGTGCTTCATCTCACCCCAAGTTAAATGCTGAAGGAAAGTGAGCTGAATTACTCCTCAGCAGAGCCGCTCTTTCTCTATAGGTGAAGCTCTGTTGACAAGTTCAGACTTGGACATCCGACTATTTTGTTGTAGTGCACAGAAACCAAAGACTTTCACACTGAAGTGATGCGGAGCACTGAGACATCAATCAGATCACTTGCATATGCAACAAGATTTTTACTGCAAGGCAGTTTCACGAGCACAGTGGCACCTCTGCAAGTGAGGTTGATGGGATAGCTCAGGAAATAAAAATGTTCACATATGTCAGTGACAAATCCCTATTCAAGCAATTATGCACCAGTTTAGTTTCAAAGTAATCTTAGCCCATTAAAGAAAAAGGCACATTTAAAGTATTCTGGCTTTGTATTTAACAGAATGATTATCACTATTTCTGTTTCCCAAGCACACCCACACAAAAGAAATTCAGTTTTAAAACTGCCTAACTTCAGACTTGCCCATCAGACCAGAACAGTCTGGTTTATAGTAATAATTTCTTGCTTAATTATGTGTTTACTCAGGACATTTAGAGATATTCTGGTCTTCTGAGTGAATGAGAACTTTTGAAAAGAGGCAGTTCACTCCCTCCCCCAGCATGGTGGTGTTGAAATGCTGAGGCTGCTGCTCTGTACCAGCTCTGTGCCTCAGCTGCCCCAATGATGGGCACCATGTGGGAACAGGCACTAAGTGACCTCAGGACCCCTTGGCGACGCAGTGGTAGCACCAGCTTTCTCAGGAGCACAGCAGTGACAGCAGAAAATGAAATTTTGCCGGTCACCCTCATTTTTGTCCTCTCTCTAATGATAGGAACCTACCTAGGAAGTTCGTCCTGCCATGCTTAAGCAGGGGCCTGAGCCTAGCACATCAAAGGATGGCTGTAGGTACATGGAACCAGACAAGTGTTTTCTCAGAGGCACCTGGCAGAGTGGTACATGGGTGAGGTAGGAAAGTGCTGCACTGATTGGACTGGCAGATGGGTAACCAGATCTTGCTTGTCTTGACTGTAGCCCACACTGCTATCTCTGAGACCGAAGTTGAGGTCCTGTTGTTTCTCTCCTGGACAGGTTTGCCCCTGAGTGTGCATGTTGCTGTGCTTGGAGCTCAGGGCAGGAGGTCCCTCCTGTCCTCTTCTCCTTGTGCACTGACAATCACAGGCCATGGAATATTGCAAAGATTTTCATATCCTGAACTCTTGTCACCTCAGCAGCATTAGTCTCCCTCCATCTTGACCCTCCCCAGAGATCCTCTAGCACCTTCCATGAGGAAGTTGAATTTCAAGCATCCTGGTAACTGCAGTCAGTCTGCTTAGAGCAGATGACTGGAAACCTGGTCAGAGGACCAAGCATGAAATCATCCTTGGGTATCTGAGGAGTAAGTAGATTGAAATGGTTGATGTATTCAGTGTCTCCACAGCCTTTGTTGCATTAACAGAGGTGTTGCTCCTGAGACAAGGACTTTTCCCAGCTTGGGAGAACTGGTTTTTCACTGGCCTGGGGAGAAACTAAGCTGCTGGAAATGTTCACTGGGAACAGCTCTATTTTAATTTCCCCACTCTGCCCTCCTGTAAGGATTATGGACAGCTCATCTGGAGGCTTCCCATGGGTACAGAGGAACCAAGGAAAAGATGCTGTATATCTAGGAAGAGAATAGGATGAGATGGAGGATTAGGCCTTTTGAGAGTCACTACAGCTTTTTTTCTTGAGAGGAGACCATATAATGCAAAGTCTTTCAAACTGAGGTTTGTAGTTCCTCTGTCCCAGCAGTGTTGATAATGATTGATAATGACTGGGAGGAAAAACATGCATAGAATTATTTGACATTATTAATCTGCTAACTAATGCAGGGAGAGATAATAACCCCTACCAAGAAACACGTGCTGGAGATTTCCAGGGGGCTCAACAGACCTGTTACCCTTCTCTCTTTTTTTGTTTGATTTCCTATTTCAAAAGAGGTAAGTTGTCCTTCACTCCTTGGTTTTGAAAACTGGACATTATAACAAAAAAACTGGAGTTTCTGACAGAAGAGGATTTTGGAGGTGTAGGGATTCAGCAAGACCCAGGATGCTGTGGCCATCGCTGTTTGTCCTTTCAAGTGTTACAAAAAATGACAAAAAGCCAATTGGCCATTGTCGCCCTGACACAATGATTGCAACCTTAGAGAAGTAGTGATATCATCAGAAACACACAGCAATCAATGAATTTTATTAATCACCATCAGCATCATTATTTATATCCATTTCCTTAAAATTGAAAAAAAAATTGAAAAAAATTCCCTTATATTATGAAATAATTCTCATTTATAATGTAATTGGATATGTATCTTGCATTGATTCAGCTCCAGGCAGAACACAGTTTTGAGTTACCAAATCAATACAAGGCATTCTTGGGACAATTTAAGCATGTCTGTACAAGAAGGTTGTACCAATTTCACTGCAGTTGTGTCTAATCCAAGTATGCAAAATCAGCACAGATTTCACAGGGGTTCAGACCAATCTGTTGTGGGGAATAAACCCATCAGTAGGAAACAGGATGAAAATCTCTGCTCATTTTGGCTCTGATGCTAATTTATCCAGACAAAAATGATGTGCTTTTACCAGAATCGTTTTGTGTATGTTTTTAATTTTAATTTTTTTTTCCACATTTCACATTTATAGTTTTACAGCACCCGTTCGCCCTCCCCAATTGAGTGTTGCCACATGACCCCCTGGAGTAGAAAGGTACTGGAAAAACAAGCAATCCTCAATTAACAGCCCTGTCTCACTCTTCTCCTCTCCAGATCCTAACCCTTCCTCTTGCTTGCTTTTCACTTGCTAACTTTACTGCGCTAAAAGAAGCCATCTCTGTTTTTCTCATGTCACTAAGATACAATAATAATGTTTTTCCCCCTTCTTTCATTCTTCACTTTGGATGGGTTTCAGGACCCCAAGGCCACAAAGCTGCCTTCCCTATCACCTCCTTTAAAAGGCCTGAACTCGGACAGACTCGATAGCATTAGCAATTGTATTTAACTCTCTTGCCATGTTTTGCAACTGCTCCTTCTTTTTTTCCTAAATGGTAAGAAATGGTTTGGACAATGCCACACGGACAGCAGGTATTTATTCTCTGGCCATTTGGTGATGCCGCTGTTTGGAGAGGAGGAGCTCTGGCAGCCAGAGTCACTTTGCCCGCTTTGTCCAGCACTTCATTGTCATCCAGGGAAGGATGAATTCGGCAACAAATGAAGCCTCTGTGTGTGTGTGTGTGTGTGTGTGTGTTTGTCCCCACATGCCTGTGTGTGCGTGCAAGGGTGGGTTTTTTTTGCGTGCATGCATCAAACTTAGGGCTGGGGGGGGAGTTACCTAGGAAACAAAGTCTTTTGTGCTTGAAGTTTATATGAGCTATTCACGTCTGCCGGGAATTGGCACAAAAGCTGCAGGCAGAAAGAAGGCTGCAATGTTTGACTGAAATCCTACGTGGGAAAAGGGGGTTTTCTGCGGGCGGGAGAAGAGGAAACGTGCGTTGTCTTGGGTCTGGGGGTGCTGCAGGAGGTGACACTGACGAGGTAAGTAAGTGCCCTCCAACAGTTTAAATAGTAGCTGCCAAGTTAAGATCTTTAATGCTTTTGGGGCTGGGACATAAATGCTGTTTGGCAAGCCTAAGATGGTTAATTCCCCCAGGATTTGTGAGGAGCCTGGGAGGAGGAATGGCAGAAATACAATGGCAGACAGGGCATGATCCTGCGGTGTTCAACACCCGCCTGCTCAATGCTCTGCCGTGGCAATGGAGAGCAACATTTTATCTTTGCCCTGTTTGCTACCGAAACTAAAACTGGCAAATAAAGTGTAAACAGCAGGCATGAAGGAGAAAAGGCTGGCAGTTAAGCAGCTGGGAATTCAAGACTGAAGAGAAAGCCAATCTGAAAAGGATTGCACTTTTTTTTAAAAAATGAGAGGCAGACAGATGTCCTGAGCTGGCCAAACAGTTGTCACAGCTTACAGAAGAATGTATTAATGGAAGAAGAGAGGGAAATTAGGCAGGAAAAGGTAAAGGTAAGTGTTTCTCCCCTCTGTCCCTTCCAAACAAAACAGAAACTTTTTTTTTTTTTGCAAACAAAGAGACCCCCAAACCCAAGCTGGCAGCCAGCACCACATGAAAACGCACTTGCTTTATTTCTCTTTGCAATACAGGGTGTTGGGGGATTTGTCATTTCTTCCAAAAGAAAACAAACCATCTCTGTTTCTTTCATGGTTTCTTTCATGCTGTTTACTTTTCTCTCTGTTTCTTCATCTTCAGCATCTAGTACTTCTTGTACTATGCTATAAACGTATGCATGGTTTCTAAATAATCTTTTGAATTTCTTCTGGTGGTGGCTACTCTTTTCTTTGGTTGTTATCCCCCTGTCCCAGCACTGTCAACACCTGCCACTTCCCACCACACAGCTGTTGGATGGCTGTACCATGGTCTGCTCTTGATCTGCGTTTGTACAAATGAAATGCAAATGGTTTTTCTGAAGTATGGAGGGGTCTTCTTTAAAACTTTGGACCTTCTGATGCTTGTATGAATGGTTGTATGAGGCCAGTTGCAGTTGCAAATGAGAACTCACATGTCTAATGCTTGTGGTAACGGAGGACACGCTTGCCATGGCTATGCACGAATGCAGGATGTGCCCCTTCTGACAGAGGAGCTGGCCTGTAAATGTCACTCTAAATGTGCTGAGTTCCAGTACGTTGAGGTGTTTTTCTCCTATTAGCAGGATGTTAAGTTTCCATTGGAGAATGGCTGGTGCTATGTGACTTAGCTAGAACGATTCCTTCCTGCATCCCTATAATTGATTTCTGATTTGTGTGTCTGCTTTGTTTCAAAATTAGCCTTGTGTGCCTGAATGGGAGACACTGATTTTGAATGTATTCATTTGCAGTCCCATCCACCAGAGGACGAAGATACAGATGTCATGTTAGGGCAGAGGCCGAAAAATCCAATACATAATATCCCTTCTACACTGGATAAACAAACCAATTGGAGTAAAGCACTACCTCTCCCAACTCCAGAGGAGAAAATGAAACAAGATGCCCAAGTGATTTCTTCTTGCATTATCCCCATCAATGTCACTGGTACAAATCTCTTCTATTTCTTTTTGTATTTATTGCATGGTTCAAGGGAGGTCAAGTACTTACTTTGTTTAATTTATTTGAAGTCACGGGATTGTGCAGTCTGGGGGCAAAGACCCTAGCTTGAAGATTTAGTTTCTGAAAGACAGTGGGCTAAATTCATCCCTTATGCATGACTGCTGGAGTCACCGAAGCCGCATCTAGGATTAATTTGGCCCATATTTTCAGAGTCATGTTATATGGTGTAACATAACCCTAGTTCCCTGTATAAACAATGTACTTTTGTTGTGTATATAACCTACAATCTGTATTAACAAAGACCTCAAATAACTTTTTGAATGTAGCTGACTGAAATAATGCAGAAAGCTACCAAAATTAATCATATGATTATCATGTGTAGCAGGAGAAGAGAAACTAGAGAATGTAGGCTACTATTTGCAGTGCTTTAAACATGCAAGGCATGAATGTGTAGCATGCAAACCATCGCTCTGAGATCTCTTTACATGCTGCTATGCTGAAGGTATAGTAATGGCATTTTCTTTTATTTTTATAACGTTTGGATATATTTGACTAGATTTATTTGAAGAAGAACTTGTTTATAGAAGCAGCAGGTATATCACTTATTAAATGTGATAGATGACTTATTTCCAGAATCAAAAATCAGGCTGTTTTTCTCTTTCTCTTTTTCTCTTTCTTTCCTTCCAGAGGGCTATGGTAAACATAAAGTTGATCTGAGTTTTCCTCAATAATATTTTCAAGTACCAAGTTTTGATTAATTTAAGAGCATAAAGTGGGCTAACTTCTACAGTTATAGACTTCAGTGTAAATAATCAGGAAAAAAGCAGGGGGCTTTCAGTTAACCTTCATTCTCCAGAGAAAATATTTGTATTTAATTCTATTTTCCCAGTAACTGGGGGGGTTGGGGTAAGGTCACAGCCCCTCACCTCCCATTGTTCTTCCCCATGTTTATCAGTGTTGCACAAACCTTCCTGAAGACAGGCTGTAGGATTCACCATGGTGCTGGAGAGGGCTGTATGCCCACAGTCCAGCTTCAGCTCACAACCAAGGCTCTTGGGCTTGCAGCACGTCTGTCTTACAGCATCAAGGTGACAAGTCCCCATCTGCTCCACCATCAGCTGCATGAATCCTCCCAGTGACAGCAACATAGTCCCAGTTCCCCTCCGTCCTGGCAGAGAAGGTGACACTGCCCAGTGCCACCAGTTCTGCCTGCCTGTGGAGGTGGCATCCAGGAGTGGGTGTTCCTTTCCCCAGGACAGTGCTCTGGCCACAGGAGGACAGGCAGCTGGCCAGCAGAACTGCCTGCATACACCCTGCTGGGCTGCAGGTCGGGAGCCAGCCGGTCACGGTCATAGGTTGGGCACTGCCGCTGGAAATCCCCACAGAAAGTAATAGATAATGTGGCATATTTCCACGAGGTAAAGCTGGTGATAAAATGATGCTCCTTCTAGTTTTGATATAGGACCCTGACCGGTGCAGGCTTTCTAACAGGGCTAATGTCACCTAATGCAGCCAGAGGACAGTTAGGTCTGGGACCAATGTTAACTTTTCCAGTAATAGCCATTTTTGCCTAGACTCCACCTGCCATACATTGGAACCAAATTTCCACTGATCAGTTTTACAGATCAAGAATGGTATGTAATCTTCTGGATGTTTATGTGTATCATTCTCATTAGCACTAATGGGAATAATTTGTATGCGTCACGGGGAAGAAATACCCTCTTCCACTTTCCTCTCGGAGATGACCCCTGTGCATCTGGCACACAGAGCATGTTTGGCTAACTCACAGTTGCTGGAAAACCAGCAATGATGCTGATTGATTTTTTTGTTTCAAAGAGTTTGCTTTTAGTTCTCTCTGTTTCTGTTTTTTAAGCTTCTCCCAACCCTGAGAAATGTTCACTTTTTTGAAAATGATTGTTGTTGGAGTTTACAGCACTTTTGTTCCATATTAAAGAAAGTTCTTCCTCTGCTTATTCCAGGGGCATTGGTGATTACAGGACATCTGTCTGAAGCCTCTATTTCACTGTAGTAGATTTCAAGAAGAACTTTTACAAGAAAGTTACTTTTTAATGTTTTACATTGTTATGTAATGTAATATGTATGTGTATGTCTGTGTATAATTATGTTTTCTATAATTATACGCTATTAAAATAGAGCTTCTTATCAGGATTTTTTTTTCCTTTTGTTTGGTTTAGTTTGTTCGTTTTTCTTAAGATTACAAACCACTGTACCAGCAATCCTTATGTTAGTGTTTTTATGGACCTGGCACATTTTTTCCAACCTGTCCCATGTCAACTTTAGAGAGCGTGAGTGTACAGTTGTGCAAAAAGCCAGCACAGATAGGCACTGGCCTTCTGGTCAGCCTCCTTTTAACTCTGTTTTGACTAGACAGTGTAAAATCAAACTGAAGGAACACTTCCCTGTGCTAATGCCATGGAAACATAAAGAAAACAAAGAATTCTCACCTATTCTGTATGAAAGTGATCATAAATAAATGTACTCAAGAACTTGTGCTTCTAAATCTAAACTGAGGGTTCTTGATTGTGTGACCTGAGCAGACTCCCACTGTGTGCTGCGCACATGGGAAAATCAGGCCACTTCCTGATGTATGCAAATAAATAGCAGCTCCCCGTTCATGTCACTCTTGGCCATGTGTCATTGTCACAGAGAATGCTCTCTAAACTTGCATGGTGACTTGGCCCCATTTTAGCTGTCTCCTTCCTTTTCGAAATGTTAGCTCCCTTGGCATATTGGTCTCCTAAGAAGCACCCAACTACTGCAATATGGCATTATAACCTTAAAATGTTTTCTTACACTTAGTTGCTTAAAATAAGTCAGGCTACAGCTGAACAAATAATGCTTTGCAGACAAGTTACTGTCATTGTCCCTATGACAGATGGATAAATAGCTATAAGAAAGATGCCCTGCTACCAAGAGCTCTCTATTTGCCTTTCTGATTTTCTTTCCTTTTTCCGTTCTTTTTCTTTTCATGCCTTCTGTTATTTTTGGCAGACCAGGCTGCTGAGGGGGAGCTGGAATTAGATGTAAAACTGTGATATACTGTGATATAATTTACATAAGAGCTACATAAGGGCTCCCTTATGTTTATTCACAGGCTTAATCCAAGCTCACATACCTCCACTGTGTTCCAGCCATGAAAATTTGTTTACTATTTCTAAAGGCTAATGAGACCTATTTATGGGTTGCAGGAGTTGGTTTTGACAGAGAGGCTAGTATACGCTGCTCTCTTGTTCATTCACAATCTGTACTACAGCGGAGACGAAAGTTGAGGAGGAGGAAAACCATCTCTGGCATCCCCAGAAGAGTGCAACAAGAAATAGGTGTAGTATAAATACAAATCTTCCGTAGATAGCTTTCTAACCAACTTAAATTACAGGGATATGAGCTGGTAGCTAGCCTTCCAAAGAAATGAAACCTTTAAAGTGTAAATGCTTGTGGAGTTTAGGAATGACATGTTTTGTTCATTTGATTTATTACAGTAAGTAAAGCTATATTACTCCATATGGCCTTGAAGGACCGGGAGCCTTACTGAGTAATATAGATGTACGTGTTCAGCTCTTATTGTGTAAATGTTAATCAGTTCTTTTTTTCTTTTTCATTTTATTTCTGTTATGAACCCATAGTTATGTGCATAAAAAGTAACTAGATTAAGTGAAAGTTTTTTCTTGCATCAGGGGAGCTTAAGGTAAAGAACTGACAGATGTTACTCAGCAAAGTGATGATCAGTTGTCACAACAGCTGGATAACTTAGATGCGTCGTTGAATATCCACCATAGATACAGCTGCTGGCACCCTATGGGAGCTTTGCTAAACCTTCCTTTTATTTATCACACTCCTCAATTCCTTCTTATTATTCTTTATCACCAAGAATATTTGCCTTAAATCTACCAAATTACCTCACTTTTTGTCAAGGTAAATTAGGAGCAACTCTGCTGGGGGCAAATTCAGTGTGAAATTCTTATGAACTCTAAATAAAACTAACAGAATTATTATTTCGTAATGTTCATCTGCACCTGAAGATGGTTCTGGTGTTTCGGCCCATTGCCATGAAACTTGATGGGAAGCAGAAGGAATGTGTTTATCACAGGGAATAAACAATCAGAGAACCTATGAAAGAAAGGTCCTTTTGTCTTGCAAATATTCTTGATAGTAAAGAAGCAGATAATGAAAATTCTGAACAAACAGGTAGGCAAAACAGAATTATTTTTAGAAGCTTATGGAGTGTTTTGTCCAGCAGCCACTCCTGAAAACTGTCTTTAAGTAGCTGAAATAGAGTCATAAAAACTGAAAATATTTGTCTTAATATTTACCACAGCAAGCTCAGCTCTACATTGAGAACGCATTGCAGAGGTCATGTTGCAGGACTAGGAGAATTTCCCTACCTCACTGGCACGAGGTCTGCCTTATAAATTCTTTATAGCAAACTTAAATTTGGTCCAATGCTCAGCAAGATTAAAAAATAAAAAATACAGCAGATAATGCTTCTTGGGTTGCTCCGCGGGTTGTCTCGTGCCAGGAAATGTGGAGCTCTCTCCCACTCACCCAGCTTTCCGTGTGTCCTAGATTCAGACGAGTCACCAGTGGCAAGAGAGCGCAATGTGATTGTGCACACAAACCCGGAATTCTCTGGCTCCAACAACAGGAGGTTGGGGACCCGGGACTCGGAGTGCCAGACAGAAGAAATCCTGATAGCTGCTCCCTCCAGGCGACGGATCCGCGCCCAGCGGGGGCAGAGCGTTGTAGCCTCTCTCTCCCACTCCGCTGGCAACATCTTGGTGCTGGCGGACAATGGGGATGCGGTCTTTGCTGCTGCTGTGAGCAACCGCATCCGCTCGCGAAGCCTTCCTCGCGAGGGTGCCCGGGCCAGCGAGGGCCATCAGGATGCCACCACCAAGAGTGCAGGCTACGAAGCAGAGCACTTCCTAGCTGGTCAGGAGAGGATCCCAAAAAATGGGAAGGAGATCTTGAGCAAGCAGGGTTCACAGGAGTGCCAGCCCATTGGTTTAACTTGTCCTCAGCACCTGCATAGCCCTGAACACAGCATTGGCGAGAGGGGGAGATCTCGGCTGTCAAGGATGGTCGATTCAGGCAGCTGTGAAATTTCATCCAACTCAGACACCTTCGGGAGCCCAATTCACTCCATCTCCACAGCAGGAGTCCTGCTCAGCAGCCACATGGACCAGAAAGATGACCACCAGTCCTCCAGTGGCAACTGGAGCGGAAGCAGCTCCACATGTCCCTCCCAGACATCTGAAACCATTCCTCCTGCTGCCTCTCCTCCACTGACAGGCTCTTCACACTGTGACTCTGAGCTGTCGCTCAATACCGCTGCCAATGCCAATGAGGACTCCAGTGTCTTCATCACAGAGCAGTTTGGTGACCACGCAGACAAGGTCAGGGGCCACAGGGCGAGCTCCTTCACGTCCACTGTGGCAGATTTACTGGATGACCCCAACAACAGCAACACGAGTGACAGCGAGTGGAACTACCTGCACCATCACCATGACGCCTCCTGTCGCCAGGATTTCAGCCCTGAGCGCCCAAAGGCAGACAGCCTGGGATGCCCCAGCTTTACCAGCATGGCCACCTATGACAGCTTCCTCGAAAAGACCCCCTCTGACAAGGCAGACACTAGCTCACACTTTTCTGTGGATACTGAAGGATACTATACCTCCATGCACTTTGACTGTGGTCTGAAGGGTAATAAAAGCTATATTTGCAACTATGCAGCCCCAGGCTCTGAGAGTGGCCAGACCGAGAGCATGACTTCCAGCCTAGCTGACTGTGCCTGGCAGGAGTGTATGAGCCACAGGAGGCAGGGACGGCAGAGCATCTCACTGAAGAAACCAAAGGCAAAGCCAGCCCCACCAAAACGCAGCTCGTCTTTGAGGAAATCAGAGGGCAGCACCGACCTTCCTGACAAGAAAGAACCAAAGATCGGTGGTGGGCAGCATGTCTCTCACACTGCCAGGGAGATGAAGCTGCCCCTTGAGTTTTCAAACACACCTTCCCGAGTGGAAGGCCCCAACCTGCCAGCCAAGCAGGAGCTTCCCTGGACAAACCAGGGTGATGGCGGATTAAAGGACGCTCCATTTGACACCGCTGATATCCCTTCCTTTAAAGATGAAGGTGCTGAACAACCTCACTATGCAGATCTCTGGCTTCTGAATGACTTGAAATCCAGTGATCCTTACAGGTCCTTGTCCAATTCAAGCACTGCTACGGGTACTACAGTCATAGAGTGCATCAAGTCACCCGAGAGCTCTGAATCCCAGACGTCTCAGTCTGGGTCACGAGCTACAACCCCATCCCTCCCCTCTGTTGATAATGAGTTTAAGCTGGCCTCCCCAGAGAAGTTGGCGGGATTAGCCTCACCCTCCAGTGGGTACTCCAGCCAGTCAGAGACGCCCACCTCTTCTTTTCCGACAGCTTTCTTTTCAGGACCCTTGTCTCCAGGGGGGAGCAAGAGGAAGCCAAAAGTACCAGAGAGGAAGTCATCGCTGCAGCAGCCACTCTCAAAAGATGGCACCGCCTCAGTGAGCAAAGACCTCGAACTTCCAATTATACCTCCTACTCACCTCGACCTAAGTGCTCTTCACAATGTCTTGAGCAAGCCCTTCGCTCACAGGCACCAGCTGCATACCTTTAGCCACAGCAAGCAGAGCGCAGTTGGGGAAGCCCTGCAGCCCAGCCCTCCCTCTGCCCTCGCCATCACGCCCTCCGTTCTCAAGTCTGTCCACCTCCGGGCAGTCAACAAGCCTGAAGGAGTGAAACATAAAGGCAGTACCCCAGACCTGCTCTGCATACAGGAGACCACTTTGATGGCAACTGATGTCTCTCCAGGCAAAATGAGGCCACTGTTAGCTAAGAAACCAGTATCACGCCAGTACTCTACAGATGAGGCCATAATGCTGTACATTGACACTTCCCCAGCAGAAGCAGGCCCTGGAAAGCCACCTTTAGAGAAAAGCTCCTCTTTTGGCGGGCAGAATAGCTGCGAGCGAGAAGCTGTAACTTCAGCAAGCATGGGTCTGGTTGAAATCAAACCTGGGAAGGACCAAACACACCTGGCCGCTGAATACTTACCAGAAAGCTCTCTGAATCAGACATGTGCCGTCCCCGTGGATGGCTTTCAGAAGGGCTCAGCTGTCCCCACAGGTGATGATGAAACAAAGAAACCTGTCCAGGGACCAGAAACAGTGCACGATCTTCAGCAAGTGCAGGCTCAGCAAGAGCTCTCTGCAGGCAGCGAGGGGAGTGTGGAAGCTGGGCCTGTGGGTGAAAGCCCAGCTCAGGCTGAGGGACCGACCATCACCTATCAGTTAAAGCACCAACCCGATGTAAGCCACCATGTGCCTGGGAATATCAGCTATGAAGCAGAGATGGCAGCAGTGGATTCACTCAGCGAAGAGGGTTGCAAGCAGGAAAACGATATCACATCAGGTATCCCAACCAAAAGTGCCTCTGATGACAGCAGGGCAGACGAGACAGTGGGCGGTGCAGACGAGCCTTCGCTGAAAGGTCAGTTGGGAACTCTTTCTGTGTCATACCCAATCAGGCGGCTTTGGACAGGATGGTAGTGGAGTCACAGAGCAGAGTGGCACATCAGCTTCCCTCTGTGTGTTTAAGCATAGAGCCCCCCATGTCTCTTAGCTGGCCAGCCAGCCCAAAGCTATTTACACGTTTCCAAAGTATTCAGACTGTATTTCTGATATTTATTTCCTCCCTTTTGCTGCACTTCAACTGAAAGGATAAAAGGGAGGAGCACTGGCCCTGGGTACAGAAGAGTCTTATTATCACAGCTATGCTGTAAATGGGAGATCTGTGTTCAGTGCCCCTTTTATGGGCTCCAACATGGAACAGGCACTTTTAGATTGGAGGGTAAAGGCTGTATGGTGGTATTGGCCACTTGGTTGTGAGTGGAGCTGATGGCTTCAGCTGGAGGTGCTGTTGCAAAGCACAGTGGAGTCTGACTCATAACATGGCTTCTCTCCTTTTTAAGAGTCTTCTCCAAGCGATGAGTCTATCATGTCTCCGCTGAGCGAGGAGTCACAGGCTGACACTGAGGATGTCTTTGTGTCTCCAAACAAACCCCGCACTACTGAGGATCTGTTTGCAGTCATTCACAGGTGACCTAACCTTGCGGCAATGGGAAATGGTAACATGCTTCCCTGCACAGTTGTCCACTAACAGTAGCTGCAGGATGGTTATTCTATGTTTAAGTCTTGTCCTCAAACTACCTTCTTTAGTTAACTCAGTTTAGTTTTTTAAACTGCAGCTTTTAAAACATGCTTTATTTATGGTCTGGAGTGCAGTCTGAGTATCTTCATGTGTGGGATGCTTTACAGACAAAAACATCAGGCTGTTCTAACAAACATACATGTCTTCAAAAAAAACTACCTGCAGTGGTTCCTGTCTTCTGCCTACCAGTCTACCAGCGCTGTTCTGGTGAATAAGTTGTTGCAGCGAGAAAGATGAGGAGGCATCTCTTCAATTTTAGAGTATTTTGTAGTCAACTGAAATTTGGGATCACAACTGAAATTAAAGTTTTCTGATACTGAATAGATTACTCTATTATTGTTACCTAAGATTCTGTATGCATTGTTGTCTTTAAAAAGAGCATACATTGTTTTGGAAGAGCTGGGTAATGTTGAGAGGGAGTCCATAGCTCAGTGCCATCAGTCACTGATAGCCTCCAATATTTGACAGAGGGATTAAGAGAACTCTGGCTAATATGAAAGCATCTGTAAATTTCCAGAACATCGCTAAGCATTATCCTACAAAAATAACATATGAAAGAGTTTTCCTTTATGTTTTTACAGATCAAAAAGGAAAGTTCTTGGGAGAAAGGATTCTGGAGACCTTTCTGTAAGAAACAGATTGAGAGCTTCATCTGGGACCAGCAGCCAGCCTCCCACCAGCAGCACACTGCCCACCAGCAACATGCCACCAGCCAGCAGTGTGGGCACTCCCATTAGCAGTCAGAGGTCCCCCGGGCTCATATACAGGAATGCCAAAAAGTCCAACACATCCAATGAGGAGTTTAAGCTACTGCTCCTTAAAAAGGGCAGCCGATCTGATTCTAGCTACAGAATGTCTGCCACAGAAATTCTGAAAAGTCCTATTTTGCCCAAGTCTCCTGGAGAGCTGATGGTGGACGCCCTTCAAAGCATGGAAGAGTCTCCTCCCATAACGAGCCCTGATGCATTATCCCCGCTCTCCCCCTGCTCCCCAAGGGTCAACACGGAAGGATTCTCCTCCAAGAACTTCCCCATGTCGGCATCCTCGCGGGTGGGGCGGTCACGGGCGCCGCCGGCAGCCAGCAGCAGCCGGTACAGCATGCGCTGCAGGCTGTACAACACCCCCATGCAGGCCATCTCCGAGGGCGAGACCGAGAACTCGGATGGCAGCCCCCACGACGATCGGTCTTCTCAGAGCTCTACATAGGCTGGGTGGGGTGCCAGGGCCAGGCTGTCAACACCACTCGAGCTCTGTAAGGATGTCAACATAAGAGGCCAATGCTGTAGCAATCAAAAAAAAAAAAAAAAGGAAAAAAAAAAGAAGAAAAAGAACAATCGCAGGGCAATATCAATGCTTAGATGTGTTTGCATTCAGAAGACGCTGGGGAAACAAAAGGACTACAGCTGTAGCTATTTATTACATTACATTTTCTAAAAGGATGAAGATATGCTATGTCTGTTCTGTTTTCTTTTGGCTTCATTTGCTTTATCCCACTCTCATTTCCATTGTCACTGTAGATTTCAAGGCTATACACTTTCCACAGAGTTAAAGCTGACTTTGGGTGGGTTTTTTTCCCAGAAGCTGCCCATCTAGAAACAAATCCCTCACTGTAGTGCTTCCCTAGGGAGAAAAAAAAAAAAAAGAAAATGCTCTTGAGAATTGGTATTTTTCTACACTAAAATGAGCTGAAACAAAATTTAGAAGAAATTAACAAAACATATGTAAATATCATATTTTTGATAAAAATTTGTAAATAGAATTATCAAAAAGTGGACGTGGCAAACGATTTACTGCATAACAACTTTGTTTATAGAAGACAAATGAATTCAATTGTAATAACTGTATTCTGTGAATACCATTTTCATATCAGACATAAAACATGGCCACCAATAACCACTTTCAGTGTGACAGGCCTGAAAGATGACATTGAGCAGTGGAAAGCGGGAATTTTCCGCCTTAGTTTAGGAAATGGAAAGGCTGACTGTGAGGGGATTAAAGAAACCATTTGTCTTTCTACGGCAGCTCCAAAGAAGCTAACTGGAAAGCACAGCTGGGAGGGTTACCGTGAGGATCGGTGGGGAAGATGAGCGTGTTTTTGACAGAACAAAGCTGGGTCTGATGCAAAGCCCCAAAGGGTCCCATCCCACAGCCTCCCCTGGGCCTTTATTCTTGCAGGGATAGCTTCAGAGAGGATAGATGTGAGAGGAAACAATATTTAACTTTCATATTCCTATTAGGCTATTGGGATGCATAACACAGTCATAACCTGGTAACTATAAACTTCAAACACAATTAGTTTCTGGTTCGTAAAGGAAACAAATTATAAGCATGCAAGAAGAGCTTTCGATTTATCAGTAAATATCCGCAATGAGTTTTCAGTGAAGCTTTCTCTTTGTGCTGATGAGATTCATGCTACCTAAATATTTACAAAAATGACACTGTGAAAACGTAGCTGGGAAATAGGTATGTGTATGCATTATTTATATTCATTGCTGATCTGGGAAGGGGAAAGCTCCAGTTCATTGTGCCAGCCACGTACAGTAGGGATCTTGTCTGGGTTTACCAGAAACACAGAACAGGGTGGGGGACTGGGGTGGGGTGGGAAAGGAGACAAATCAAAGTAGCTGCTTTGATACAAATGAAGGCAGGGAGATTAAAGCTGAATTACTTGAAGTTGCTTGAACATTCTCATCTTAAAATCGCAAGAGCCTGTGACTTGCTATATACTTTTAATTTTTCAACAGAATAAAACCAACAGGCCTGATTCTCCTTTGGGCACAACTTCCATTGAGATGTAGCCCCATCTGTGCTACTTAGAGGACAAGGCCCTCTTTATCCAAAACTGATGCAGTTGGTGTTGGTTGCTGTAGGATATGGTTTGGAATAGAGGAAAGGTTAGTGCAGAGAAAATAGTGAAGGAGGAATGGGGTGTGCAATAGGACAGGTCAAGAAGAATGGCAGAGTGTTCTTTGGTACAAACAAATCAGCTAAAAGCTGGCTTTAAGCATAAGTCAATGACTGGGAGGCAGGATGTGTGTATTCGGTTTCTACTGGTTTTTTTCTTTTAATCATGTAACACATAAAGTTGAGAGTTATTAAAAGAAGGCAGATCATGTTTTAAAGAGGAAGGTTCTACCTAAAACTGTTACAATTTTAAGGAGTCAAAGCAAATCAGAACAATTTAACAGATCTGAAATGTTATTCCCCATGAGGTTCACATCTGATTTTGTTTAGTGCTTACCACAAGACATATATTTTTCAGGGTTTCCTACTGTTCTCCTGTGTAGCCTGGTTGCATTCAGTTGATGAGGCAGAGTCACTGTGCATGTGATATGTGTGTTGGGATGGGCGTTGGTCCGGTCCATCAGTTGAAGGGCTGCAAAATTGTCTAAAATAGTTTTTAAAAAGGTAAAGGGAGAAACGTTTCGGAAACAAAAGGCTAATCACATCAGTAGCTTAGTTAGGAAAATAAGTCTGAATACAAGTGAAGTGAATGAATGAGAATGTTTTAAGAGGAAATGTTTAGCATAGAACAAACCACCTCCTGAGGAGTATGAGGAAAGGAAGTTTCAATACTGGGCAAAAAATCCTTAGTTTGTCATCTTCAGTCATTTTCCACAAAAATTATACCAGGAGCACTTTTACAAGATTCTAATAGTCCTGAGTTAAGTAGTCATTCAAAACAGTAAAGAGAATACAGCTGAATTGACTTTGATTGAACCACTTTTTATTACCAATCAATAATTCCATAGAGACCCTAAATAAATATATATACACTAATTTTTTTTTTTTTACCAGAATGGTGAGGGAATACTTTAAATGCAAAACAAACACAGAACAATCCCATTACAGTATAGTCTTATTTTGCTTAATTTTCTAGTTTACATTTAGCAGATTGAAACCCAAATAGAGAGATTCTCTATGAAGAAGAGAGTTCATAACAAACGTGGGAGTCACAGGAAGACAAATGGCGGGGATCCCTGTAGCATTGCAGGCATGCCATTAAGGCACCAGAGGACAAGCCATAGAGGGAAGGGAACATCACTCACCTCTTGAGACAGGGTACAGTATGTGCACCAGGTAACTGCTGGACCGTCATTTCAACCTACTGTTCTGTTGCTTGCACTGATGTTAAGAAAATGATTTCTTAAGTTATACAGCTGTGTTCTGAAAAATAACATTTTCCCCTTTTCTTGTTTCTTTTTTTTTTCTTTTTTTTTTTCTTTCTGTTGTTGTTGTTGTGGCAGCATAGAGGGCATGGGATAGTTGTAGCAAATAAAGCGTATGTTTGCTTTTGCCAAAGGTCAGTGATTGAGTGCATTTGCTGCAATGGTGGCAGATAGAGAAATACTGTAGGTTATGACTTAAAGAATTTAAAAAAAAAATTAAGAAGGTTACAGTGTAACTATTTTGGTACTAGCACCAGTTCATGCTGGCAGAAAAGACAATGGTTTATGGACTTGCATCCATTTTGTATTTTTGTAATATTTGTAAATATGAACTTTTTAAATTGTTGCAAATATGGTTTCTTTTGTAAAATGTTTTCAAAGTTTACATTAAATCCAAGCCTTTGTATATTTTAGAGCTGTGCAACACTTTAAGTCTTGTATTTATTTTTAGTAAAAACGGTGACAGTTTCATTGTGAACCCCTCTCAAAAAATGTGTTGGAAAAGTTTGATTACCTAGAAAGTGTGTATAGAAACTGCAAATAAACGTGACTGCAATTAAATCACACGTTCTCCTTACTTTCTTGTAATGAGATGTGAAAGCTAATCTACAGACTACAAGTATGCTATTTCCCAAGGTCACTCTCAGCACATTACACGTTTCAAACTTATTTAATCATGCTTTCTCTTCAACTTATTTTTTTTCATAAATTAAGGGAAAATGTCTATCCAAACTGTCACTCACTTTAAGTGCCCACCAGTACAACTTTGCCAGAATCTAGTAACTGCTGAATTCACCCCACAACTTTTACAGTTAAGAAAAGCCTAAGAGAAAGAAAGCTGGGATGTAAAATGGAGAGACTACTACTTTATGTTCAGCTGGAAAAGAAAACAAATTGCAACATTTCAGACTCAAGACAAAGAGAATCCAGGGACTGGATCTTATCAGATAAAGCAAGCCTTAGGCAAAAGGGAGGCCACAGATTATAAACACAAACTCTGAAGAGCAAACACTACTTCATTTTAAAATGGTTCAGTTATCAGGAGGTTGAGACGTCAGGACATGGAAGCTAAGTGTTTAAACAACAGTCCCTCGCAGGTCTCTTTGAAAATGGAGATGAAAATGCACATCATGAAACTTTGGTTTCAGCTGTCATCTTTTAAGTAGCCTTGGAACACAGTACTTGGTGCTTAAAAAACGTATGTGGAAAAAAAGGCTGATACGTGCAGATGTGGTGTTATAGAGAGTGTGAAAAAAGAGGAATTTTGGGGACTGCTGCTGGGCTATCTGCAGCGATAATTTGCAATTGTATGAGGATTGCCCAAATGATGTGGTAGCCTTCTGAGTAGTCTCCAATGTGATTCAGTTTGCATAACATTTAACCAAATGGTCATGTAGTTAATGACTATGTAGATAACTTCCTGTTGTCTTGTGTGCCTTTCCCATCCCAAAACCACAGGTAAGCAAGATCTGTAGGAAAAGGTTAGCTGGTAGGGGCAGACACAAGCTGGTTTTCATCTGCCTGCTGTATATCTGTATTTTTTCATGCTCAGTGGAAGGAAACACTAAACATTAGACTACATAAAATATACCCAGTGTTTTTTTACGAAAGCAAGGTGTCAGGTCCTGTGCCGGTTTAGACAAATTTGGAGATATATCCTCTGACAGAAGGCAGGTTACAACCACCCCTCCCCCACCAGGTTTGGGGAAAAAAAAATTTTCCTCGAAGGATAGTGAAAGAGATAAAACTATTTATTTAAGAAACACACAGGAAAAGGACAATAATGCTAAATAATAATAAAACCTCTCGCTCTGCTGAGAGAAACCTGGGAGAATTTCAGAGTCCTTCCAGAGTCTCTCTCTCTCCCCTCCTCGGAGTTGGGACGGGGTGGTGGGCCCACCTCCAGGGCCTCCACCTTGGTGGAAAAAGTCCTGATGTCTTCTGATGTTGAAAACAGTCCAGCAGAGAAAAAGGGAAAAAACTGAAGTCCCAAGAAAACAAAAGTTCAACTCTCTGTCTCTCTCCTGAGAAAAAGTAGCCAAAAGCTGGCTTTAAAGCAAGCTGCTTCCTCCCGCTCCTGCCACTGCTGAACACAGAGGAGTCTCTATCTCTGTGTGTCCTTGAAACATTGCTTTGAAAAAGTACACTTTTCTCTCCCCCCTCTCAGGCTCAGTTTAAAGGCATAGAAAGGCACAAAATTAATTTCTGGGCGTAGAACAGTGATATGGGATACAACATCATGAAGTCACCCCAAGACAGGTCCCAAGAGAGCAATCCTGGGCCACCTGGTCTGGGATAGCCACAAAATGTTGGACCCTAGAGGGCAGTCATGGACTGCCTACTCAGAGGTACATTTGGGATACCTTTGAGCTAAATTATGGTGAAACAATGCAAAACAAACAATTAAAAAGTTTTATTTACTGCAGCAATTATTTAAATCTTATTATAACAGCCTGTGGCAGCAATGGTTTAAATATTTCTGAACACCACATGGCAACAGCGATTTCTGAACTTTTCTGGAACTTTCTGAACAGCGATTTCTGAACTTTTCTGGAGAGGATGAAAGGAAGAAGGAATCCACCATTGTGGATCCCACTGTAGTCTGTTTCAAAAGACTCTTATTCTTTTAATATTCATTACTCTCTCATGGTGGGTACCACCAATCAATCATAGTACAGCCTAAGTGAAACTTGTTATATACCTGGTTACAGTTTCCTTGATCTTTTCAAGGACTATTGTCTTCCATTAGGTTGCAACAAATTTGTGCCCACAAATTACCCCATTCTTAGACCACCCTGGAAGGAAAATGACTATTGTTGTTATATTGGATAGACTTGGGTTTGGACAAGTTACGGAGCCATAGCTTCAGGACTTTTACTATGCTTTCTCCAATAAGCCATGCTACTGCTTCAGCCTCAACAAGACCTGAAACTACTTCCACTCCAACTGGCACATGTTGTTTTCTTTCTGGTTCCTTAAAAGGACTTACATAATCTATTTACCATGTTGTTAGCTTCAGATGAAGTAGGGGGGGTCTTGAAGGGGGTGGTGATGAAGGCATCCACTCCACAGCTCACAAGTCACTAGCATCCCTCGACTCCCAGCTTCTCTGAAGAGATCTTTTAACTCCTGAGTGGCCACATTTAACATACGTAACTCTTGCCAAAGTTCCCATTTTCTTCCTCCACTCCTGCTGTTACCACCACCACCACTATGAGATAACAACATAATTTTGAAATAACAATGCCTCAGTATTGTTTTA
Source organism: Corvus moneduloides (assembly GCF_009650955.1). Lineage (NCBI taxonomy): Eukaryota > Metazoa > Chordata > Aves > Passeriformes > Corvidae > Corvus > Corvus moneduloides. The sequence goes on from NC_045477.1 coordinate 107,474,134, forward strand.
TTTCTTGAACTGTGGTTATAAACTGTGATTTATAACTGTGGTTATAAATCTGGTATTTGATGTTGTTGGGGGTTAGGACTTTTTCCTTTTGTTTTCTTTCTCTTAGGGAATTTTCTCTCATTTGTTGCTAAGAAACAATAATGACCAGTACTTAAGAGAGACAAAGGATGTAGCCGCGGAGAAGGGGGAGGAGCACATCTGGTTGCTCCTCCCCTACCTGAGGGTTTTTTCTCTTGGGAAGGACAGAGTTACCACGAGATTCTGGACTAGGGGGAAGGGGCTGAGCGCAGCCTGCAGCTCTCTCTTGCTCTTGACATTGGAGGGGAGACAGGCTGCAGTCGCTGTGGGGAGAGTTGGCCACGACTGTGCGGTTCCATCTTCTGCTTTCTTCTCCTACCATGAGTAGAGCTCTGCTCGTAAGAGCAGCCATTGCACTAGGACCTTAATAACACCCTACCTCACTAGAAAGAACCCTCACCATCTATTCAGGTGCCTCAAGGGAAAACCCAGGACCCCAAGCCCCCCCAAGGGACCCTCTCCCACTTGTGTTCAGGAGCCAGGCTGCCACTGCCCATCCCCACCACTTCTCTGCCACTGCTCCGGGTTTTTCACTACACTGTAGGCCCGCACTCCCTGCCTGCCGGGACACCCTGTGGCTCCTGCTACAGCTGCGGAGTTTCTGATACATCTCACTTACTATTCTGCTTGCCTTTGCTGTTCCAGCTTGCTGCTTCCAAAGTTCCTGCTACAGCTCATTTTGTTATCCAGAGAGGCACCGAGATCAACTGCCCTGGGGGTTTGTAAAGCAAGCCCCTTTTCCATCCGTTCCGCCGGCTGCACTCACCATTACTCACGTGCAGAGAGGCGGCCGAGCTTACGCCACAGCGCCCCCTGCAGGCATGGGGGGGACTCATCACACCCACCCTGCCCGGCCGGGAGCCACCAGCGCCCCTGCCGGCTGTGGGTGGAACTGCACCAAAGGGAAAAGGGCCTGAGGCTGAGAGAAGGCTGGCACTGGGTTCTGGCTCTGTTTGTTGTTGCTGCCACTGTTGTTGTTTGTTTACATTATTATATATTGTCCTGGGGTGATGTTATGAAGCTGCTTTATTCCTTAACTGTCCACTCAATGCCCAAGGACACTGTTTCTTTAAGATGGACCCGGGGAGGACCACGGGACCCGAGTGTGGGGCAGTTTAACGGCTGAACCCAACGGCTCGGGGGCTCTGTGGCTCAGCAGGGCTTGGGAGGGGGTGCGCCGGGAGTGCTGTGCGGCTTTTTGGTTTCCTTTGTGTTCCAGCTAGCTGGAAAAGGTTCTTTCGGTTTTTTTCTTGCTCTTTTTCCCTTTTCTTCCCCTTGCCTCCCTGCCTCCCTCCCCTCCTCGCCAGTCCAGGGAGCCTGCAGCTGGTCCAAGCCCGCGTGTCTGTTCCCTCTCCGGGAATTTGTTGTATTTTGAGGGTTTTTTTAAATCCTGTTCTACCCTGTTTTGTGTGTTAATAAACAGTTTGTTTTCTTTTTCCCACTTCCACTTCTTGTGACCCATTTGTCTCATTGATGGAGGAAAAGGGGAGGCCCTTTTCCCTTCAGAGGAGACACTCACTCCGGAGTGTTTCCTCCTGAAGTTTTGTCTCAAAAACCGAGACATAAGTTTGGCGCCCAACTTAAGGGGCACATGAAAGTGGAAAAAAACCCCAACATTTTGGTTTGAAGCATTTCATATTGAGGTACAGCAGTAAGACCATGCTGTTTGATTTAACAATTTTTCTGTGGAACTTAGCCATAAGTACATGTCCACAGCTATGGGCAGTCGGGTCCCTAGCTTATACTTTTTGTAAGTCAGGAATAAGAACCAGGACTGCCATTTTGATATGCGTGGTGTTAGTGATCTCTTGAAGTTTGGATGACATAATGGAAACCATTGAGAATGTGTATGTTATGTTGTTTTTCCATTCTGGCCTTGGTAGTTTCCTTTTGGAATGTATTAGTAATTACACCCAGTTTGTTAGGGGTAAAGCAGGGGATGATAGTTCCCAGCCCTTCATCTCCTTCTTCCCCTTCAGATCTGGCACATCACCTTTTGAAAGTGTCCAGTTTCCCTTAGAAGTCAAAGATACCACCTTCTTATTATGTTATCTAGCAGGGTTTCTCTATGTGGTCTCCAGCTTGTCTAAAATAAGGGCTGAGATTTCCAGAGGGATTGCCCAGACACCTGCCCCAGTTGCGGAAAGTTCTAAGTGGTGTGGAGTATGGGAGGACATAGGCCAGACCCTGAAGCAGTTTTCTGACCCAGTAGCCTGGAACTTCCCCCCTGAACGAATGCAGAATCCCGCTGAGGTGAGACAGTATCTGAAGGAGAACTGCAATAACAACGCCGATGAAAAGAAAAAGCTCATTGCCATGTGCTGGGTCCTGGCTAATGCTTACCGTACCCTGTTAGATACTGTGGAGCAGAAGATACAGACAGAGGAGCAGGAGAATAAGCCAGTGGGCACCCCAATCACCCCAGCTGCAGCTAAAGCAGATGGGGAGCCTAAACAAATAACAATTGCCCCTATCCAGAGAAAGAAACACAAAGCCAAATCCATTCACCCAGTGGATGATTATGGGGAGCCAGGACCTTCACAGCCAGCAGAGGATTTGGAACCTGAGATCATTACTGAGTCCCTGTCCACAGAAAGCCTTCATACCCTGAGGAAAGATTACACCTGACAGCGTGATGAAACTATATTAAGTTGGATGGTCCAAATCTGGGACGCTGCAGGCGATGATACAATTCTGGATGGCACTGAAGTGAGGCATTTGGGATCCCTGTCACATGATTTAACTATTGACCAAAGGATGACAAGGGGTCCTGAAGCTCTCAGTCTCTGGACACTGCTCTTAAGAAGTGTGAAGTAAAGATACCTGTGCCGAGAAGATCTCCAGCTACAGCTAAACCCCTGGAAAACCATGGAACAAGGGATTCAATGCCTGAGAGAACTGGCAGTGATAAAGATCATATTCTCAGGTGACCAAGCAATTAGGAGCCCTGACATGGTAAAATGCACACTGGCGATGTGGCTGAAACTTGCCCGACACGCACCACCAGAATATGCCCCTGCTTTGCCAATGATGACATGGAATGACAGGGACAAGACAGTGAGTTCTATGGTGAGGAGGCTCTGGGCATATGCAGACATTGTGCACGGCTCAACGCAAACAAGAATTGCAGCTGTGGAAAAGAGTCTGTCAGAGACCATACAGAAGATGGAAGATAGGACGGACAAGACTCATCAGAAACTCAGGAAGAAGCTGAAAGAGGGCTTTCTCCAAATTGCATCAGTGCAGACCAGAGGCCCTGTTACCAGAAGCAGACGTCCCACAGCTAGGGAGAGAGGGTACACCCCAAGAGCTGAACTGTGGTTCTTCCTGTGTGACAGTGGGGAAGACATGAGGAGGCGGGATGGAAAACCGACTTCTGTCCTGGCAGCACGGGTGCGTGAATTGAAGGATGGTAATACTGAGAGAGGGAGCTCCACCAGAAGGGAAGTAGCTCAAGTTTCAAATGATAACCAGGACTAGAGGGGCCCCACCTCTAGCCAGGTAGAGGCCAGGGAAAATCGCATCTTTTGGACAGTGTGGGTTCGATGGCCTGGCACATCAGAACCACAAAAATACAAAGCTTTGGTTGACACAGTTACACAGTGCACCTTGATTCCATCAAGACATGTGGGGGCAGAACCGGTTTCTATTTCTGGAGTCACAGGAGGATCGCAGCAGTTGGCACTCCTTGAAGCTGATGTGAGCCTAACTGGAAAATATCCAAATGAAGAAACATCCTATTGTGACAGGCCCAGAGGCCCTGTGTATTCTGGGCATACACTTCCTCCGAAGCGGGTATTTCAAAGACCCGAAGGGGCTCAGGTGGGCCTTTGGAATAGCTGCTGTGGAGGCAGAGGGCATTAAGCAATTGAATACCTTGCCTGGGCTGACCGAAAATCCTTCTGCAGTTGGGCTTCTGAAGGTAGAAGAGCAGCGAGTGCCAATTGCCACCTCGACAGTGCCTCACCGGCAGTACCGAACAAACAGATGCTGTGATTCCCATCCACACAATGATTTGTGAGCTGGAGAGCCAAGGGGTGGTCAGCAAGACCCATTCACCCTTCAACAGCCCCATCTGCCCTGTACACAAGTCTGAAGGGGAATGGAGATTGACAGTGGACTATCATGCCTTGAATGAAGTAACTCCACCACTGAGCACTGCAGTGCCAGACATGTTGGAGCTCCAGTATGAGCTGGAGTCCCAAAGCAGCGAACTGGTACGCCACCACTGACATCGCAAATGCATTCTTCTCCATTCCTCTGGCAGCAGAGTGCAGGCCTCAGTTTGCTTTCATGTGGAGGGGCGTGCAGTACACTTGGAACCGACTGCCCCAGGGGTGGAAGCACAGTCCCACCAGTTGTCACGGACTGATCCAGACTGCACTGGAAAAGGGTGAGGCTCCAGAACATCTCCAGTACATTGATGACATCATTGTGTGGGGGAACACAGCATTGGAGGTATTTGGGAAAGGAGAGAAGATCATCCAGATTCTCCTGGAAGCCGGCTTTGCCATCAGAAAGAACAAAGTCAAGGGACCTGTCCAAGAGATCCAATTCCTGGGGGTGAAGTGGCAAGACAGACGACGTCAGATTCCCACTGAGGTCATCAATAAAAACACAGCAATGTCTCCACCGACCAACAAAAAAGAAACACAAGCTTTCCTAGGCGCCATAGGCTTTTGGACAATGCACATTCATAAATACAGTCAAATTGTGAGCCCTCTCTATCTGGTGACCCGTAAGAAGAACAATTTCTTCTGGGGCCCTGAACAGCAGCAAGCCTTCACCCAGATCAAACAGGAAATCACTCATGCGGTAGCCCTTGTCGCAGTCAGGACAGGACCAGAGGTGAAAAATGTGCCCTACTCTGCAGCTGGGAACAAAGGTCTGTCCTGGAGCCTTTGGCAGAAGGTACCTGGGGAGACTCAGGGTCGGCCACTGGGATTCTGGAGCTGAACCTACAGAGGGTCCGAAGACAACTACACTCCAACAGAGAAAAAAAACCTGGCAGCCTATGAAGGAATCCAAGCCACCTAGGAGGTCATTGGCACTGAAGGACAACTCCTCCTGGCACCCCGACTACCGGTGCTGGGGTGGATGGTCAAAGCAAAGGTTCCCTCTACCCACTATGCCACCAATGCCAGATGGAGCAAGTGGATTGCCCTCATAACACAACGCGCCTGTATCGGAAACCCGAATTGCCCTGGGGCCTTAGAAATAACCACGAATTGGCCTGAAGATGAAAGCTTTGGTCTCACTGATGAAGAGGAACAAGAACAAGTCACGCATGCTGAGGAAACTCCACCATACAACCAACTGCCAGCAGAAGAAACATGCTACGCTCTTTTCATTGACAGTTCCTGTCGCATCGTAGGGATGAACTGGAAGTGGAAAGCAGCTGTATGGAGCCCCACATGACAGGCTGCAGAAGCCCAACTTGCCAAATTCAGAGCCATTCAGTTGGCTCTAGACATTGCTGAGAGACAAAAGTGGCCAAAGCTCTACCTTTACACCAATTCGTGGATAGTAGCCAACGCTCTGTGGGGGTGGCTGGAAAGGTGGAAAAAGGCCAACTGGCAGCATAACGGAAAACCAATCTGGGCTGCTGAGGAGTAGAAAGATATTGCCACTCGGGTAGATGTTCCTCATTAGCCCGACTCTTGGGGACACGGGCATCCACGTGGCAGACTTTCTTTCACAGGTAGCTTGAAAGCCCCTTAATTTCAAAGTTACAATAATTCAGAGGGAAGGGGTCATATTCTCCATTCCAAGGGAGGTTCCCACCTTCTTTGGCAGACACTTGTCTTTCAAAGCAAGACAGATGTCGAATGGAAAAGTACCAGGAGGACACATGCTCTAGGAGCTGTGACATGCAAGCATGTGCATGGGCAGCAAGTCCTCATGAAGGGGAGGAGATTGCTGAGGACTCTCTCTGAGCAAGCAGCCCCTTATGGAAATAGAGAAGGGTTCTCTCTCTGGGGAGATTTTCCAGCAGCCTATTGGGGAAAGAAAGCCTCCGCTATTAGACTCTAAACTACTCCCCCTAGAGAGGGGGGCAACCCTTGCTGCTGGGGGCAGACTCTCCATACTATACAATAATCTTTCTCAAGTGACTAGACCATGGGAGGAGCTACATGGTATATAAACAATCATGGAGTGCATCACACAAGCCTGCTATAGCCTGCCAGAGCCTGCTGAAACCAGTCCCTGCTTGCTTGAGGCTAGCTGTGCCCTGCCACCTACCGATGGCCCAACTGACTGCCTCTGAGCCCTGCGCCTAGGCCTTGCTCCTGGCCTTAGCCCCTGCCCTCTCTCACCCACTCTTTGCTGACCCTTCTTGCCCAGCCTTCGCTCCTGCCCCACCGTCCCTGTCCATGATTCTGCTCTCCTATCCAGATTTCTCCTATCCTCTTTTATCCCACAGCTGTCTGCCTGCAATCCTGCTGCAGCCTGCCACGATCCTACCATGATCCTGCCTGCTGCTCTACCGCCTTCTCCTGCCCGAGCGTCCCACCGCTCGCTGACGCAGTGTGGTGATGCGGGATTTTTTATTGTACGTTCTCTGTACCCCGATGGTTCATCCCTACCTTCCCCACTCCTACTCCTAGTTGGTTTGCCCCAGACCCAAGCTGCTCCCCCAGTGCTCCCTATATGGTTGTTCTCTTCCCCTTGTTCTAGCTCTTTCCCCATCAATCACCCAAACCCTCCCAGCTTTCCCGAAAGTTCTGTGCCTCTCACCAAAGCCCTCCATAATTACCCCTATATGGTCTCCGTTAATCCCCCAAGGTCCTGCCCCTTTGGATACCTCCCCTCCTGGAAATCCCCTAAACCTCAACGCCCCATTGGAGCATGTGATCCCCTTCCCTCCACCCCTCGACACCCTGTCCATATGCCTCCCCCAGAGACTTTTATTGGTCCCCAGTTAAGCCATCCCCGTTGTAACACCTCCCTTTATATGATGTTTCGCCAATCTGTTCTGGGCTTATTCTCTGAGGAGACCCTTCCATAAACTTGGACTACCTCCTGTGGCAAGACTCCTTGCTACTTTTTATCCTCTCCTTCATCTGGACTCCTGACAGCTACCGTGTCTGGGCCTTCAGCTCCCCTGGGCAGAGCTGAACTCCAGAGGAGCAGCTTTAAAGCCAAGAGCCTTCAGCTGCTCCCCACTCCTGTCGCACACCGCAGGGGCTAGCGTGGGCAGTGGTCAGTGGCGGTCATTGCGACAGCTAGCGCCCAATGTGGGGCCTCCCTTGTAATAAATGAATTGGTTTCAGGGTGTTGGTTATTACTGTTTAAATAAGATATAAAAGAAGGGAGTTGAGGGTGGAATAGATGGACATGTTAATTCAAGGGAAGTTGCGAGACTGTACGGGTGTAATGCTGGAATGTAACCACTGGATGGGGATATAACAAGGACCCAATGGGTTTAACAGAAGGAACTTTCTAGCACATTGCTTCGTAGGGTACAAGGGATGAGGATGATGCCCTAGACTGTGATTGGAGAACGAGCCAACCAATGAAGTGGACTTGCTTGAAAATGATTGGTGAGGAATGCACAAAGGTATAGACCAACCAGCGAACAGGAAAGGGGCCAATCAGCACGAGGACTGAGAAATGCACCGGTCCGGTGGCACCAGACACTTTAAAAAGCTACCTGCCCCCAGGGGAGGGGTCCTCCTGCGGAACTTGGGGTCCAAGGGAGCACCCAGTGAGTCTCACTGTCTTGTTGGAGTATTGTTTTATTCTGGCTTGTCGCGCAGAGCCTGGGCTTATCCTGGGTTCCCGCTCTCAGCAGTTAACAAATAAACGAGTTGACTTTTCCTTTAAAAGTCTCAGTCTCATTTACAACAATTCTGGGGGCTCATCCAGGAGAAGCCACGCCCCCAGGCGGTCCCGAGAAAGGACGAGTCCAGGGAAGACGCGTCTGGCAGATTTTTGCCACCCGGAGTTTTGGATTTCTTCGAGACCGTGGAGGGGCAGCTGGCTTTCCCAAGTAACGGCTGAGACCACGACAACCCAGAAGGGGGAGGGCCCTCCGAGAGGGAGCAGGGCTCGCAGATACGCAGGTCAGTATTGCGAGTGGGGTGAGGCATAAGGGGGTGCGAGAGTGTGTGTTAGGGCGGCTGGTTGGAGCGGGGGCTGTGTGGAGTGGGCTCCCAGAGCGAGTGTGGACCTCCAAGTAAAAGGAGGGAAGCGAGTGTGGACAAGAGAGTGTGGTACCCTTAGGGACCCCAGGGAGGGGGAGACAGGGGAGTACTTCCTTTTCGCCGCCCTTACCCACGTAGGCTCCCGTTCCTCCGCGGTTGGAGGCTCCGAGGGTTGGCTTGGCACTGGGTGTGAGGGCTGCTGGACTCTCGGGTGGGACGCCGGAGCACACGGTGAAATCCCAAAATCCCAACGAGGGGGGGGAACACAGTAGTCTCACTGGCCACGGCTGCCTGGAGGGCAGTTCCTCAGGGCAGATCAAGGGGAGATCTGGCACCTGGGGACTAGGACCCTTGAGGTTGGAGGTTGATAACTTCTGCCCGGAGACCATCAGGACCATGTGACCGCCAGACAGGGGATTGCCCCTTCTCTGGCAGGGGAAGGGGAAGGTACCCAACCCAAGGGGGATTAGGACCCCAAGTGAGGGATCCCGAGTGGACTCGCAAGGGGGGGAAGTTTCTCATGGCGCCTCAAGCTGGGAATCCTGTGTGCGGGGGATTTGTTGAGGGAGTGAGAAAAATTCCTCGCAGCGCTGTGACAAGAGGCCACCAGTTGTGAGAAGCTCCCTCACTCAATAGGAGTGAGAGGGGGTGTTAGAACCTGCCAAGATAGGGATAAGTTTTATTTTTGTTTTATATATATGTCTAAGTGATTTTATCTTTTAATTTGGAATCCAAGACTACTTGGGTGTATTCTTGTGGGAGTGTGTTTCTGTTTGGTTTAGTCCGGGTCTCCCCTTGGATTTGTATTATTGTGACAACCCAGTTTGTACCCTCCCAGTTTCATGTTAATTGCCCTATGTGCCATCTTGGTCTCCTCCCTGGACCCTGCCAATCACTCCGGCACTCCTCCCAAGCCTCTAGGAAGTCCTGGCAGAAGCGTCAAGTGATTTGCCATGGGGAAAGGGTCCCTCCCTTCTTCTCCTATGATTGGTTCCCTTGTGCGCCCTTTATCCTGTCTACCACACCCTCCCCTCCTTTAATTGGTTGTTCTTGTGATCCCTCCCTTGTCACCACCCCTCCATAAAACCTCTTGCACGAACCCTCCAAGTTGCTCATTTTTGGGCACCCCCGGAGAGCGAGGTCTCCTGTCAGGAGGCACAATAAACCTTCCAGATTTCACCCAGAACTGAGACTGCCTCCTTCTTCCACCACCTGCCTCTACTGCCGCGGTCCTGTGGAAGGACCCACGAGCCAGACCTCTGGTCTCCCGGATTCCGGAGGCTGGCCCCTGCAGCCTGCTGCGTCCAGAGCTGACCGGGCTAAGTGGGAACTGCTCCAGAGGGACGCAGAGGCATATTCTGTTAGTAGTATTTGTTTTATCTAAATACTTTTTTTATAACTTATCAGTGATATATATATATGAATTTTTTTTGGGGGGGGAGAGATTGATTTGGTCACGTGATTGCGGGAGGCTTGATAGGCAAGGTCCTAAGGTGAGGTTCATCCAATAGTCCTCAGGCCGTCTATTAAGGAGAGAGTGTATGAATGTAAAATATTTAGTTTGTGTAGGTGATTTTATTTATTTTGGAGTGTATTATACGTGGATAGGTTTGTGTATTTGTGTAAGAGTGAGCTTGCCAGTATGGTGTTGGGATTTTATGTATTTCTTCAAATATAAGAAGGTTTTAAATCTCAGAGTTGTTGAGGAGTTTGTTGGTAACTCCACTGGAGCGGTCAGGGCTTGGTGAAAGGCTGTGAAAGGTGTCTTACAGCTAACGCGGGCCATCTTAAAATTTGTGGAACGCCCCCAGCTCCAGGAAAGGGGTGGTGTTGGAAGTTACGGAAGGAGAGGGGCTGGAAAACTTTAGGATCCACCCAGTTTCTAGTAACCTTTGAGGCTTGTTTATATTCTCATGGTATTTTCCCACGGACCGCCATTTTTTTTTTAGTTCCCACGATCTCTTCGAGGTTCCCACACATAGTTTTTATTCTTTTTCTCTCCCGCATTACTGAGATACTTTGGGTTATCATTCTAGACCAAGAGTCTTATTAGGTTTCCATATTAAGGAATTGATTTAAATATAAGACTTGAATTATTTTGGTAATTCATTAAATATTTAAATTATAATCCAATTATTATTGAATCATGGGTCAGTGTGCAGGGAAGAATTCCCGGAAGTCAAAGAAGGAAAAGAACAAGATAAAAGGCATTCCTCCCAACAGTCCCTTGGGGGAAATGCTGGAACATTGGGACACTGATGATAATTTAAAGAAATTAGATAAAATAAAAATGATAAAGTATAGTGTTGAGATTTGGTCAAAGGAGAGGATTCAAGGACCTGTTTATTGGACCTGGTATGACTTTAAAGAAAAATGGTTATGTGTAGCTTTAAATAAATATAATAATCTAAAGGAGTCCCAAGATGAGGAGGAGGTTCAATATGCAGCTTGCTGGTTAGAAAATGAGATTTGGGACAAAAAGATAAGAGTGTACAAAATGGAAAAAGAGGTAAAAAAAGAAAAAGAGGAAAACCCTAAGAGGGAATGGGATCCTTCAGATCACCTCCCACCTCCCTTTCCACCAACACCACCTATAGTTCACCCTCCTGCCCCTCCAGTACCCCCTTCTAGTCAACCAATACCACTGCCCGCACCTCCACCTACACCTCAGCCTCGTCCTGTATATAATAATCCAGAACTCAAAACCCCAATTGTCTGCCCGACACCGTTCCTCGCTCCTTTTGTAGTCCAGCCTTATTCTCCAGATCCCTCTTTTATATCTCAGAGTCTCCCTATGTCCCTTATTACACCTCCTACATTTCAGTCTGTTCCCTTTAGTTTCCCTTTGATGTCTTAGTCACCTGCTGAGGAACCGGTTCCTAATAAAGGAACTGAACAGGGAGGGGATGGACTCCAAGGTTCTCAGGGAGTTGATGGACATTGTTGTTGTAGGAATGCAGAAACAGAGAAACAGGAAAAATCAGAAGGGAGCTCAAGTCAGCACAATTATAACACTTGGTCTCAAGCAAAAAGGTGTCAGTCCAAGAAAGAAGTAGTGGAGGAGTTGTTGCCACTGAGAGAGGTACCCATGGGGGGTGCTAGGGGAGGAATTGGGTTTGTAAATGCACCATTAACAGCTTCTAAGGTCAGGAACTTTAAAAAAGAAATAAAGAGTTTATTAGAAGACCCTATAGGGATATCAAATCAGTTGGACCAATTTCTAGGACCTAGTGTATATACATGGGAGGAATTGAATTCTATTTTGGGTATCCTTTTCTCCCTGGAAGAGATCCAATTAATACGTGCAGCAGGGATGAGAATCTGGGAAAGGGAAAACAGGATTGGTCCCCGAGGGGAGGAAAAGATGACAAATAATCAACCAGATTGGGATCCTAATGAGGAGCTGGGGAGAAGAAATATGAGAGACTATAGGTCTTTGATAGTAAGGGGAAGACGAGAAGCAGTTCCTAGGACAAGTAATGCAAGGCTAGCTTTTGATAGCCAACAGGAGAAGGATGAGACACCTAGTGCATGGTTGGAAAGGTTAAAAAGAAACTTTCAGTTGTATTCGAGTGTTGATCCAGAAAGTCCAGAGGGACAAATATTGGTAAAGATACAGTTTGTAACCAGGGCGTGGACTGATATTTGGAGGAAATTAGAGAAGATGGATGATTGGCAGGAAAGGGGCCTTAATGAACTGTTGAGGGAGGCGCAAAAGGTGTATTTAAGGAGAGAGGAAGAAAAGACTAAGACAAAAGCAAAGATTATGGTGGCCATAGCAAAAGAGAGAGTAGGAGCTGGGAGGGAAGAGTCAAAAGGAGAAGCGGAGGAAAAAGGGGGGCCAAACAAGTGGAGAAAACCACCCTGGGTTGAGATAAGTTTGTTACTATTCCAAAGAAAAGGTTCATACACAAAGATTCTGCAAAAAGCGGCAAATGGATGAGGCAATCGCAAAAGAACAGGACACGCTAGAGAGGATTTTAAAAGGAGATGATTTGGGGTGTCAGGGGCTCTACGCTCTGGGGAAAGAGATCAGACATCAGACAGAGCCCCTGGTAAATTCAGAAGTTGGTCCCCAGAGCGAAGAATGTGAGTTTTTACTTGACACTGGAGCAGATAGGTCATGTGTTTCAAAGCTTACAGTGGGGTGTAAATTGAGTAATCAAAAATGTAAAGTAAAAGGTGCTAAAAATGACCCATTTGATGTATTTATTATAGAACAAGTACAAGTAAAAGGAAATTCTAGAGAGAGATGTGTAAACTTGTTGTACATACCTAAGTTAGGGCGCAATCTCTTGGGTCAAGACTTACAGGTACAATTAAGAATAGGTGTGGTGCCAGAAAAAGGGCACATGGTAGCAAGGATAATGATACTAAGGCAAGAAGATGAAGAGGCGATAGACCCGAGAGTATGGCTGGAAGGAGGGGGTCATGGACTGTTAGCTACTTCCCCCATAGAGATTAGAATGAAACCAAAGATACCACCAATAAGAGTAAAACAATACCCAATTTCAGCAGAGGGAAAACAGGGGCTGACTCCGGTGATTAAAGACTTGACCAAAGATGGAATTCTGGAACCATGCATATCTCCAAATAATACCCCAATATTACCAGTAAAAAACCAAGATGGTACGTATAGATTGGTGCAAGATTTAAGGGAAGTGAGTAAACAAACTATTGCACGATATCCAGTAGTAACTAACCCATACACTTCGTTAAGTAAGGTACCAGCCAGACATGAGTGGTTCAGTGTCACTGATTTGAAAGATACATTTTGGGCTTGCCCACTGGGAAGGGAAAGTCGAGGGTGGTTTGCCTTTGAATGGCAAGATGAAGATACAGGAAGGAAACAGCAATTGCAGTGGACTAGACTACCTCAAGGGTTTACTGAGTTCCCAAATCTATTTGGTCAGGCTTTGGAGGGAATATTGCAGCAGTTCATACCCATCGGAGAAGTACAGATTTTGCAGTATGTTGATGATTTTTGTCATACATAAAATCCCTAATTAGCTTGGTCTTTGCATGTTAAGTGCTCTAATTAGTTAATTTTGAGTTAAATATGTTTTAATTGAATGTTAAAATTAACCCATCAGCCCAGGTACAGAAATCAAGTTCTGTTATTAGTGTTCTAAATGGTTCAAAGCAGTTTATTTGCACTAGTTCCAGTTAAAATTCCCCAGTTAAGAGCTTCCCAGTTAAAAATCCCTTTTCAAACTTTAAGCTACTTGTACACTATAAGAGTTATTTTTCCCATGTTCATTGTCTACTTTTACAAATGTTTTAAGATGTATTAGATGTATTTTAATATTTTTTTAAGGGTTTCTACTTTGCACCTTAGACCCAGGACCAACTCCAAAACCCCAGTTTCTAACAGCCAACAGCTATTTTTAGACCCATAGCCGTTATTCTGCAGGCAAGCCCTGTGGCAACCTGAATCTTAATGAGGGCATGTTACCACCCTTGCTTCAGCTGTTACTACCCCCCTGACAACGACGAGCCATTGGTAGACAGAGATGATCTGTCAAAGGGAAAGTGTAGGTATAAAAATGCTGTTAGTGAGGATGTTCTTGTTATTTTTCTAAGTCTGTGAGAGACTTTTCTCTCTCACAGAAGAGGTAGCAGGGAATGTAAACAACCAAGCCACCTGCAACCTTGGAAAGTCTTGTTTATGGTATAGTAGAAAATATTTTGATAATGGATGTTTTAGGATTTTGGCCAATCACCCCCAAGGGGTGGCTGGTCCTTTGTCCAATTAGACTATGAAGAAAAAAGTCTATAAAAGAGTTTGTAAAATAATTAAATAAATCAATCTTGCTGCACAATTCCTGCCTGCTGGATCTTCTTCTCCTCCTCCTCCCTATAGCTGCGGGACACGGTGATATACCGTAGGAACCAGGCCTGCGGTAATAGGAAAGTACCAATCACTTTGGACCAAAGGGGTGTGCTGTGGGCGGGCTGTGGGCGGGCTGTGGGTGGACTGGGGCGGAGCAAAGGCACTATAAAACAACGAGGCAAGCTTCAGAGCAGCGCAGACCACTATAGATCAGCTGTGGTGGATGCCAGTGCTGGGTACTACAGCCTTACTCCTATTTAGGAGCCTTTAATAATAATTTTTCTTGACTTTTGGATTAGCTAAAAGTCAGCCCAGCACTGCAAGTTCTTCCACCAGAGGTCCAGTGCTGTCTAAGCCTGAAGATCTCTAATCCCTGCGCTCCTGGGGCATACCTCCTGAGCCATTAGGATCCCAAATTTTTATATTTTTCTGATTGTTGTAATTTTTCAATTTTTCTGCTTTTAATAAATTATTTTAATTTTTCTAAGAGTTGTCTCATTCCTCACAACTCTTTTGGGGTATCGTCCGGGATCCTTCTTTTTGCCCTAAAATCCAGGGATTTTGGTTAATTGTATTATTTTTGAATTTTTGCAATTTTTTTGATTTTGTTCCCTGGATTTACCGGGCTTCCACGAGGATACTGCAGTGGAGAAAGGACACCTCCGGTGGAAGGGACTTGTGGTAAGGCTTGAACCCTTCTTAAAGGGGAATTTAGTTAGGGCTTACCCTTTTTTAAGGGCTACTAGTTTTTGGGGAACCTCCGGGTGGAATTCTCTTTGTGAGAGTTGAGTGTGGGGTTGGCCGTCCCCAGTGTGTGTGAGAGTGTGATTGAAGGGATTCATTTTAAGGGCACCACGAGGGATCACCCTTCTAGAGACACAGAGGGGGATCGAGGGTGGTGGTTACCCTTTCTGGGGGAGGTTTCCACATTTTGGGGGTGCACGCGGCTCCAGTTATATTTTATTAGTGTCTCAGTCTCCTCGGGTCTAAAACCGAGGAGAAACATCATTTTAAACCCCTCCTTTCTCTTTCTTTAGGCGGGAATGGCCGCCATTTTGTAATTTCGAATTTCGGCGGGAACGGCCGCCACTTTGTAATTTCGAATTTCGGCGGGAATGGCCGCCATTTTGTGTCCTTTAATTTGAATTACACCCTTTGTGTTAAGTGGATGTGTGAACCTGTTTTAGCTGGACTTTCTGTGGTAAGTGCTATCTAGCACCTTTATACTCTCTGTTGGTTCTGATTGTTTAATTTATTGGATTATAATTGTAATCTGTTTTATTTGCTTTAATCACAAGATACCATTTTGGTATTTTGGATTACTGTTCGTGTTATTCATTATAATCTTTCTCCTTTAATTTAATTATAAATATTTTAAATTTATCTCTCCTTTGATAATAAAGATAACTGTTGTCTCTTAAGTTTTAACTAGTATATAAAGCTATATAAATTTCAATCACATTTTAAACAATTCAAATATACATTAATTATTCTTATTATAATTAAAATTTAATTTCTTTTAGTCCACCATATTTGTTTTTCCCACGGATCCAACATACTTGGTTTTCCGACGGAATATTTAATTTTCCCACAGATTCACCATCATTAATTCCCTTATACATCTACTATCTCTATTTATCTTTCTCTACAGTAGTTGTACTGTATTTTATGCTTATAAGTCTATTACCTTTGTAATTTTATATTGTGATAGTGTATTAATTTTAATTTATTTCATAATATTATCTTATAATACAGTATTTTGGTTGTTTTATACAATATAATACTTTGGTTTATTTAATTTAAAAAAATTAAAAATAAAAATAAAAACAAACCAAAACCACCCTCTTCTGCACGAGCTACTTGTTTGCTTCCCTGTAACAGAATGGGACAAGCAAATAGCAAAAGAAAAGACCCAGTGAAGAAATACAAAATCTTCCCAGAGAGTCCACTGGGACAAATGCTCTCAAAGTGGGAAGAAAGTGTTCTAACTAAGGAAAAAGACCAGTGCCAAATGATTAGATATTGTCTTTTTAAGTGGCCAAAACAAAAGATTCACAAAGATGGGCTTAAGTGGCCCAAATATGGGTCTTCTGAAAAGTGGCTTTGCGAAGCTTTGTATTCTTATGTACATTGCAGAGCTCCAAAACATTCTGACGAATTGGATTATGCTAAAATTTGGTTAAATTATTGGCAAAAACAAAATGAAGAACAAGACAAAAAAGGAGATTTGGAAGAAGAAACAAAATCAAATTCAATTGGACATAATAAAAATTCAAACCAAATTTTTTCTATTGCAGAAGAACCAAAACAAAAAGAAAAATGAAGAACTAAATTAAATCAACCAAAGTGGGACCCCCTAGACTACATTCCTCCAGTAACTCCTTCAGCAAGGAGGGTCCAACTGAAAAAGAAAGGGTCCTTCCTTTATCAAGTCACCCAACCGAGAGGGACTCAGGAAGTGAAAACGAAAGTGAAAAAGAAATTTCTGTTCCTTCCTGCTCTCACAAAAAGACAACCGAACAAAGGGTTTCTTCTAGTCAGGAGGGCCCAGCGTCTTGTACTAGAAAGAAATCATTTAAAACACCCGACTGTCCCACCTGCCTTGGCACTCCCTATGAGTCTAAAATTTTACCTCTTAGAGAGGTACCCATGGGAAATGCACAAGGAGAAATTGGCTTCATCTGAGGTACGAGAATTTTAAAAGGAGATGAAAAGTCTAATGGCTGACCCCATCAGGTTAGCTGATCAATTTGACCAACTCCTCAGCCCTAATATTTATAATTGGGGAGAGAGACAATCCATCTTACAGTCTCTATTTACCATCGAAGAACGAAAATTGATCAGAGCCGCAGCAGTGACAGTTTGGGACAGAGAAAATAATTCCAATCGGGGCCCAATTGGAGAACAAAAACTACCATGAAAGACTACAGAAATTTAACTATAAAAGGGATTAGAGAAGCTGTTTCTCGAGTTAATAATATGAAAAAGGCATTTTGTGGGGAACAGGAAAAGGATGAGTCCCCAACAGCTTGGATGGCTCGGTTAAGGAATAACATCCAACTTTATTCTGTCATTGATTTAGACAGTGAAGGAGGCAAAACTATGCTAAAAGTACATTTTGTGCTTCACTCCTGGCCTGACATCAGGAGAAAACTGGAAAAATTGGAAAAATGGCCAGAGAGGGAACTGGATGAATTACTGGAGGAAGCCCAAAAGGTCTTTGTTAGGAGGGATGAAGAGAGGATGAAGGCTAAAAGCCGAATAACGAACAACAGTACTAATGCTCCAATCCACAACCCTCCTACTCAAAGAACTTTCTAAGGGCGTATCCCACAACAGCATTGTCCCCAGCAACAGCCACAAACTTCCACTTGCCATATACAACCAAACCTACAATCTACCTCAAACGTTCAGGGACTCAAAAGACTAATTTGCACATATTGTAATAAAGAAGGCCACGGGCACTGGCACTGTTTTAAAAAGCAGAGAGATCAAGGAGTCCTCCAAATGGAGGAACAAATTCTGAATAAATGAAGGAGTCAGGGGCTCTATTCTCTGGGGCAAAAACATCTTAAAGAGCCCTTGATAAAATTAGAAGTTGGACCCCAGAGACAGCAAGTGGAGTTTTTAGTGGACACAGGTGCCGAAAAGACCTGTGTACCTGAAATACCTCCAGAATGTTGTATCTCTCAAGATACACTAGACATTTTCAGTGCTAATGGCGAAAGCTTTGCAGTTCCTATAATCAAAAATGTGACACTTTTCATACAGGGGCGTACCCATACAGGAGACGTCCTGTATTTACCTGAAGCTGGAATCAACCTCTTTGGACATGATTTCCAAGTACCCCTGAGAGTGGGAGTGGTACCGCAAGGCAGAAAAATGTCGACTAAACTATTCATTCTGTCTTTAACAGATGAGCAACGCATTGACCCGGCAGTGTGGGCAAGACCAGGCAACCGGGGAAAACTGGACATAACACCACTAATGATTGAGTTGCTCCCAAACAGCCGTCCAGTGCGTATACCACAATATCCCCTCTCGAAGGACAAAAGAAAGGGCCTGAAACCGGTCATCGTGGACTTACTACAGGATGGAATCCTCGAGATATGCAAATCTTCATATAATACCCCAATTTTGGCTGTCCAGAAACCAGATAAGTCATTCCGGCTGGTACAAGATCTGTGTGAGGTCAATAAAAGAGTTCAAACCAGGTATCCGTTGGTGCAGGACCCTTACACACTCCTGAGTCGGGTACCCCCAACCCATGCCTGGTTCTCTGTTATTGACCTTAAGGATGCTTTCTGGTCATGTCCTCTAGATTCTCGTTGCAGGGACATCTTTGCATTCACCTGGGAGGATCCAGACACTGGACGGAAGCAGCAGCTGCGCTGGACTCGTCTGCCTCAAGGTTACACCGAGGCACCCACACTCTTCGGCCAAGCGCTAGATTTGCTAAGTTCCTTTTCTCCACCCGAAGGGATTAAGGTAACTCAGTACGTAGACGACCTGCTCCTCTTGGGGGAACAGGAGTCTATGGTAAGAACTGCCACCATACAGTTACTGAATTTTCTAGGAAGGAACGGGCTGAGGGTATCAAAACATAAATTGCAATTCGTGTTACAGGAGGTGAAGTATTTGGGACATTTAATTGGCTATGGCACAAAAAAACTCAGTGCCGAAAGAACTGAAGGGATCCTAAATTTACCACCTCCAACTTCAAAACGTGAAATTCGACAATTATTAGGCCTATTTGGATACTGCAGACTGTGGATCGACCAGTATTCACAATCTGCCAAATTTTTATACGAGAAATTAATGGAAGAGGAACCTTTCAATTGGGATCACTCAGACACAGAAAAATTACAAGATTTGAAAGAAAAACTAACAAAAGCACCCGTTTTAAGCCTTCCTTCACTGGAAAAGCCCTTCGATCTGTTTGTTAACGTGGAGAAAGGAATAGCCTATGGCGTCTTGACCCAAGAGTGGGGTGGAGTCAGGAAGCCGGTTGCCTTCCTTTCCAAACTACAAGATCCGGTGTCCAGAGGATGGCCAGTCTGCATCCAGTCCATCGCCGCAGCAGCCACTCTGGTTTCGGAGAGCCAAAAACTCATTTTTGGCGGGAACTTAACGGTACATACACCACACTCAATAAAGACTGTATTAACACACAGGGCTGCGGAGTGGCTAACCGACCCGAGGACGGTCAAATACAAAACCATTCTCATGCACTCAGACCACCTGAGGCTAGTGGTAAGTGCGCACCAAAATCCGGCTCAATTTCTCTATGGGACCCCTTCTGAAAATGAATTAGAACACAATTGCATCGACATAATTGACATCCAAACGAAAGTTAGAGAGGACCTAATGGACTGCCCCCTCAATGAAGGGGAAATCCTCTTCATTGACGGGTCGTCTCGAGTAGTAGATGGAAAACGATGCTCTGGCTATTCGGTGGTTGATGGACACCAGATGTGCGTATTAGAAAAGGGCAAATTACCATCGACCTGGTCAGCTCAAGTCCGTGAGCTCTATGCCCTAGAAAAAGCACTCCGCCGACTAGCCAGAAGCATTGGGACCATCTACGCAGACTCGAGATACGCTTACGGCGTAGTCCACACCTTTGGAAAAATCTGGTCCGAAAGAGGATTCCTGAATACCAAAGGGAAAGATTTATTGCATAAGGAATTGATTTTAAAAATTCTAAAAGCACTGCAACTGCCTCAGGTGATCTCAGTGGTGCATATTCCAGGCCATCAATCGGGTACCACCACAGAAGCTCGAGGGAACAGCTTGGCAGACTTGGCAGCAAAAGAAGCAGCAGTGGAAGAGGAAGTAAAAGTGATGGAAGTGAAACAACTTCCAAATAACATCATCACAACTGACACTACATCACAAACCAGCGTTTTACCCACGCCCATTTTTACTGATCAGGAAAAACAAAAATTAGTTTTAATTGGAGCCAATGAGGATTCTCAAGGCCGCTGGTATTTACCAGATAAGCGCCAACTTCTAAACAAAAATCTAACACGAGAAATTTTACAAAATATCCACCAAACGAATCATTGGGGTTCAAAGGCTCTGGCGGACCACTACCTCAGAACTTCTGGATGTATTGGTGTTCATGAAATTGCCAATCAAATAACACGGGACTGTATAATCTGCCAAAAAGTCAATAAAAAGGTAATGAAAAAGAACACTGGCGGAGGAATTGAATTAGCGATCAGGCCTTTCCAAAATATTCAAATTGACTTCACAGAAATGCCTCCTGTCCAGAGGTGGAAATACTTGTTGGTAATTGTTGATCACCTTACTCACTGGGTGGAAGCTATTCCAACTGTCAACGCAACAGCCCAGACAGTGAGTAAAGTGATCCTCGAGCAAATTATCCCTCGTTATGGGATAGTCCACCGTATAGATTCGGACCGAGGTACCCACTTTACCTCCCAAATTATACAACAATTGGCTCAACAATTAGGAATAAATTGGAAATTACATACCCCGTGGCATCCACAAAGCTCTGGGAGAGTGGAACGGATGAACCAGACGCTCAAGAACACCCTCACAAAATTGATGTTAGAAGCAAAATGGACCTGGGTAAAATGCCTTCCACTCGCTCTTCTTAGAATCCGAACTCAGCCAAGATCTGACTTGGGTTGTTCCCCATATGAGATGCTATATGGATTGCCCTACCTTGCTACATCGCAAGAGGTGAATGTTAAAGAGTGTGGAAACACCAGCATCCGACAGTATGTACAGAGAATTGCAAAAAATCTGGAGTTGCTAGGAGAAAGAGGTCTTATTTCACAAACACCCCCACTTGATTTCAGTTTACATCACATAAATCCAGGTGACTGGGTGTTAATAAAATCATGGAAAGAAAAATCTTTAACGCCATCTTGGGAAGGTCCATTCCAGGTCCAGCTAACCACCGAAACAGCGGTCCGAACATTTGAGAAGGGCTGGACACACGTCAAAAGAGTGAAGGGTCCAGTAGCGCCACCAGACGAAGAAAAGGAACCTCCTGACAAACCATCAAACTAAACATCCTACTTGAAAACTCCATTTAGCAATCCTCAGTCCAAGTTAATAAAACCCTGTATTCCCAGTTCTTCCCAGTTATACCTCGTAATAAGCATAGTTTATTCCCAGTTATAGTTTTGTTAATAAGTGTTAGATACAAGTTGTTAAATCAAGTTAAAAATATTAAGCTGTTAATTCTGTTCTTTGTTATTCTCTTTTACAGACTCTGCATTTGTATAACCATATTGTCACATCAACTGTATAGAGAGGCTCCATTTGAAGCCAGCATCCTTTTTCAATAACAGATCAATCGGGCTCCAAAATTTACGGGCATGGTACCTTTAATCTTTAACAAGGCCAACCCTAAATTAACCATGAGTTTCCAGAAGCCTAAAATCGCTGAAGAACCATCTGAAGGTGGAAAGCCTAAAGGAAGGACTAAAGGAGCAAAGATGACAAGCCCCACCAGCAGAGGCAGCCCAAATGCTAACAACTCCTCCTGGGTCTGCCTAAAAGGGAAAGTGAGCAATACCCTGATATTAAATGTCATCTGTCTCTGGGTCCTCTGGCTCCCCTTCACTCAGGCAGCCGACAGCCGCTGTAACAGATGTTACAAGACTGTGTATCAGGCGGAAGGAAGCTCATTCCAAATTCGACACTTCTTCCGAGCACATACTTACGTTAATCTATCCTGTTACAACATAACAGAGTTAAGTACCTGCTCAGAAAAAGGTCACAAGTATTGGATTGGCAGAAACATTGGCACCCAAAAACAGAAACAGAAGGGAGAGTGCCCCTCCCAAGATGATTGGCTTTGTTTCAATTTTAGATACATAACCAGGACAGAAGATTTGCTAAAAAGAAAGACCTATGACACCGACCTGATCCAGGAGGTGGTCATAGAAGAAAAGGAAAAACAAAAAGAAAACAATCCTTTGGTGTCAAGGAAAAACTTATTTATTGACCTGGCAGAAAGGATTGGACAACAACTAAATTTGACAAATTGCTGGGTGTGTGGAGGAACTTTAGAATCAGAAAGTTGGCCTTGGCGGGGAGTCAGTCTTGGACCCCCCGATTTACTCCGACTGAGTAATCTTTCCCACACAACCCGACATGACAATGAAACTTGGCTGCTAAGTAATACTGTTATTGGAGAAGAATGCATCTGGAGGAAAGGAAGAAAATTTTTAAAAGAAGTTGGTGAGACAATATGCAAAAGGTACCTGGTAACTGATGGGCAAAGGCACTGGTGGATACCGCAAGAACCAGATGTATTCTGGTCTGCAGAAAAGATTAAAAACAAAAACTGTGTTTTGAACTCTGTTAAAAAACTCTGGCAGTGCTGGGACCAGGGAAACCCATACTCTGTCCTGCCACAAATTTCCAAATACTGGATCACAGCAGCAAGTATACAGCCTCACTTCTGGGAAGCACCACAGGATCTCTATTGGATCTGTGGTAACCGAGCTTACTCCAGTTTACCACCCCGCTGGAAAGGGAGCTGCACTCTTGGAGCCATTCAACCAAACTTCTTCCTGCTTGCTGAGAATGCAGGAGCCCACCTTGGAATTCCCCTTTACGACGAACTTACCCGCACCAAGAGACATGTAATAGGAGGGACCCAGAGATGGGGAGAGGAAGAATGGCCAGCCGAGAGGATCCTAGAGACTTATGGACCCGCCACATGGCACAGGATGGGAGCTGGGAGTACCAAACTCCCATCTATATGCTAAACCGGATCATCAGACTGCAAGCATTAGTTGAGGTAATCACTAGTAAGACCTCTCTTGCCCTTGAACTGCTTAACACTCAGCAAGGGCAAACTCGAGCAGCCGTGTACCAAAACAGACTGGCCTTGGACTATTTATTAGCCGAAGAAGGTGGAGTATGCGGCAAATTTAACACCTCAGACTGCTGCATCCACATTGATGATCACGGAGAAGCTATCACTAAAATCACCCAAAATATCAGGAAACTAGCCCATGTTCCAGTGCAGAAATGGCAGTCCCTGACCACTTCCGAATGGTGGGGAAATATATTCCAAGGACAATGGTGGAAAAAGGCTTTAATCATTGTTGGACTTTCTCTCACAGGACTCATTTTTCTCCCGTGTCTAATCCCTTGCTTTATCCGCCTAATCACCACTGTCGTCCAAGGCATGCCATTGATCCAGGATCTCCAAGGACAACAGCAGCATCCACCATCCGCTCAAAAGATTATGTATATTAATAATGATAATGATAATAATAAGAAAACCACAAAGGAGAGAAAAATTGCCCAGCAAATATGGAACCGTTTTAAAGGACTGGAACCTATCCCTGAAGAGCTACCCACCTTCACTTAAATGCAAAGACCAAAGATGTGAACATAAGAGAAAAAGGGGGGACTTGTCATACATGAACTCCCTAATTAGCTTGGTCTTTGCATGTTAAGTGTTTTGATTAGTTAATTTTGGGTTACGCAACTTTAATTGAGTGTTAATGTTCACCCATCAGTCCGTCCAGGTACAAATATCAAGTTCTGCTATTAGTGTTTTCACTTGTTCAAAGCAGTTTATCTGCACCAGTTCCAGTTAAAATCCCCTAGTTAAAAGTGTCCCAGTTAAAATTCCCTTTCCAACTTTAAAAAAAATTGTTTTTCTCATGTTCTCTGTATACTTTTGCAAATGTTTTAAGATGTGTTGGATGTATTTTAATATTTATTTTAAGGGTTTCTACTTTGCTCAGAACCAGCTCCAAACCCCAGTTTCTAACAGCCAACAGCCAGTTTTAGACCTTTAGCCGTTGGTCTGTAAGTAAGCTCCATGGCAACCTGAATCTTAATAAGGACATGTTACCACTCTTACTCCAGCTGCTACTACCCCCCTGACAACGACGAGCTATTGGTAGACAGAGATAATCTGTCAAAAGGGAAGCACCAATCACTTAGGACCAAAGGGGTGTGCCATGGGCGGTCCGTGGGCGGACTGGGGTGGAGCAAGGGTACTATAAAATAGTAAGTCAGCCTCAGAGCAGGGGCAGACCACTGCAGATTTAGCTGCAGTGGGCGCCAGTGCTGGGCACTTAAGCCTTACTCCTATTTAGGAGCCTTCAATAATTTTTCTCTGACTTTTGGGTTAGCTAAAAGTCAGCCCAGCACTGCAAGTTTTCCACCGGAGGTCCAGTGCTGTCTAAGCCCAAAGATCTCTAATCCCTGCGTTCCCGGAAATACCTCTTGAGCCACTAGGATCCCAAATTTTGATATTTTCCTGATTTTTATAATTTTTCAATTTTTCTGTTTTAATAAATTATCTTAATTTTTCTAAGAGTTGTCTCGTTCCTCACAACGAGTATTGTGCAAAATTGCATTGAAAAGTTAAGTGATGAGAAGATTGAAAGGATCAGGATGATGAGAGCAGAAAAGCAAGAGGAAACCCCAAAAACAGCGAAGGAAACTTACGAGAAGTACCAAAAACTACAAAAAATATATCAAGTTTATGAAGACACAATTGAAATTTTGAATAATTGATGTGGGCCAGAGCCCGATCAAAGCTTTAGAGAGGGGAGTTGTAATAAATGAATCGGTTTCAGGGTGTTGGTTATTACTGTTTAAATGAA
The DNA here is from genome assembly GCF_009650955.1 of Corvus moneduloides. Taxonomy (NCBI): domain Eukaryota; kingdom Metazoa; phylum Chordata; class Aves; order Passeriformes; family Corvidae; genus Corvus; species Corvus moneduloides. The sequence goes on from NC_045477.1 coordinate 107,498,811, forward strand.
ATATAAAAGAAGGGAGTTGAGGGTGGAATAGATGGACATGTTAATTGAAGGGAAGTTGCGAGACTGTACGGGTGTAATGCTGGAATGTAACCACTGGATGGGGATATAACAAGGACCCAATGGGTTTAACAGAAGGAACTTTCTAGCACATTGCTTCGTAGGGTACAAGGGATGAGGACGACGCCCTAGACTGTGATTGGAGAACGAGCCAACCAATGAAGTGGACTTGCTTGAAAATGATTGGTGAGGAATGCACAGAGGTATAGACCAACCAGTGAACAAGAAAGGGGCCAATCAGCACGAGGATTGAGAAATGCACCCGTCCGGTGGCACCAGACACTTTAAAAAGCTACCTGCCCCCAGGGGAGGGGTCCTCCTGCGGAACTTGGGGTCCAAGGGAGCACCCAGTGGGTCTCACTGTCTTGTTGGAATATTGTTTTATTCTGGCTTGTCGCGCAGAGCCTGGGCTTATCCTGGGTTCCCGCTCTCAGCAGTTAACAAATAAACGAGTTGACTTTTCCTTTAAAAGTCTCAGTCTCATTTACAACATCCCTGAGGGTCCAAGACCCCATGGAAAGGATCGTTTTCGGAAATCCACTGGCATGTCACCACCCCAGTGGGAGCAGACCCATTTCTGTCGGGTGGCGCTCCCGGGGACGGACATGGTAGTCCCTCAGCGCCGGAGGGATCGTGTCCAGGGAGAGGGACCCTGCCTACAGCACCTTTGTCCAGCAGAGCAAGTGGTGAGTATCCCCGTTGGCCAGGGGATCAGAGTGGGGCCGTAGTTTGTGTGTTGAGGGGTGTCCCCCTTGTGTGGAGGGGTGAGTGTACGTGTGTGAACCCCTGAGTGCTCCCGGACCCTTCCTTTTACGTGCTTCTAAGTTTTCGTTTTACTGGCAGGGGTAAGTGCTGTGCTCACAGTTTTATTTTTTGAGAGTGTTTGGCCCCCAGTTTTATCAGTTTTGTGTTTCTCAGGTTTTTTAAAATATGGGCGCATGTTTGTTAGCACAGCAGTGAGGATTTTATTTCCCAGTTGTGGGACTCCTGGAGGGAGGGGGGAAAACGTTTTAAAAGGGTTTGTTGAAACGGTTTGTTCGATGGCTCTTTTTCCATTTCCCGCGAGTGTCCCCAGGAGATGTGACCTCGCTCCCCTTCTGGAATGTTGTGGGAGCGACTCTCACTCAAAAGATGAATGAGGGGGACACCCAGGCATCCAAATTTACCCCGTTGTATGTTTTAATTCAGCTAACAGTTAGAAGTTGGGAACGGAAAGAGAGCCCCCCAGTTCTTCCCCTGTTCTTCCTCATACCTCTACCCCTTCCCCTAATCCCTCGCTGGGTGGTTCCCGAGGAGCAACCCATGTAACGCAGGGTAGCCGCAGTGGTGCTAGTCTCCCTGGCTCCTTGCGAACCCCCCAGTTCCCTGGTCTTGGTCGGTAGGGCCCGCCGGCCAAGACTTCTATCCTTAAACCCTCTACCCTAGTTCCATCTCCCAAAGTTGTTAGGTTTAATATCCCCAGTTCAGACCCATCCACCCCTGATTGCAGTTGTTCTCCTTGTCCATCACCATGTCCTTCCCGATCTCCCTGGTTCTCCTGAGCATTTCCCTATCCTTCCCCTCATCCTTCCCATTGTTCCCAAACCCCATTACCATCACCCTATCCATCTCCTAGCCCCTCACTCCTATCCCTCCCAAACCCTCAAAATGGCTCCCAGGGAGCTCAAGATGGAGGGGACCACGTGGTCGGACCCCCCCCTTGTGTTTCTTCTTCCCATAATCCCTTTCCCTTAGACTCCTTCTCTTCCCTTCCTCTGCCCGAACTTCCTCCTTGCCCCTCACCACACCCCTTTTCCCAAGCCCCCAAGTCCCTTCCTCCTCCCTGGTGGGAGGTGCTTCAGGACCGGTCTGCCTTTTCCAGGGCGGAAGCCGGCCCTGCCCCTGTTCCCTCCCACTTCTCTATTGACCCCGCCTCCCCACTTACGACTTCCAGTTCCCACGCTCTAACATCCGGTTCCCACGACATCGGAGCCAGATGTGAGGGGCCTGGGGCCCAGAACCCGGAACTGAGGCCGGTCTACCATGCCGCACCTCTCACCTATGGTGGGGTAGGAGGAGCCCTCTGAGGATGGAAGCCTTTCTCCTACCAGAATAAAAAGGAGCTCTGCAAAGCCCAAAGGGAGTTTGGCCGAAAAAGCGAGTATTTTAAAGGCCTTCTTAAGGCCACATCAAATGAGCTTGTCCCTTGGGACATTAAGGACTTGTTTACGTGTCTGTTAACCCCGACCGATACCTGTTGTGGAAGCAGACATGGAAACGGTCCTTACAGCCACTCCTCATTGAGCTTTGCAGATGCAGAGATACAGCTGTTGATGCCAACCAATCGGCTCTAACATTCGACCACCTGTGCGGCGAGGGGAACTGGAAAGAACCCGGAGAACAAGCCCGTATTTTACCTAAGGCTGTTCTCGCAAGGGTCATGGCGGCAGCAGAGAAGGCTTTCCTTTCCCTTCGCGCACCTATCCCAGAAGCCCCCAAAAGGTATTTAACCATCAAACAAGCCCCTAACCAATCTTTTATTGAGTTTGTGGATCAGATAAGGGCACAGGTAGAGCGACAAGTGGAAAATCAAAATATGCACCCGACGATCATCCTCGAGGTGGCCAAAGAGAACGCCAATGAGTCGTGCAAGAGGGTGATCGCTGGGCTGCCAGTATACCCAGAGCCAACGCTTCCTGCGCTCGTGGAGGCCTGCATGAAGAAGGCCTCCACAATGGACGTTAGACCACCACCTCGACGGCCCATTCCACCGATGGCCATGGCGGTCCACCCACAAACTCAAGCTCCAATGAAACCATCACAAAGACCTAGGGGGGAAATTATATGTTTTTATTGCCAGGGGGTGAGGCACCTTGCAAGAATCTGCCCCAAAAGAACGGCAGATGCAGCAAGGGAAAGGGGGGGAAGAGCGCCACCACCACCAGCGCCTGGTGCTGCGCAAAAAAAACTAGGCGCACAATGCAGTCCTGCCTCGCGTGGGGACAAAAATGAGGCAGGGCCTGTGGGGAAAGGGGTTGAAACGACATTCACCGGACGTGACATAATTACCAGACTCGACCATTCTATGGGGTTTCCCCCTACAGCGCAGAACCCCGACGAAACTTGGCGCCCTCAACCACCACTGTCTCTGAGGACGGCAATGGACCACTTGTTAAGATCGGATCAGTGGACGGTAGTTGCAGTGGAAACACTGGAAGGAGAATTGGTGCCTTCAGGGGGAAGCTGTAAGTACATGGCCATCGGAGACACTAAGCACACACCCCAAGAGCTAGAAGTGTGCCCGGCCATTCTCACGAATGACCTGGCACGACTTCAGCTGGTGGCACGGTGCATCAACCCACCCTTCTATTTGGCCAAGGGGCAAGTCATCGCCCAGGCTATCCCCATTCCAGCAGGAATCCCAGTAGACAGCAAAACACCAGGTGTCTACGGGGCAGAAGTGGTGGGAGAAAACAAACCCATCATTTACTGCAATGTCCAGCAAGGCAATGATTCTATCTATGGATAGCACCCCACCGGAGATGGGGGCAGATGTCACGATCATTCCCTGCGGGGAATGGCCGTCACACTGGGAATTGCAACCCGTGGCAGGAAAAATCCAGGGTATCGGAGGGACAAAATTGGCACAAATATCGAAGAGCATTGTACAAACTGAGGGACCAGATGGGAAATTGGCTACTCTACGCCCATTTGTGACTGATTACCAGGCACCCCTGTGGGGACAGGACGCCATGTCCCAATGGGGGATTAGATTAGAGATCCCGAAAACCCCTTGGGATTTTTAATTGCGGCCACTGTGAAGCGCCCCACTCAAAAACTAGATTGGACAACTGATTTTCCGGTGTGGGTGGATCAGTGGACAACTGATTTTCCGGTGTGGGTGGATCAGTGGCCGCTAGAAAGAAAGAAATTGAAGGCGCTCACCGAACTCGTGGAAAAGCAATTGGCTCTTGGAAACATCGAGCCAACTTTTAGCCCTTGGAATTCTCCAGTTTTTGTCATCAAAAAGCTGGGGAAGGACAAGTGGAGACTCCTCCACGACCTTCGGGAAATAAATGAAGTCATTGTGGACATGGGGCCCCTTCAACCAGGGATGTCTTCCCCAGCAATGCTCCCCCAAAACTGGAATTTAGTTGTTATTGACATCAAAGATTGTTTCTATAAAATTCCTCTGGACCCTGCTGATGCTCCACGGTTTGCCTTCTTGGTTCCCACCACCAACCAAGAAACCCCAATGAAGCGGTACCACTGGTGAGTTCTTCCCCAGGGCATGAAGAACTCCCCTACCATCTGCCAGTGGTACATCGCTTCATTGCTGTCCCCGATCCGTGCCACCATGAGGGAAGCCATCATCCTACATTATATGGATGATGTGCTAGTGTGCGCCCCCAAATGACCATGTGCTTCGAGACACCCTTGACCAAGTCGTCAATGTTTTGACATAAGCTGGATTCACTCTCCAGGAAGACGAAGTTCAAAAGATGCCCCCTTGGAAATATTTGGGGTTGGAGATCACTAAGAGGACCATTGTTCCTCAAAAATTGGCCATTAAAAGTGATCCCCAAACATTGGCGGATCTCCACTCACTGTGTGGCACTTTAGGATGGATCAGGCCCTGGCTAGGGATTACCACCGAAGACCTAGCCCCCCTTTTCAATTTGTTGAAAGGGAAGGAGGAGCTGAGTTCTCCTAGGACCTTGACCCCAGAGGCAAGGGCTGCCTTGGAAAAGGTAGAGGTTAAGATGCATGAGAGGCAGGCACATAATTGAAAATTGGAACTGCCCTTCAAATTCATTGTCATGGGAAAGTTGCCCCACCTCAACGGGCTCATATTCCAGTGGGACCGGAGCCAGAAGGACCCTCTCCTCCTCATCGAGTGGGTGTTTCTGAGCAATACCAGGTCCAAAACCATCACGAAGGCCCAGGAACTGATGGCCCAGTTGATCCGGAAGGCTCGGATGAGGCTTCGGGAATTGGCTGGGTGTGACTTCTCGTGCATCCACTTGCCGGTCCGTTTGGAGCAGAACAAATTGTCCTCTGCCAAACTGACCAAAGAGATGTTCGAGCAGCTATTAGCTGAGAATGAGACCCTTCAAATAGCTTTTGAGAGCTACACAGGACAAATTTCTGTCCATGCTCCTGCTCACAAATTATTCCAGGAACAGTTTGTTCTGTTCCCAAAAAATATTAGAAGCAGGCATCCTCTAGAGGCTGTGACAGTTTTCACAGATGCGTCCGGGGCATCTCATAGGTCAGTCATGACCTGGAAGGACCCCCAAACTCAGCAGTGGGAGGCGGATATTGATTACATTGAGGGTTCCCCTCAAATTCCTGACTTGGCCGCTGTCATCAGAGCCTTTGAGAGGTTCCCTGAACCATTTAATCTGGTAACAGATTCGGCTTATGTCGCAGGAGTGGTAGCAAGAGCAGAGAATGCTATTTTGAAAGAGATCTCAAACAAACATCTCTTCCGGTTGCTCTCAAAGTTAGTATATCTTCTCTCCCACTGAGAGCACCCGTTCTTTGTGATGCACGTGAGGTCGCACACAGATTTGCCAGGCCCGATAGCCGAGGGCAATGAAAGAGAGGATGCCCTCGCTGCCCCCGCAGAGATGGCCAGGATGCCGAAAGTTTTCGAGCAGGCGAAACTGAGCCATCAAATGTTCCATCAAAACATGCCGGGGCTGGTCCGTCAGTTCCAAGTGACGCAGAGTCAGGCGAAGGCCATCGTGGATATGTGCCCACATTGCCAGTGGTCAGCCCTCCCCTCATTAGGCACTGGGGTGAACCCCAGAGGGTTGGCGAGCTGTGAGGTGTGGCAGACGGATGTCACGCACTTTCCTGAATTCAGCCGACTAAAGTATGTTCGTGTTAGCATAGATACCTTTTCCGGAGCAGTCTACACCTCTGCCCACACAGGAGAAAAGGCTGAACATGCCAGGAAACACCTCCTCCAGGCGTTTTCAGTCTTGGGGGTCCCCAAAGCAATCAAAACAGACAATGGCCCCCGCATATAGATCCGAGGCTTTCAAGGAGTTCCTAGACGAATGGGGAGTAAGACATAAGAAGGGCATCCCTTACTCCCCGACTGGTCAAGCGGTGATTGAGCGAGCTCACCAAACGCTCAAAACCACCCTGAAGCACGAATGGGCAAGCAGTAGAGAACTTTCCCCACAAGACCGATTAAGTAAAGCTCTTTTTGTAATCAACTTTTTAAACTGCCCTTTCAGCAACATGAACCCACCAGTGGCAAGACACTTTGGCCCACACAGCAACTACCCTCTGCGTGAACATCCACCGGTCCTCATTAAGGATCCAGAGTGGCAAGGTTGAGAGACCTCAAAAGCTAGTCACGTGGGGTCATGGATACGCTTGCGTATCCACACCCCTGGGTGTAAGGTGGATCCCACAAAAGTGGGTGAAACCTTATACCCCCAAGCATCCGGTGAGACCCCCAGACCCCCAAGTAGACGTATGCACGGGGAGGAGGAAGCGGCATCACCATCCCCAAGACTTCCCTAAATCCTTATTTATCCCTGAGTTTTCATGTTTATGTTTTGATTTCCTTGCCAATGATTTTTAATCCTGTTTTTAGTTTAGAAGTCACCAACCAGAAAGAAGATGCAAGACCTTCCCCACCTACTCATCCTGCTAGTCCTGGCCTTCCCAGCGTCGCCGTGGATCATCCCGGAACCAAAGACCAACGTCTGGGCGTTCCTGGCAAAGACCTCAGGCAAGACCACATTTGCCTAAGTATGGCAACCGCAGATAACCCAATGTCGACCTGCCTGGTGGGGATTCCCATAAATGTTTCTGAATACCCTCCCCGTTTGCTTTCCATCCAAGAAAATTGGAACCAGCAGACCCATCAGGTAGCTTGGTCCTTTATTGCCAGGACCATAAAGACCCCCGTAAAGAACCCCCTACTCCTCTGGTGGGACTGGGTTGGGAATCTCCCAAAGCTACCCGAGGAGCCTGCTGGATTTGATATTATTAGTTCTTTATCCGCCCCGTTCTGTGTTCACTTTATGTTCGACCCCAAGACTCGGAAAGAGTCTTATATTTCTGTTGTCCAGCACGATCAAAAATACCAAGCCGCCCAGTGGTGTAGAGGCATCGTGCACGTTAAAATGGCCTCCACCCTGGATGGAGCACCCTGGCAGTTACCAAAGGGGGTGTTCCTTATCTGCGGCGATCGTGCTTGGGCAGGCATCCCCTCTCGCCTTCTTGGAGGGCCATGCACATTCGGGCGACTGTCGCTGTTTACCCCCAACATGTATCAAATTAAAAATTGGCAGAACAAAATAGAATTCTGGCACTCCAGTTGTGTTAGTTTTAACAGATGACTACCTACAGTGTCTGGGAATTAGAAATACAACTTGTGTGACCTGTTTCAGATTTCCTTCTCCAAGACTCTTTGGTCAGTGTCTACACAGCATGACTGACAACTTCTGTAATATGATAAAGGATTCTTCTGTAGATCGGGAATATACAAAGGCAGAATCAGTCACTCTTCTGTAGATGAGGAATACATGAAGGCTGTATCATTCTGCTAACAGAACACTACATATCATGCACCTGTGATTCTGCACTATTTGAAGCACACAGAAGCTGAAATTCCATAAGAACTGCACTATTTTACTGTCAAGATGCTAGAACCTGAAGAAGATGAGAAACTTTCAAGACCACTCTGTGCCTATCTTAAAACATTTGCTATTTGCAAGAATAGAACAGTGTGTTCAGACTATCATCAAATTAATTTACAAGTAAACATGACCCAGAATGTACCAGGTGAAAGTATACAAACACCTGAAAGTGACTGTACTGATGCCTAAGACTTTTTGCTTTCTATACATTTTTCATATAGTTGTAGCTTTGTAGACTGTTAATGCATGGTTATAGCTTCTAGTACTTTTCCTACCCTTTTCTCCTACTTTTTAGAACAAGGAGCTAACCCTTTTACTACATTCTTAGGTGTCCTGGGTTGCAGTGTATTCTATTACCATCCTCATGAGCTGTTGAAATCAGGTGGGGTAGTGTGTTGCCTCCTCCCCCCAGACTATCTTTCTGTTAATGGCCCATCATTGTCCTGCCGCATGACTCAGAGATAACTCCCTCTGGACTATCTTCTGTTAATGAGCCTAATCAACACTTGGCCTCATGACTCATTACCCCATTGTGAAATGCTTCACCCAGAGGGAGGAACCAAGCATCCCATCGTGGATATAATTTGAAATGCTGAACACCAGAGAATCCTTCCACTGGATTTCCAGAGGACAGGAGCTACACAGCCACCACTGGACCTAAGGAACAGCAGACCCTTTTTTCTACAGGATCACCACTTCAGAGGACTGCAGCCACCATTCTACCAGACTGCTACCACCACGCTGACTAACAGGGAGTCAGGTTTATCTTGACACTGTCAGTTTGAACCAGTGTTTTCTTTTATTTTTTTCCTTTTCTTTGATTTCCCCATTAAATTGTTACTCTGACTTGGTGCCTCCCACTGGTTTGTTTTCAAACTAGTACATTAGGATTCTGTTTAGTCTTGCTTTTTAGTCCAGCAAGGACACGTTGTTTTGCACCATACATCATAGACATAATAAAATGTAGGGCGAAAAAATCGGGGGGAAGGAGGGGGCTCCAGTGGGGCAGAACCCAGTGGGAAAATTACCTAGCCAACTGCTCTTCTAATTGGACAATATCTGTTAGATATACTAATTAATCTATCTTATAAAAATTGTACAAATCTGATTCCACCTGTGCCCATAGTCATGGGGCCACCTGGAAGCTTCCATTAAAGATCTGCTTTTTGTATTACCTATATTAATATTGTCTGGAAAGTGTTTTTCTTTCTCGATTCAGGCAACAGTACTACCTCCCCACACTGTAAATGCAACCAACTTTGGTTGAGTAATAGATAAACAATAGTGTGGAGAAGCCGGCATATTATTAACTATGTGAGGAAACCCTTTTTTCAAAGGGTTCAGGTGGTAGAAATTCCACCAAATGAGGAAGAAAATTTTGCCTATAAGGTCACAATTAAATACATAGATGAAGGCAGAACAAATCTACTAAACAAAAGTTGGTAGCTACTAACTACTAGAAGTTGCTACTAACAAAAGTTAGTAGCAATCGGCAACTTCAACTACTGGCAAGGTTTACGTGTCTGCCACCTCGGGCTGAGGAATTTGTAGTTTATGGAGTGAAACCCACTGATAATGAAATTAAATGGAACCCAAGGGTAAGCCATTTTATTTATTACAAAAGTAAACTACATCATGCAAAAGTAGTACATATCTTGGGAAATACAGCTTGGATTTACTCAGTGGCCTTGGTTACCAGCCTTTCCAGGATGAAGGTGTGGCTCAATGAATACAATAATTCCTCCTAAGATTCTGTCTATGGATCTGACAACTGACAATCCAGAACATGTAACACAACTCAGAAATTGTGCGGACACATACAAGTATGGGATCATGCAAAGAACTTGGAGCCTTTACTGCCTCCAGTGCAGAATTCCTGCATCAAACTCCAAGATCAGCAGCTCACATCAGTGCATCAAGCAGCACTCCGCAAGCAGAAACACAAAGCAGGATACAGCTGGTCTAGAGAATGCATCCAATCCACAGAAAGTCAATACAGTAAAATTCTACTGAAAACTCTAATTCTTCTAAAACTACTTCTGGGAATCACCATGTGATGGTGTAGCTCAAACGAAGGAAGCAGAAGACTCTACCCTGCATCAGCAAAACATGCTTGTTCAGGAGACAATTTGCTGAGCTGCGTAAGTCTATATTTGCAGAAAAGTCTACATGTGTAAGTTACAGTAAAAAAGCCATTATTGTTCTCATGAAAGAAAAAAAAGGAGCATGGTGCACATTACTACAGAACCAGAATATCTGTATGTCTTCGCATTTTAAATGCTGGGTAGAGTCTGAAAATGAAAGCCCTTTCCAGCTGGTATTGCAAAACTACATTTCACTTCTGCAGAGACTGAGGAATGGGCTGACTCCTCAGAAGACAGTGCTACAGAAAGTGATGAATAGTTTGGAGATAGATCTTTCTCCTTTGATAAAAATTAGACACTTCTAAATAGTATCTCTTGCACCATGCAAGGGAAACAACTGTTAAATAAAATCATTAAAATTAAAAAAATATTAAGGAGTATTAGAGAGTCAGAAGGAGAGACAGACTGGTGGAGCCAAGGTCTGACCTCCCTGAGACAGGAGCAGCCACCAGAAATAATTCAAGATTAAAGGGGAGCCTCTATCCATTCCCCAGCAAGAAGGTAGCAGTTGTAAAGAAAGGAGCAAGGGAGGGTAGTCCATGCTTGGGGTAGAAAGCAACACCCCTTTTCCCCCACCTCATCCCCCCAGGTCCCTCTGCACAAGAGTTACAAGATTTTGCACATGGAAAGCCAGCCAAAAGATGAAAAGAATAAAGGACCAGTTGCAGCAAAAGTGCCACCACAATCAGAACAGAAAAAAGAAAGCCTGTGAGTACAAAGTCAACAAAGGCAACAAAGAGAATCTTGTGATTGATGTATAGTACAGGCAGCCTGATCAAGATGAGCCTACTGACAAAGCCGCCTTCCTTCAGCTACAGAAGGCAGCGTGTTTACAGGCTCTTGTTCTGCTGAAATAGCAGCAGCACAAGCTGTAGGTGATTCAGGAGACTCCTGGACCCAGTGTTATCCAGGACCCAGGATCCCCCACAACCCTTCGATTTTGCCGTTAGACACATGCTCCCCTCAGCCCTATGGTCTTTCCAGCACCCAGCCAGGACTCCCCTGGTCCTCAGTAGCAAGGTACCCCACCTTTAAACACACCCTCTGGAACTACCTCCCTATTTGCTGGACCATCCGGTTTGACCTTCGTTAGTGCTGACACATTTACTCACACACCTGCACTCACTCCAAAACTGCACCATGGGCACATGGGCCCTCTGACCTGTCTGACTCCCATTACTGCACTCAGACCCCCATACACATGTATATGCACATATCCCAAGGAAAAGCTAGAAAGACATCTACTACCACCACAATCTTGCTCCTCCCCAATTCACTTCAATCTACCCCTTTCCCTGATTTTCATTCATGTCCTTAACAGCACTTCCCACAGGTCTCTTTCATTTTCTTTGAAGGCTCTTAGTTGAACCCACAGGGATTGCCCTCCTTTTGCCTTGCATGGTGCTGCTGAACTGTACTTTCTTTGGTCCTGCAGGCTGTTGTAGGGCACTTTGCTGCCCCAAGTCACGAGCAGATCAGGTCCCATAGCCACCCACACCCAATGTTCTTACACTGTGTCACTATTTGGCGCATTGGAATGGGCTGCTCAGGAAGACAGTGGAGTCACCATCCCTCGAGGTGTTTTAAAATAAGACTGAGTATGCATTTAGTGCCATCGTTTAATAGATAATGTAGTGTCAGGTCATAGGTTGGGCTGCATGTTCTCAAAGTTTGTCTTTTCCAACCTAATTCTGTGATTCTTCCCATCACTCCCTGAATATATACCCTCAAAGAGATTCTTGTGCGTTCAGGGAAGTGCGTGAGGACACTCATGGAGTATCTGGGCAGCGCGTCTCCCGGACCTCCTGACCCCGAACCCTGAATCAAAAAAATAGGGGGCTTTGCAGACCACCAAAACTCAATGTGGTGGTGTGGTAAGAGAACCAGACGGTCTTGTACCCTCAAACTATGAATGGCACACGCAACAGGCTCTGCATCCGCGCAGATTCCCGGGAAGCAGCTCGGCAGCCCCGCATCCCCCAGAGGCCCAAGAAATTTACATGAACCTGAACTTGCTGCCCTCGGCCCGGCCTCGGCTACCACGAAATGCGGCAGCGCCACGAAGCCGAGAGGGGCGCGGAGAAAGCCCGGGCACTCTCCGCAACTCGAGAGCCGCGCCCAGCAGCCTACCTTCGGCGGGTTGCTGGGGGAGAGGGCCCGCCGACGGACTAGCTGCTCCCACAGCGGGCCAGCTGGCTGGCTGGCTGCTGCGGAACGAGAGGACTGCTGCGGGAGCGGGCCGGCCGGCTGGCTGGCTGCTGCGAGGGCGCACGAGCTGCTGAGGGAGCGGACGGCCTGGCCAGCTAATGAGGGAGCTGGCTAGCTGGATACTGAGGGAGCGGGCCAGGTGGCACGCTGGATATTGCGGAACGGACCGGCTGTTTGGCTGGCAAGTTGGGTGGCTAGCTCCTACGGAAGCAGGCTGGCTGTCGCGGGAGCGGACCGGCTGTTTGCCGGCCTAGTTGGCTCACTGCCTGGCGAGCTGCTGCGCCCACGCTGTAGCTGCTGAAGGAGCGCGCGGCACCGCCTCCGCGCTCCCGTTTCCTAGGCGCGCCCCCGCGCCCAGCGCGCAGCCGCACTGCTCCAAAACAGTTTCTTGCTCACGTCGGACGAACCGCTTCCGTTTGCAACGCCGCATTCCGGCCACACCTGCCCGTGCCCGAGCCCCGGCTCGCTCCGCCGCCCGGCTCGCCGGAGGAGGACCCCGCGCTCAGCCGCCCCAGCAAGCCATGTCCGAGGAGGGTAAGGGTCGCGGCCGGCCGGCTGGCTCGCCCGCCGAGGGAAGCGGGCGGGACGCGGCGCCGCCGGAGCGCGGGGAACGCTCCCTCATCGTTCGCAACAGCCCCAACGCCCGCTGGCGAGCCGGCCGGGCCACGCCCACCGCGCCCGTCGCTATTCGCCCGTTCCCGCGCGGTCGGCGCTGCCATTGGCTGCTGCTCCTGCTCGTCGCCGCCGCGTCAGCGCCGGCGGGGGCTCGCGCCGCGGGGGTGCGGCCGGCGCGGCTGATGGCGGGCGGGGCTGCGCCTCTTCGCCCCCCCAGAGCGTGCGGGCCCAGCGCGCCGCGGGGGCCCTGCCCGGCAGTGTGTGTTCCCGAGGCAGGACTAGCGGAAGTTACTCCTTAGACGTAGTGTGGCCCAGCTACAGCTTGGTTGCCTCAGTTCCAGTGTTGATAGCGGAAAGCTTTTGCTTTCCATAGTCGTCAAATGGCGGGTGAACATAGTGGCAAAATGTTGGGGAGACTTTGCCGTGGAACAGCAGGGTCTCAGTTCTGACAGGTTCCCTCAGCGCTGCAGTTACTCGGATACAAAAACTGAGTAAGGGAGAAATGAATGGTGCTCCTAAAGTGAGAGGCCTGACCTAATGATTTCTCTATCAGAAGACACAGTGCATAGCACAACTTAGGTGTCTTAGACTTCAGACACTTTTACTTTGGACCCAAATAGGTCTGTTTCTGCCAATTAACGCGCTTCACCCTGCCCTCCAGAGGCGTGACGTTTATACAGACGCAGATTAGTTTATGCTCGTTTAGCTTGTTGCTGTCACAGAGCTACTCTCTAAAGAAGTTCGGTTGTGTCTTGCTCGGATGCTAATCTCCGTGTATGACTTCACTGTTAAGGAACTTTTCTGATTAAGAAATAGCCAGTTCACTGTGCAGTTCTACAAGCGTCAACATGAATTAAAGGGGTAGGACTGAGATGTAGGAGGGTGGGAGCTAACCTATGACACCATGATATAATCTTTATTAAATAAACATACACAGTGATGTTTGTTGGTCTTTCTCTTTTGTCGTCAATTCTCTGGTCTCCTGATTGGCTTTTTCTGTAACTCAGTAATCCTAGCAAATACTTAGCCTGTACTAATCCCTGGCAGTAGGAAAGATACGCCATTAATAATATTGTTCAATCAAAAGGTGCAGTATGAGTTCCAGTCTTAATAAACACCAGAGGTCTTTGTGTGAGAGTGGTTTTACCTTGACTTTGAGTGGTTTTATCATCTCGGTGATCCAAATATGATCTATAAGGGCACAGGAAGCCTCTTTTATTATTTTGCTTCTTTCCGTAGTAATTAGTTTGTCTGAGCTTAACATTAGTTTCTGTTGTCTTAGTTGGTTGCAAATTCTGACAACAGCATTCTAGATTAACTGTTTCAGTGTTCAGACGCTGTTGTTAAGCATTTTATCTCTGGTAGAGTATTCTGGTGTCTCTGATTCCTGACAGCATATCTAGACAAAAAAAAAAAAATCATCAGAAGTGTGCTAAATTCGAGGATGTGACTTCAGGTGAGCGCTACTTTTTTTTTCTGAGTGCAGTATTTAAACATCTTTATAAAATCCAGTTTGACTTACACAGAGCTTCCATGGCTGGATGTTGCACCTGGGAGTGTTGAGATCATGTTTGTGGAAATACAGAGGCGTGTCTAACCAAACTCTTAGAAAATGAACAAAACCCACTAGGTTTCTGTGAAAAGTTTTTAGTGATTTTGCAAGAAGCCTTCCAGGAACTCTGCAGTACTGGTTGAGGTACAATTTAGTACTAATTGCTTTCAGCCATCTCTCTCATCAACCTCCCTTTACCATTCTATAGTTGATAGTCACTTATATTTGTGTTTGTGCAACAAGTGAGAGCATTCATCGGGTAATGTCGGATTCAGTACAAGTACTTCCTTATTCCACTGGCTTATGTGATGTATTTTAATAGAAACATACTTGGGGTAAGAAAAAAAGTCTGTTATCTTGTCTTCAGACTTCAGCTGAAGTATCAGATCTGGTTGTATTTCTGTGCTTGTAGCTCCCATTATTGTAGGATGCAGAAATGTGCTTCAAACTCTCAGTTATGTTTGCAGCGAGATTGAGTTAATAGGCAAATGATTACTTAGAGTTGTGATGGGATGATACTAAACCTGAAAAGCACTGGTGTCCTTGGGCTCTCCCTTGTGTTAGTTCACATTTCTGTGTATTTTAGTGCAAGTGTCACGCCATAAATAGCGCAGGATCTAACAGTGATTCAAATTAAGCCTAGCTGTCTCCTTTTGTGGCTTAGTTTCAACCCAGGTAAATTCTTTATTTATTTGGGTGGTGTTGCTTTGCTTGATTTGTTTCGGTATGTAGTTCATAGCTGCTACAGGGTTTTTTTGGGCTTTAATGTTTCTCTTTTTAACTCTGTCTTTGAAAGAGTTGTTGTTTGGTTTTTTTTTGTTTTAGTGTTTCTTGATGTTTAATATCAATATCTTTCCATCTTTAAATTATTTTAGAGAAAATAATTGATTTGTCTGTGGCTGGTCAGTGTCCTATCTTTGGTGGTCGGCGTCTGTGTGTGCCCCAGTTTATATTGTAGTTTGGTTGTATTCATCTTTTATTCCTAGATTTCGTATTTTTCTTTTTGCTTTCAGCTCTTTTCAGCAGTGCTTGGATTATTTGGGGATAGGTGGCAGAGTGGTAGTAAAAAGATACGCTTTTTACCTACGTTGCAGTATGTTGATCAAATGACAGGACTTCCAAAGAAGAGAGGAAATGTTTCAAGTCCCAATTACTTTTAAATATATCTTCCTGTTGGTTAGTGGATATAAACTCTTGGTGATGCTTGGCTTCACAGTGCTGCATAAAAGGCTGTAATTTAATATAGTACAGGATTAGACACAGAGTTGTACATTTTTGGGTGCAAATAATTCAGGTGTAAGTGCCTTTAACATTTCTCAAGCACCTGTTACCTGATGATTTTGTGCAGAAGTGAAGACAACCTCCTGATGAAAGAATTCTAAATTATTAACATAAACATCTTAGAAGTTAAAAAGATCACCTCCAATCTTGGCTTTTTAATATGGTCATCTCACTCTACTGCTGTGTCTGTAAATGTCTTTCAAAATGTACAATACACATTTTTTATGAACTTGAAGCTTTTAGCATATCCTACTGTCTTACTGAAAATACTAAGTCATAGCCTATGTCATATAACTCAGAGTATGCAGTGGGTCTGAAAAGGAAATTAGTTTGGTTGTGTTTTCTAATTTTAGATGACTGTTACTTCAGCCTTCAAATAAAAATTTGGAGTTCTCCTAAGCTGATAACTTGATCCAATGATTGGATAAATCAGCCTATTTAATAAGTCTTACTAACGTGTAATCCACTTCACAGTAAAAGCCTTGTTAACCTAAAATATTTTTTTAGTCACACTTTTTAAATTTATAATTTCCTTTCAAGACTTACCAAAAACATCTAAATATCTATGTCATGAAATTTTCTGTCAGTGGAGTGAGTTAATGTATATAAATTACTAACTTGGCACAAGAAATGCAGTTGCATCTTCGTCGAAGTCGGAAGATGTAGATGGCTTCATTTTTTTTTTTTCAGGAGCACAAATTAATCCATCAAATTTGGCAGTTTGTGGTTTCTACCTGAGAGTCAGAGTTGTATTTCATACTGTTTGGTGCTATATATGTATGGTAGTATTCTCTATTCCTAGCACTTTAAAGAAGTGTCAGAAATATCTAGAATTTCTTAGAGGACTAAGGTGTAATGTCTTTCAGATTATGGGTAAATAGCTGGAATTTTTTCTTGTCACAAGTTTGTGAAGGTGTGAATAATGTTCTGTGTTCTAATATTCTACAAGTAAACTTCAGGTAATCCTCAACAGTCTTATAGACAAAATATTTTTGATCACATATATATTCCTCTTGCTGATGAATGTAGTCAATCTACAGCAAAGGCATTTAAATTTGTGTACTGACTTTAGAAGCCAGGCAACTAGAATGCATTAAGGAAAGGAAGAAGTGGTTGGTATAAAGCAAGTCAGTCTACATTCTTGGAGCTGCTTTCCTTATGGTTGCAGTGTGACTGGTCATACTAATAAGCCTTCATGGAAATGGGTGGTGTATTCTAATCTCCAAGTTTCTTGACTGTCCATGTGAAAATGCTGTTCTGAGGAGAGAATAATTTCCTTTCCATGTGTGAAAGCAGCCACATTCAGGAGAGGGTGATGGAAATTTAAAAGCCAGGGGATGAGGAGAATCCTTGCCATCATTTGAGAGGTTAAACGAGAGGCTCTACTGCTTGTTGCTGCATTGCTTCCACATCATCGTAGAAATGTGTTGTAGGTTTGGGGTTTTTTTAATTGAGGTGGTTTTCCTTTCTGCATTTTCTTTTTTGGTTTATGTTTATTCTCCAGCTGTGAGTTGCTGTAGCTACAAGCTTTGGAAACACTTTCTGCTCAGAGTCCACTGCACTGTTGAAATTCTGATTTTGAAACTTATTTAAGGGAGGGTGGTAGAGGGTATGGAAGACTGAGCTTTGATTTCAGTATCAACCACTTGTAGAATCTCTCCTAACTTCTGATCATACTGGCCTTCCTCTAGTCCAGATCAAGCTGCTCTGACATTGCTATATCTTTGCTACATGCTGGTTCCACAGAATCTTCGCTCTTCTATACTCATCACTCTGTCTGCCGCAGATTTGAGTGACGTAGTTGCTAATCAGGTAGTGTTGTTTTGCTTGCGTTACTTGAGTGAGGCATGAGATCTGTGGCAAAGATTATGAATATACAGGTAAATTCTGTGCTTTTTAGGATGGCATAAATAACATACAATTTGTATTGCGTTATCTAATTAGGGATAGAAAGAGGACTGCAGGACAGCAGAGGCCCGGCTATAAATAGGGCATTTGTCAGACCATGCATTAATCTGGCATCCTGGTTGGGGAAATTGGCAGAGAGGATTCTCATCCCTCCTGCTTCGATGCAGATGCACTTTTTCCAACTCTTTGTTAATTCTCTCCCAAAGTAGGTAGAATACTAAATGATTGTCAACAAAAAAATGTGTGCCTGTGAGGCAGTTAAATAATTCAGCGCATGCTAATAACTCACGTTAGCTTGCAGTGAACTTCAGTCAGTGAATATTACTGAAGTGTTTTGCTAAAAGCTGGACCTAAATTAAGTTCATGAGTAAGCCTATTGTTTAATTCTATACAGCTGATGAAAACTGGCCAGGAACTGTTTTCTTATTGGCAGCCTAAGCAGCATATCCTGGTGTGTGTCCTCAGCTAAACTCCTTTGTAGAGGTCAGCTCTGCCCCTGGTAGCTTTTTGGCTTTGTTTACAGCTGTAAACAAAGCTCTTGACTGTGTGGCAGTTGATGGGTGTTTCTGAACAGACCATCAGTTTCTTAATCAGGTGACAGCCGAATCCAAACCCTGCTGTATTATGTCTTTTGAATTAGATGGGAGTATTGGCCAGAGGGAAAACTGAATGACATGTGGAATTAAACTTCATTCCTACCTTTTGATCTCTTCGAGAAGTTGGAAGAGAGCAGGATTTGGAGTGGTTATGTGAAAGTAGAGACCCAAACTGCTGTTCCACTCATAGAGTTGTGATTCATTCTTGGAGCTCAGTCCATCCTGTGCACTGAACAGGGCAGAGACCCTGTGGAAAATACAGCCTGTGTTACGCATAGTTAAGAGTGTCATTATGCGTGTGTGCTGGCTGAGTTTCAGTTTGATTTCCTAACTTTATATGGTTCCTTCCATTAATTTGTTTCATCAAAAATAAATTCCACTCCCTTCCCGACCTTGTCAAAAACACTGGATCTAGCAATAATAACTGTAATACAGTTATTCCAAAACCAGGACATTTTCCTCTTGATGTAGTGTGTTTAATTGGAAAAAATCTGTACTGGCAATTTGCCATTCAGTGTTTCTGCACAGTATTGCTTTGGGAGCCAATGTTTGGGTTGATCTGAATACCAAGTATACCATTAAGATTTGTAGGCTGATTTTTTTCGAATGTATTAAGCAAGTCTTAATTATGAAAGTAAAATTTCAAGACCAAATTACTACTTTTTTTCATATGCTTGAATATGTAAACTGGAGTTTGTAGAAGTGCTTGTTACTGGCTTATAACTGTTCCTGTTGAAGCTGGTCACTTTAGGGAGAACTGGGTACTGAACAGTTTCAGAAATCCCACCAACTAAGGAACAGTAAGCTGCTTCCATTCTAGTGTGTGTTAAAACCTCAGTGTCTGTGTTTAAGTGGCTTTGCATTTAGATGCTGAGGTGAGGCTGAATTTTTAGTAGCCTGAGGTACAATTGAGATAATGCGAGATGTGATACAGGCACTACAGCTGTCATCTGCTATGCAGACTGGCCTGTAGTCTTACCTGTTTCTCCTGCATCTGCTAGATTATTTGTGTGTGAAGACTGAGGAAGAGGATGAAGCAGTGATTATGGACCATGGAGAAAACGGACTGTCCACACAAAGCTGCATGCCAGTGCAACAAAACTCTGAAGCAAACAGTGCTGTTCACCACATGGGTCAACTTGCCTATGGTAATTACAGTTCATTTTTATTGTCATCTGATAGTTAATGGCTAGTTTTAATGCCATATGTTCAGTGCTTTGGTATTCAGTGCTTTCTGTGGTACCCGTATCTTTAAAACACGTTTTATTAGAAAGCTACTTTTTAGAAATTGCTTTGCAGTGCCTTTAAAGAGAGGTGCCTTTTAGTTATTACTTTAGAAGTCTTTATAAATAGTGAGTTCACTAAAATATTATGTTTTAAAAAGACAGCTTTTTACTTACTTGGAAAGGAATTAATTAGGAAGCAATTTGGAAAATAAATGTCATGAAAGAACCTAGCCTAAAAAATTAGGTTTTTAAATAACTTGTCCAGTGTAACTTAGTACTGGAGATACTGATATGTGATGATAGCAAGATGGTTGTTGAGGGTGATAAATTATTAGCTGTAAGTAGCCATTGTGGTTGTCTGTAATTCACTGTATTTATATTAACATGCAAGATCAAAGTCTCTCAAGAAATCTTACCCAATGCTTCACTGGCCCAGACAAAAATTCTTCACAGCTGTTACAAGAATTTAGTAAGGCCAGGAGCAGTATTAGCAAGTCAGTGAGGAAAATGACTGTAACTAAGGGAGGGCACTTTCTAGTTTGGGGGATTTTTTTTTTTTTTTTTTTAATTCAACCAGTTAACTCTATAGAGAATCCCATCAGTATTTCTCTTCACAGACACAAGTTATATCTGTTTCCTAGTATTGTTGGGTGCTTCTGAGAGCCTTTAGTCTTCTTGGTCTTCTATTTGACAACAGAGTATTCTGTGATTTTCTGTGTGTTTATGACTAGGAACAAATTTGGGAGTGGAGGATGGTGAGGATGGTTTGGATGGTTTACTTTGGGTTTTGTCTCTGATACTAAAAACAAACAAAAAAACCCACCAAAATTAAAACTTCTGCCCTAGAAGCTGTCATAGAGAGTTGCTGACCATGATTTTAAGACATGAGTAGTTATTTCATTATTAATAAATTAATCATGATGAGTGCAGTTGTTTCTTAAAAGGTAAAAGATAGTTTTGTTATCTGGGGGTGTATTAGCATTAGATATTGACTAGTTAAAACCAAGTATAGTGAGATACATGAGTGAAACACACCACAAGTTTATCTCAAATGTAACTATTGAACTTTGAACTGAAATTGTCTCTGCTTGTTTTTATTCAACCACCATCTTAGACTGGTATCTTGTAGAGCAGTGCCTTTCCTTCAGATCTCATTCTGTCTGTCCAAACTAGTTTCTTCTACTTTTGTATTGTAACCTTGCCTACAATACGAAGCTGTCAGAGCAAGCTCAACATCACGCAGATAGAGATCTAGGTCTTTATTTCTCCATGCATGCTGCAGAACATCTTTTATTTTGTTTTTTTCTTAGCCATTTATGCTCACAGTCAGTATTACTTTTACTGTTGCCTTTTTTAATACCATTGTGTTTGAAAAAAACAATATGAAATTGAATTTATCATTTCTGATCTAAATTAATTGGATAAATAACTGTTTGATAATAATGCTGGTAAACTAATTTCAAATAATCAAGCAGTCTGAAAGTTTAAAAAAAAGGGTGACTGTGCCTGTTTTTACTGTAGTGAAATGTTTAATGCAGTGGGAAACTTGTTGATGTGCTTTGCATTCGCTTCACTTTCCCAGGAAGCGAAGGCTTGCCAGTGCTTGCTGATCAAACGGCCTCACAAATGAGCCATTCTGCAATGATGCAGAGAGGAAATGGTCACAGCCCTGAAAAAATGGATTTTGTGTTTTTGCGTAATAAAAGAAAACGACTTTCTCCTGCTGTAGTGGAACACAATGTGGTATGTTTCACCAAACAGTAGCCCTTTGTTTTGAGGCCAGTTTCAATGTTATTTGGAATATCATTTTTCTTTCACTGTTGTGTGATGATTTGATGACATTCCACTGAAGACAAGTAGGGTATCCCTGCGTGGATGCTTCTAGCAAGTCTTGAGCCTCCTACTCTGCAGTCTGTCTGTACACCCAGAGTTGCCCTATCCCAGGTGCAGAATCCAGCACTGTCCTTGTTAAACTTCATACAGCTGGTGGTTGCCCAGCCTCTGATTTGTTCAGATCTCTCTTTGGGGCCTCTCTGCCTTCAAGGGAGTCAACAGCTCCTCCCAATTTAGTGTCATCAAAATATTCAGTATGCTTTCCAATCCTGTGTCCACATCGTTTATGAAGATGTTGAAGAGCACAGGGCCAAGGATGGAGTCTTGCAGAATCTCGCTAGTGACAGGTCCCCGGTCTGATGTCACCCCATTCACTGTAACCCTTTGTGCCTGACCCACAAGCCAGTTGCTCACCCATCCCATGATGTGTTTATCCAGCTGTGTGCTGGACATCTTGTCCAGAAGAATCCTGTGAGAGACAGTATCAAAAGCTTCACTGAAATCCAAACAGATTACATCAGCTGACTTCCCTTGATCAGCCAGGTGGGTCAGCTTGTCATAAAAGGAAATTAACTTTGACAAGCAGGACTTTACCCTCCTGAAGCCCTTCTGGCTGTGACTGATGACTCAGTTGTTCTTCAGGTGTTTTTCAGTAACTCCCAGAATAATATCCATAATTTTGCCAGTCATTGTATTCTGCCTGTTGTAATCAAAACAAAAGCATCGCCTACCACCCCCAGACTGCCTTTTCTAAAATAAAACCTGATTGGTTAAAAAAATAAAATTTAAAAGGGAGAAAAACCAAAGCAGACGCATTAAATCCGTGGTGTATGGTGGATGGGATCAGCATCCATCCAGTACAAGGAAAATGCCAGGATTGTCCAGCTGGTGGCGCCGTTCTTCCCGGCTGAAAGCAGTTTTCAAGCGGTGAGAAAATTGCCTGTTCCAGAAATTTGTACAGCTTCTGCTTTCAGTTATACCCACTGAATTCTCATAATTTGGACTCAGAGGTCTTTTCCAATGTAAGTGATTCTGTGATTGCATAAGCTTGGCTGTATAGTACATATAGTTAGATGAGGAAGTTCTGCCTTAGAATAAGCAAATAAAAATGCATGTTATTATATATATATGTTCTTTTCCTGTACGCTGCTAAAATTACTTGAAGAAACCAGAGTTCTGAGACTCTGCTATGGCAAACCCAGGGTCAAACTGGTAAGGAAACCTTGTCTGACTGAAAGTAGAGTGTGTAGGGAGTCAAGCAGGGCACCTGACCCACCCACTGCAAAGGGGCTTCAGTCCCAGCAGTTACAGTCTCTGGGTGACCACCAGAGTGTCTCCTGCATGGTCAGACAGGAAAGTTTCCTGAACACACCAGTACATTAATAAGATGACTGTGTCAAATCTTGTTTTCTGGGGCCCTCTTGTAGACAAAGGAGGGAATTACAGCTACAACCGAAAGTGTTCAAGTTGGATTTGTAGGAGAATTATTTTAATTTTTCAAAACATTGAATGTTCTTTATGTTATTGCCCAGATGAGAACCAGGGAAGAAGAATATGAAGATAGTGACAGTATAATTTATGAGTATGAACCAGACTATGAATGTGTAAGTTAATTTTCTTTTGTTTGACTTGGAAAAGCTGCTTTGGGGATGCGTGTTTTGGGTAGGCTGAAGTAACATGAGAGATTTGAAGTTGGGATTTACTTGCTTAATGTGATATCCTAAGTCTGTGTATATATTAGTACCTTACACTCTTTTTTTTTTTTTAATATATTATTATTTTAATGAAAAAGGAGAGCATTTTATCTGAAGCTTCCTATACTGGATATCAGGAGAATCCTCTTATGGAGATCCTCAGTTATTGCCAGGTATTTTTTTACCTTTATATCTGAAATGACGTTTAAACAATTTTAGTTAAACTTCAGGAAGAGTTGTGTTATAAACTTGACAACCAGTGACTTGATCCTTTCCAGTTGTTTGCTTGTTAGTTGCCCACATAACTACAATATTTTCAAATTAAAACTAATCTCCTTCATATTCTCTGAACTTTTCATGAGAATAGTATTCAAATGTTAAAAGCTTTAATACAAAATGTAGAGTTCGTTATTGGGAGGAACTTCACAGTAACAGGAGAGATACGGCAGTGATACACACCCAGCTATTGAAAGTACATGTTGCTTGCCAAAGGTGTGCCAAAACTTCTGATAGTGTTGTTTTTGTGAGTTCTTTCCTTTTGATTTCTGAAGCAGCAACTGGAAAAATTGAAAATAGATGCACTAAAAATTAAAAGCATCCCATATTTGTTCAGGTGAGCACTTGTGTGACTTGAGTCATTCAGGACATGCTTAATGGAAGTCAATTTGTAAGTGGCTTGTAGCCAAGTGTTAATGTCATGTAAGTCTCCTTAAGCATTCAGCAGTGCTGTGGAAGGAGGTTGGCTATGTTCTAGGGAGGGAGTTCAGCTTTTAATTGAACTTTCTTGGTTTCTTCAGGTTTAGGTTGGGTTCTTGTGAAACAGTACTGTTTTCAGTCTTATGTTTGTTGACAGGCCATGTATGATGCCATTCAGAAGTTGGATAAAAAATTTGATCTGCTTCATCGTAAGGTCTCGGAAATGCAGCATACTCGTATAAAGCCATTGTTGCTCAAGCCTGTGAGTATTAAAGACCTAAGACATTTATTTTTGATTTAATTCTCTCATTTCCTCTGATGCTTATTTAAAAAAACCCAATCCTTTCAGCAAGATTAAAATTAGTAGCAAATTAGTAGACTTAGAATCTATTTCAATTCAATTACTTGAGATTTCTGACTATGTGCCAGCTTTGGTCTCCTGTGTTGTTATTGACTGGTGGCCACAGATTGGCAGTGACCCCCATCAAATTCAGGATGCTGTGATAGATGCTGTAAAATTCTATTTGTATTGGCATGAACAGAAGTGAATTGTGTAGGTGCATCTTAAACTTCAGTATCTTGCTGTTGCACCTTTGCAACATGTGATGTGTTGTCTCATTGGGTTCTGCAGTTAGAAGAGAATTTAAGCACCAGTCAGGTTGGTTCAATTGACTTACTGAATTTTAGATCTCAGCAGTATGTTGTCATATCCATTACAGTATAAAATTTATTATTTTTCTTAATGAAAACTCCCTTTTAAACATTTTTAACAAGGTTTGATATTGAGTACACAGTATTCATTTTGTTCCTAAATGGTCAATCTACTGTTACCTAAGGAGACACAATATTAGTACTTCTAACATTGATCTTTAAAAGGAAAACATAACAGATGATTTTTGAAAAAGATCATAAAATCCATAATGACTTTTTTGTCAACAACGTTGCCAAGCTTTTAATGTGGCAGAGATGATTCTACTGTCAGGAGATGTCAAGACAACAGTAAGGCCATTTGCTTTAAGGGTGGATGAAGCTGAATTTCTCACACCTGTCAGATATCAGTGGGATACTAGGTTTTATCTGGTATGTGTTTTTGTTTTCAACTCCAAGCTTGTGCTGTCCACACATGGAAAACCACAAGTTTCAGGGAATAAACTGATCTTGTCACCTACAAATGAACCCTGTGCTTTTACCCTCCCCTCTGATATGTGGGATGGCAGCTGCTTTAATGTTTAGATTTTTGGGTTAAAAGTGACCTGCACCGCTTTTTTTTTTGGCCTTTTTTTTTTTTTCCCCCCCCTGAAGGTTTTTATCCCTATAAAGAGTAAGATGCAACCTGCCAGCTATTTTCTTAGGTTCTGCCATTTAAAACCATCAGGAATGCTGTTGGGTTTTTTTATAGCTGTACCATTGCTGTCCTTGTGAAGGGCTAATGGAATGGTTCTTGGTAAAGGTACTTGGTTTTATTAGGTGATCTCCAAACCTGGGGAAACAGACAGGCTGTCAGAGACATAAGACTTCCTTAAGATCATAGGTTTTTTGAAATTACAAGGGTGAACTATAATGAGATTTCTCTAAAAAACAAACAAACAAAACCACCAAAAATAAAACAAAATAAGAAAAATCCACATCTCATCTACATTTGGTGGCTTCTGCTCAGTGACTTGTGCTTTGAACTAGAATGCATGCTGTATGGTTTTTATTAAAAGTACTTGAAGTGACGGAAAACGTAGCCCATCTCTCAGTTTGTCTGTCTCAGGCTCTTTGGAATCTTCGTTGTAGATGAGATCTGAATGTTTAATTTTTCAGCTAACAAGTGAAAGAAGAGAAAGTGTTTGGGTGTTTTCTTGTTTGAAAGGAAGCTAGCTTGGCAGTGGATACATTCCTTGAAAATTCATCAGCCAACGACTGGGTCAATGACTGAAAAAATTTAATTTTTATTTTGCCTATTTTTTTTTTTTATCAAGCTCTAGAAAGTAATTTTGCCACCACCCCAGGTGGAAAAAATTTGAGAAACACTGAAGCTGACAAGATAAATTCGTAGTGTTGCAATTACAAGTGAGAATAGAAGAAAGTAGAGGGAAGGCTAAAACCTGATAACTCTAAGTAAGTGACAGAGACTACTTCAAGGAAGAGTGTGTGGTCAATAGCATAATTACTAAAATCTGGTTTTCCTGGTTTGTTAAAAAAAACCAAACCAAAATTAATCTATGTCTAATTTAACCTTTTAATTGTTTTTTTGAATTACATTTGCAGAAACCAGTTGGATTTAAATACAGAAGTTCCAGTCATCTACACCCAGGAAAAATAAGAGTACAAAAACACATGGAAAGGGATTTAAGTCTTCATCTTTCTTCATCAGGCCAGGGAGGGCATAGCCCAGTTGTAAGGGTTGCTTTACAAAATGGCCACGTTCAAGTCAATTCCAAAGTGAAACATGCCCAGCAGAGCTTCCAGCTTGAATCTCAGCAGCCTGAGCAGCCTGTTAGAAGGGAGAGCCCACCACTCCCCACTATAGTTTCTACACATTCATTGCATTCATCATACACAGCAACTAATGGAATGCCTGACCTTTCACCACAATCAAATCTTGCTCCCAGTATTGTGGAAAGTACTGTCAACTTTGCATCTTCACCAGTGGCATCCCCATCAATACCAGCACCATCTGAGCCCAGTAATGAAAATAATGCTGTGGAGTTGAACTACAGAAATACATCTGAGGATGTGAATATTAGTGAAGAACTACCATCTTCTTCAGTCTTCATCAATCCTAACTTTGGTGAGTTCCTTTGCGAGAAATAGTCAGAAACAAAAGCTAAAAGAAATGGTTGGTACTACCACAAACTTTGATTTACAGTAGGTGCTTTGGATTCTTTTAACTCTAGGCTCTTTTTCTCTCGTAATGTAACCTTTTTTAACCTGTGTATAATTCACAAGCAATGTGTGCATGCTATCCATGTGTTGGAGGAGGAAAAAGAGATTGCCACAAAAGCTAAGTGAGTCATATACCTGTGTGCATGTTTTAAGAAAGCAGCTTACCTGATCTGTGTGAAGGAAATACCTGTTTTCTTCTTGTGGGGGATTTTATCCATGAAAAATCCTTTCTAGGCTCAAAGCCTTCAGTGTTTGCTTTCTTTCAAAATACTTCATTCCATAGGAAAAGAAGAATTCTATAGATCTTTGCATTATAATAAAGATACACATATAACATAGCACCATGTATTAAAAACTAATGTCTTCTTAAAGTGTAAATGCCCCAAGTTATGTGCAAGGCTGAGCTATGACTTTTTCATTGCTTTTGGCCTAAAAAGTAAGTTTGTACAGCTGAAGAGCGGCATGAATAGTAGATGAAATACTCAGCTGTCTATCTAAAAATTTGTGAACAATCTGTGATTTAGCAGTTCTATGTATGGATATGCCACTCTTCACGAGTCAGTGTCTTGAAAACATACATGGTATCTGCACATGTAAAATAGGCCAGTGTGAACATTGTGGACAATTGGCTGTTTAATGTATTTTCTTGGGTGTTTTGATTTCACTTAGTTATGTTGGTGGTTAATGTGAATCAAAAATACACTTCTGCTACCATTCCAATTTAAAGCTGCTTTTGTAAGAGCAAAGATGAGCAGTAATACATAGTAGAATTAACTGTAGTAGAGAACATACTCTGAAAGTCAAGAGAAAGAGTTTGAAAAAATGTTCTAACAACTTGCTTGAGATTTTAAATATTTTTCTTTGAATGTTTATGTTTTACAAAAGAGTTTGTTGGTGACCCAGCAAGAAATGTAAAAGTTCTTGGAAACCATTTGTTGAAGGCTCAGCAAAAGACTAAACCCAAGTATGCAGCACGCCACTTGGTTCGTGTCTTGTTCCCCAAGAAGACTTTATTGTGCAGCATTATGGGAGCAAGTGCACGAGGGCGCAGGACATTGGACCCAAACAAAATTGCTGCAATAAGAGGTATGTTACCTTTCAAAATGCACAGTTTTACTTCTTTCATGCTTAACGAAGTTTTGAACTTACGAGGAGCCCTTTTCTGTATGTTTCTGGCTAATCATTGTCTGACAGCTGATGAACACATAAATGCCATAGTGGATGTGCTCCACTGTACAATATCTTTTTGTTTTGAAAGTCCTGCTTTGTAATAATCAATGTTCATTTTTCTTCAATGTGGATAAAACAATTCCAGTTTCTTCTAGTTTTATGTACATCATGTTCATCACTCATGCTTGCTATCTCTGAATTTTTAATTGCAGTTTATTTTGTGTTTGTGTGTGCCATGGATTTTGTCAGTGATTTTCTGTTTGGTTGATTTGGGTTGGTTTATGGCCATGGTATACCTGGGACAAACATTAACTGGTGTTTTTGAAACATTCTTATGTGCGATTCTCTTGATTGAGAAATGGTGAAGATGGAGGGGGCTTTTTTTTATAAATGTCAAGTCATTTACACAGATCCCATGGCACGTACGTATTAAAGGGTTAAAATTGAGTGTGATTATATAAACCATGTGAAATAGTTGCAGCAACAGCATTACCCTGTCTCTGTTCTTTTACAGGGGTGGTGGTGGTGGTGGTTTTGGAGTTTTTTTTAAAGTTAGTGCGATAAATCATGCATTTCCTCTAATTCTAGCAGGAAATGTTTAATATAATAAAAGCATTATTCACAACATCTCAAAAAGTATCACAGAACATCTTGAATTCATAGTGCTTCTTAGTTTCAAAATACAAGTTTATTATCTTTATTTTTCAATGGAAGTCTGAAGCTTGTAAATGGAGAACAGGAAATACGAAACATTAGTTAGCTTTCTCTCTGTTTCTAAATTAGGATACTTCTAAATACTGGCCTTTGTCATGAAGCTTAAAGCATTTTGTATATTTTATATGTAGAGTTTCTTGCAACCAACTTTCCAACCTATGATTTGAGCGAGCATGGAAAAGACTGGAAGACCTGTATCACAAATGTCAATGCTATGATCCGCTGTTTACGCTCTGAAACCAAAGCAAACTCAGCAAGTTCGCCGAAGGTGATCATTTATTAAGTATTAAGTTTGTGCTTTTTTCTCAGATGAATTATTTGACCTCCTCATGGTACAAGTGCTGTAACTGGAAATTCCTTGGATTCTGTCTCTGCGTTGCTCAGAGCAGGCCTGCTGACTGCAGCACTGGTTCCATGTTGGGAATACTGGAATATGCCTTTCTCTTGCTCTGCCTCTTCCTGCTCCTGTGTCCAAAGTTCAGTTAAGATACGTTCAGGCATAGGATACTAAAAGGAAAGCACTGCAAACATTGCCCAGAAGTAGTGTCAAATTTGATTGAGAGCTTAAACAAGTAGCTGGTAGCACTTGTTTTCACCTGCTTTTTTTTTTCAGGTATATCCAGCCATGCATTTCAGTTTTATATTGACTGAAACATCACTCCCAAAACACCTCGAACTCCATTTACCTCTGCTTCTAAAATGCTCTGTGTACATCTTTCAGTACTTACTAGCTGTTCCACCTGTGGTTTTCATGATAGAAATTCAGGCATAACTATATTGTAAATATCTGAAATCTAATTTATGCTAAATGTGAAGTAAGCTGGAACACTAATTAGAAAACTGGTAGGCTTCTCTCAGTGCTGCATGTACTAACCTCATTTAATGTTTCAGGAGACAGCTGAGGGAAAAGAAGAAGTGACTGATGCTCCTGATACATCTCATTGGGTAGATTTAAATTATAAAGAAGATAGTGGAGACAATTCTCAAAACTCTCAGAAAATGACTGGCTCCACAACTGACACATTGCAGAATTCAGGACTGGATAAGTTTCCAGAAGCTTTCCACATATCTTCGGTCAAGAAACAACAGTGTTTGGAACCAATGGGTAAACTAAGAAATTTCTGTTTCCTGCAATTGCTTGTTACATTTTAAATGGTCAGTGAGAGGCAGAAGATGCTACTGTAGGTATAATTGTATAGTAAAGGGATTTTCTGAACTATGTGACTCCTCTTTTTCTCTTGAGGCAGTCACTTGGTGTATACATAGTAAGTCTTTTTGAGAATGAACAAGAACGTTATATCTGGCTAACAGAATTTGTGTTTGCATTTACCAGTGACCCATAATGCATATCCACTCTCACATTGGGAAGTTCAGCTTCAGTTACTCCATTCAGTTGCCCTGGCTTTTTTCTTTTATTTGGTAGATACTCTGCCTTAAACAAGCAATCTAGCTCAGAATAGCTAATGAATGGTATTGCAATTTCAGAAGAAAAAGCACACCTTTCTGCAAAACTGACTCTTTAGGGCAATAAAAATCTTAAAGCAGCCTTTATATTTTCACTTTTTTTAAGGAAAGTGTGCAATATACAAATGAATTGGGGAAAAAAATCCATGTAGCACTTGTGATGCTTAGAGACCCTCAAGGAAAATGAGCTTAGTTGCCCTTGGAAGTAATTTATTTGATTGGAATCACTTTGGGGCTGTATCAGCTCTGTTCCTGCACCCAAGATTTGTTAGTCAGATCCCACAGACCTGTCTATGTACTAAAAATCTTGCATTTTTTCTTACTGATGTTTGCAGTGAAGTCAGGTGGAAGTAGTTAAAAAATATTCACTCTTTTTCTGTTTCCACTTACAGGATCTAAGCACCACTGAAATAGCAGAACTTTTATTTACTTACATACTTGGAAAAGCATCATCTTTTCGCATGAGATGAAAACAAGTTAGAAAGCAATCATTAATAATGCAGATTGCACTGCTGAAGACAGATCAGAAGTACTGTTACATGGTTGTAAACCAGGCAGGGTTTTCTGGCTGCTTGGCCATGTGTCTGCAATGTGTTTCACATTAGCATTAGCCATAGTGTTACGATTTTGGTCTGGTCGTTCCAAGTAAGGAGGGCAGTTTCTGGGTGAACATTTTGTGTTAGTTTTGATTTAATACAGCCGCTTTGAAGCATGGTCAGTGTTGGATGAGTAAAATATCTCTCTTCCCTCCATGACATCTTCTCTAGAACCTCTTGGGAGCCCATGGCGCAATGTTCAGTTGCCTTTCTCAGTCATTTATGTCGCTAAGGGGAAGACACGGCCAGAGTTGTCAGCTCGCTTCCTAATTCGTCATATGTTCCCTGAAGAAGTGCTGGTGAAAAGCAACGTGTATGGTAGTCTTGATCGTGGCATGAGCCCACTGGATTCCAATAAAATTAATGCTCTCAGAGGTAAGTAAGAAAATCTCTGTTAAATCATAATGTGGGGAAACTAATAAGAGTATTAACTTTGTATCCTGTGAACAAAGCATGGAGCTTCAGAAATTAGTCTGTGAAACTGTTCTTACAGGCATTTCTGCAAGCAGTGGAACAAATTAGGAGGAAGTAGATGAAGTTATATTTTAGGAGCTCAAGAAATTCTTCAGCTCATGAACCTGGTTTGTATGGGAAAAGTCAGTTGCCATGACATTGGCTTGAAAGGGCAATGCAGTGGGAGATGGAAGCAATCCCTGAGGATTCTGGAGGACATCAGAGATAATTTCTTGATACAGGGACTGTGTAGATGAAGCACAAAGCAGAGATGTCATGTACAGCAGGTTATGGCTCCCTTCACAAAAAGGGTTGTTGTGTGATAATTGGTGTTGGCATTGCCTGTAGAGATTATGAAACTGTGGGCCCTGAGGTCCTGAGTAGAGTTAGAAGGGTCCAAGTATATATAGGCTCTATATCTTGGGAGAGCAGACTTTGACATATTTGGGAAAGTCTCAGATGGGAGCTTGTGAGAGACAGCTCTGAATAGGAGAGAAGCTCATGGAAGTTGGCAGATCTTTAAGGACAGCCTTCTGCGAGCACATGAGAGTCCATCTTGATGCTTAGGAGAACTGAGAGAGTTACGGGGAGACAAGTTGGGCTGAGCAGGGAATTCATAACTGAGCTCTGGAGCAAAAAAGCCACATGTAGAGATTGGAAGCAAGGAGAGCTTATGAAGTGGAATTTAGCAACTGTTGTGGTTTAACTCATCAGGTAGCTAAACACCACACAGCTGCTTGCTCACCTTCTTCCTCTGTGTCCTGTTCCCCCGCCCCACCCACTGGGATGGGGGAGAGAACTGGGGAAGAAGGACTGCCTCTGAGGGTACAGCATTCATGCTAAATAAAATGGAGCTGTGGCTCACACCCTCTGGGGTAATGTCTGGGCATAGCCTGAGGGACAGAGCATGCCAGAAACCATTCCCAGTATGGCAACCATTAGCCTGGGAAACTTTGCCACTTAAATGTCTATCTAGGCATGTAGATGTATTTTCTTTCTTGACATTTTGAGCTTAAGAAGCATTCAGAAGATCTGTTAAGTGTGTCTTAGGGCTGCAGGAACACCATGTAGGCCACAGAGCAGATGAGAGACAAATCCTGTGTGTTGTGGTTGCAGCCAGGCCGTGTCACTTGGCTCTGGGGCCAGAGGATAGTCTCTGGCCCTGTTTCGTTGAACACAGCCTGACTGGATGGCAGCACCAGCTCCCTGAATGCTACCCTGCAGAGCAGGAAGGGTCCCTAAGTGTAGCCTTACTATAGTCCCAAAGATTGGTCAGTTTTGGTGAGAGAAAAGACGTAACTTTAAAAGCCATTTTGTGGACCATGCTCAGAGGCTCTGTAGACCTTGTAGGAATTCCAGTTCTGTGCTGTTCCTCTGAGGCCAAGTATTCTTGAATTTACTGTTGGGGATGGAAGTAAAAAGAGCCTGCTGCTGTTTCAGCCAACAGCTTGTGTATCCTTTCTCAGCATAGTTTATACCAGGAGCATCATAAGGCACACTTACTCTCCCCTTTACCTCTCCTCCTGGAGCAGAGTGAACTGCAAGAGCACAAGTTTTTATTTCAAGTTATTTTCTTCCTTCAGACGAAAGTTTTTCTGGCAAAATGGGTTTCTAGGTTTTTAACTACAAGTTAAAATACTAACTGTAAACAATGATACTCAGATTTTTGCTGTTATATGGAAGAACAAAGCTGACACAATGTCTACTAGCTATACCTTTCTACTGTGAAGGCAAATCTAGATGTTAATCAGAGAAGGAGAAGCAATATTGCCTTTGATTTGAAATTACAGATGAGAATTCCTTTTTAGTGTTTATTTAAGTCTTTTAGAGGTTTGCTTAGAGAAAATGTGTAATTCAGCTCAGCTCAGAAGGACAATCACTCCTCAATAACTTTAAAAACTGATTTTAATTTTGGTTTTAAGCTACTCATTTTAAACTACTCATTTTACTCATGGAAGGGGTGAAAGGTACCATAGTCCTACCCTTTTCATGTCATTGGCT
This sequence comes from Corvus moneduloides, assembly GCF_009650955.1. NCBI lineage: Eukaryota > Metazoa > Chordata > Aves > Passeriformes > Corvidae > Corvus > Corvus moneduloides. The sequence continues at coordinate 107,531,536 of NC_045477.1, forward strand.
ACCAAACTCAAGTATTTGTTTACTGATCTTATTTGCAGTACAGTAAGGAATGAGCTCTCGCAGTTTTTCTGTCCCTGTGTTTCCTTTACACCTGTGTTATGCTGAATTGCTGTGTTTAATTTTAGTGAATATAGTTGTCAGAGTGCTCAAGGAGTGCTTGGTCCTGCTTAATACTGGTCATTCTGAAATGGAGGCCCAGGTTTTTCTTCGCTAGCTGACCACATTAGAAGCTGAAGTTATTCAGCACTTCAAGGATCAAGACCACATACATGGTCATGTTTTCTTTTCATATTTTGTTCTTATGCTTAGACCTTTTTTTACTCATTTTCAAATCTAACAGAAAGAGGGAAAACAGTATCTGCCCTGCTTTGCTTTTCAAGGCTTGTAATATGCCTAGCTGTCCTGGTTTGGTAGCATGCACTTGCTCTAGTTTAATTAGATCCAGAAAGAGTATATAGCTTGCATAAATAATTGATAACTCACTATTACATATTTGTTTATTTTTAGACTTTCTTCAAGAGAATTTTCCATCCTTTGATCTAAATGAAAGTGGATTTGATTGGAAGGCATGCGTGGCTGCCATAAACAGCACAATCCGCAGTCTCAGACACGAGCTTAAAAAGGCTACGTCTGGAATCCGGCAGAGGGCCCTGGCAGTGCCGCCCTTGAGGGCAGAGTCCCCCAAAGAATCCCACTTCCGTAAAGCCAGTGGAAAGCAACACTCTCATCTCAAAAGTTGAAGCTCTCTAACAGCTGTCTCAAATCTTAGTTTAGCAGGTTTTTATTAATTCCGTGTAGAAGCCTGTAACATCAAGCTGTCCTATTCAACTGAGTTGTCAGCAGCACTAAATAATATCACTTCATGAGACCAAAGTTAGCAGAAGACTTGGGAGCCCTAACTCTTCGCATAAGTAGCGTTTGTGCTCCTCAGAAATGATTTTCACCGTTCCCTATAGCATTTGCAATGTGCTCTCTCCTAAAAGCATCTTACTCTCATGATTCATTGAATCTGAAAGATTAATCTGATTAGAAAAGATGCACTGTGCATCAGTTCAGCAGAAGCAGATGGAAAAGAGGAGAGGAAAGAGTGGTCCTCCTTGGAGGATGAATCACAGCCAGCTAAATTATCTCATTATGTGTGAGGAATTAAATTTGCTTTGACAATTGGATATCTTCAGCAAAAATATCAGAAAGGAAAAAATCTTTTAAATTGCATTTTGTTAACTTGTTGTATCTGGACTTGATGATCTTGGAGGTCTTTTCCAACCTATGATCTCTCACATTTTTGCCTGCTATAGCAGTCTTTTTTGTAGGATAAGAGGCAGACAACAGTGTAAGTACAGCTGGTAATACTGCTTTGCTCTGATATAGTTCTATAAAAAGGACAAAAAAACCATCCAAAACAAACAATCCAATGGTTGGTTCTGTTTTTTCTTAATGAAATTTAAGGAAAATACTTCTTCAGGATCCTGGACTCCACCATTTTGTGGTTATTGCAGCTGAGGCTTAACATTTTCAGCAAATCCCTTGTTGTAGGTGCATATGAGGTCCAGAAAAGCACCTCTCTGTCAATAATAAATGTTCATGCCTTTGCCTTTCCTTTCTGTCCACATAAGACTCAGATTTATTAGTGCACTAAGTTATATATTTTAAAAAAAAGAACAAACCAAACAAGCTAATTTTAACAAACTAATTTTCAAAATCACTTGGATGTTGAACTCTTAAAAATAAATAAAAATTAATTACCATATATATTCAATTTCACATCTTGTTCAGTTTCATTTGTAAGTTAAAATTCAACAGTAGTACCTGTACAGAAGTTAATGGGGTTTTTTGTTGGGTAGGTTCTTTGGGATTTTTTTGTTCATTTGTTTTCAAAAGAGGAAGTAATCATAGAATCGTAAAATATGCTGAGTTGCAAGGGACATAGCAGGATCATCAAGTCCAACTCCTGACTGTGTACAGGACCATCCCCAAAAATGATACCATGTGCCTGAGAGCACTGTCCAAATGCTTTTTGAACTCTTGTCAGGCTTAGTGCTGTGACCACTTCCCTGGGGAGCCTGTTCCAGTGCCCAACCATTCTGTGGGTGAAGAACCTTTTCCTGATATCCAACCTAAACCTCCCCTGACTCAGCTTCATGCCATTCCCTTGGGTCCTGACACTGGTCACAAGAGTGAAGAGATCAGTGCCTGCCCCTCCACTTCCCCTCATCAGGATGTTGAAGACCACAATGAGGTCTCCCCTCAGTCTCCTCCAGGCTGAACAAACCAAGTGACCCAAAAGTGCCCCCAGCACTCAAGGTGAGGCTGCCCCAGTGCAGAGCAGAGCAGGACAATCCCCTCCCTGGCCGGGCTGGTGATGCTGTGCCTGTTGTTCCCCAGGACACAGCTGACCCTCCTGGCTGCCAGGGCACAGCTGACTCATGTTCAACTTGCCATTGACCAGGACCCCCAGGTCCCTTTGCATAGCTGCTCTCCAGCCTCTCGTTGCCCAGTCTATGCACAGAGCCAGGGTTGCCCTGTTCCAGGTGCAGAATCCAGCACTTGCCCTTGTTAAACTCCATACGGTTGGTATAAGCCTTTCTGCATCAGTCACACGGTCCTCCCAGTATCTGTACTGGCTGACTGGTGTGTGAACTTGCCTTGCCACTTGTGTTGGGTCTGAGTGCAGTCTCAGACATCCAACTTCTTCACAGAAGGAAGCTTCTTGGAAGACTGGCATAGGAAGTGGATTTTACCTGTGAAAGTTGTGGAAACTGGGGCTTCCAAAATAATGCCTGTACATAGCAGAATTAGATTGAACTAAATCTATCCTCTCCTAGGCAAAGGTTTTATGGTTTATTTGCTAGCAATAGGATAAAACTGAACTTATTCTCACTTCACCTGCTGTTCATAACAGTCTGTATTATATGGAGTATAGGATCAGCTTTTTAATTGCAAGTTAGGATATGCAACGGCCTTATCAAATATAAAATTAGTTGGTAATTTAAGTTCCTTCTGCCACCTCTTTGCAGAAGTCCTCTGTAGGATTCAAGAATTAGACTGAATTTCTGTTTTTCTTTTCTTACTAGAAATGTACTGCAAATTTGGTTGTTCTGGTGTACTATTAACAAATTCTTCTGTTACTGTTCTAAACAGTCCTTATTGTAAATGGCAAGAACTTTGTTGTGTATAGGTATTACTAGTTCCAGCCTCAGAAAAAGCCAAAAATGCTTATATTTTTTCAGTAGTTTTATGAATTTTTTTCACTGCCCTTCACAGATTTTAATGGTAGAAGGATATATTTATTGAATGACATGTCTGGCACTGACATCTGTTAAGTGTGGTGCATACCTATAGCTTCCATATTGAAAAGAAAATTGAATTAATTGAAGTAGAAATAGTTTTCTTGTTTCTGTTTCGAATGTATCAAATTTTGCTAACTTTTATAAAGTAAAATTAAAGTATTTTGCTGTTAGGAATAAAGTATTTTAAAAATAAAACTAGCATATAGCTCTTTGACTACATATGTGTCTTAAGTATTTCTTGCGTCATGAATCTACAGTTCAAGTACAGTTTTCATCTGAAAAGATTTTTCTGATGTCCTTTGAAGAACCAGGGCTTTGAGAGATCATCTAGTTGAGGTGAGATGATTGCCAAATTTAGACTGCCTTCACTGTAAACCAAAGCAAACTCTTCTGGACTTGACTTGTCAGTTACAGCTGTGTGTGAGTTAGCCAAAACAGAGCTGTCCACAAAAGGGTAGGAGTTGAGTAAAATTTTTAAGAAAGTTCTTTAAACTGATGAATTAGGAGATGAGGCCTTGTTCATGCAGTGGCATACGTTTCTGTGTTAGTCCTTATCCAAGGAATAAAACAGGGCTGTCGGGAAGCACTCGGGATTCACTGCCAGGTTCTGTGGATCCCTGGATGTGACCTAAGGAGTGAACAGTTGTTTGCTGCACTTCGCGTCAGGGAGCAGCTTGAGCAGCCGGGGCCGGGCACCCACAGCACAGGCAGCATGTGCCCTTGCCAGCACGGTGCTCTCGTGCCGGTCACTGCCCAGCAGTGGCCACTGCGAGGGCCACAGGGGATGGGGGGGAGAGTCAGGCCCAGAATCGCTCAGCAGCACCGTGGGTGTGTCACCCAGGAGCCAGCGCCAAGCAGGACTGGGGACGTGGCTGTGCGTGGGACGCGCTTCCCCTGCCCAGTGAGGGGGTCCAGGGGATGGGGCTGGCAGGGCCAGCCTGCAGCACAGCCCTGCAGGGGGTGAGGTCCTGGGCCCAGGCACAGCAGTGGCCAAGAGGGCCAGGGCCAGGCTGCTCAGGGCACCTGGGGGATCTTGGTGCAGCCTTCAGGCTCTGATCAGAAGTTTTGCCGGTTCCACAGCGTGGCTGTAAACAACCCATCTTACAGCTGTGTTCAGCTTTTATAACCAGAACTCGTTCCTTAGGACAATATCGGTACTTGTTATTTTCTTCAAGGGTTTATTCAGATAGTCATAGGATTTTAGAATAGGCTGTAGGAAGAGCTCAATATTTATGCAGTTCTTTATTTGTATTTTTGTATAGGTATGGCAGTGTGATAATTTTGTAGGTCTCTTGTATAATTACCATTTCCTTTTATTAGGTGTATGGTATGATGATACCTGTGCCTGACGTGAGAACTCTAAATGTCACCTGAACTACAGGCTTATGTAAGTGTTTAGCTTACAACTTCAGCATAGATTTTTTTTTTTTTTAGTATTCCGCCTCCAGCTTTCAACCTCAAGTGGTAAAGTGACATTGATTGTACTACTCCATGAAATTGGCTTCAGTACTGGAAGCAAGTCTGTCCATCGGGTGGCTTGAAGGGTTATAGCACCACCTACCGAGACCCAAGAGTTTTTCTGAGAAACCGAAAACCTCCCTGACTGAAACAAACACTGAATATTCTACACAGTCATGCCATTCTGAGAATTTGATTGGTGCTCTCACTGGAAATTTGAAGTTCCACTTCTACCTGTGCTTTATCCTTTTAAGCTAAATCTTCCCATTTAAAAATGATCTAATTTGAGTTGGGATTGTTTTTTCAGTGAGATGTTATTCTTTTTTTAGTTGCTTTTAATATCATCTGTAAATCTTTAACACATGGGGCAACTGTTCACATACAGTTTTGTATAAGTAATAAAATGTGGAAGTGATGGAACACCAGGTTCAGCATCCTCTTTTCTCACAGCCTTAGCAAATTCTTTGGCATTTAATCTGCTATTGTGAACTTTCCAAAGGTGGCATCTGCTTTGTAGGCCCATTGCCTTGGTTTAACCCCAGCTGGCAACTAAGCCCCATGCAGTTCACTCACCCCAGTGGGATGGGGGAGGGGAGTCTGAAGGGTAGAAGTGAGAAAACTCATGGATTGAGATAAATACAGTTTAATAGGTCAAACAAAACAAGGAATTCATTCACCACATCCCACAGGCAGGCCGGTGTTCAGCCACCCTCAGGAAAACTGAGCTCCATCACATGTAAGGGTGCCTTGGGAAGACAAACACTGTGTCTCTGAATATCCTCTCCTTCATTCCTCTCCCCCAGCTCTCTAGGCTGGGCATGATGCCACGTGGTGTGGGATATTCCTGTGGTCAGCTGGGGTCAGCTGCCCTGGTTGTGTCCTCTCCCAACCCCTTGTGCACCTCCAGCACTCTCACTGCTGGGTTGGGGTGAGGAGCAGAAAAGGCCGTGACTGTGCAAATGCTGCTCAGCAATAGGGAAAATGCATCTGCATTGTCAGCCCTGTTTCCAGCACAAACCCAAAACCCATACTAGCTATTGTGAAGAGAATTAACTCTGCCCCAGCCAAAGCCAGCACACCATCGAGGAAGAGAACTTCAGAGCCATCAGAAGGCAGCCAGAGGCTTGGGAAATTCCCAAACTCGGTGAAGCAACCACAGGTAGTCCAGAAGGACATCTTTCTGCCTGTACTGTCAGGTTTCAGAGGGTGGTGTAATAATATTGGAGGCCAGAAGACATTTAAAAATGTCTGGGTGCCTCGTTAGAGGCGGGAAATGTTCCGTGGCAGAATAACAAACCAGCCCAAATTTCCTTAGATTTGCAAATGATTGTTTAGGTGTCTGCAAGGAATGGGTCTAAGTAAGTTGGATTTTGAGAGCAGTTTTTGTATTGCATCCTACTTTTGTTCTCGTTGCCCAGAGCATGAATCTTCACTCAGATTTGGCAACAAATGTTCTGAAAGGGCTTAAGTTTCTGATCCACAAGATAGTTCCTTTCCTTACCAGTTCCACAGGCAGGAAATTTCAGCAAGAAAGGGAAAGCTTTTTAAGTTGACACTGAGGAGGGTGGGGGCAGAGAATAGAATCATATTTTACATTCCTCACTTGCATACTGCCATGCTGGTTTTAATGCCTATAGGAAAGGAGTGAACAGAGCAGTCAGGTGCTTGGGACATGAAAATGAAGTAGGTAAGCACATATTTTTCCCCAATTGTCAAAGAAGGATGGAAACACTGAAGAAATTAATAGTAATGCATTACTGACATGATTGGTTTTGTTTAAATGTTTTTTGCAGATGATTCACTGCCACTACACTAAAAAAAGTGAGAAAAATACAGGGGTTTTTTTTCAAAGAAACCCTAAAAAAAAACTAACCAAAAAACCCAAAAAAACAGGTGCCACAAAGCAACAACAAAAACCTCAAAGCCTTCTGCCACTTCGTCCAAGAGGCCAAAGATAACACTTCAGTGTCCTGTTTTCTGTTCCCCTTTTGCCACTGCTCTGAAGGAAGAATTAGTTTTCTACTTTATGGTTATGACCTTCTTGGAAATAAATTCAGCCACTGAAAGCAGCAATCTATTAAAATATTCTTGTTTTCCACACATTGCAGAAATCTTAAATTCCAGTAAGATAGTTTTCCATAAAGCATTTTTTCCATCCTTGAATGTATTTGGATTATAAGTGAGGAATATTTTTCTGCTGTGTAGTCTCATGGAGGTGCTGGTTGAGCATATTTTGTCCACCCCTTTTTTTTTTTCTTTTTAAGAACGTAGTTTTACAGAGCTACGCTTTCAGTGTTCATTGGTAGCAGAGATAAACAAAACCAAATATTTTTAAAAATCTTTACTGTCCTCCATGTAGCCAGTGAGGTGGTTTTCCATGGAGAACTTGGTTTTGAATGTAATTTCTTTTTGCCTCTTGCAACTGTAAAAACAGTAAAAGATATCTTTACTATGACAAGACAACAAAGATGGCATACTCTTTATAAAAGGGAAAAAAACCAACTACCACATCCCAAGCATTGATTTTTTTTTTTTTCCTACTTTTGTGGCTTTTCTGAATTTCATTTTAAATATGCACTTGTCCTAAGAAAGTATTTTCTCAGAAACTCTGGGTAAAACTTAGTGTTGCATAGTCTGGAAGCAAATCTAGTCAAACCTTTGCTTGGCTTTGGGTTTATCACACTTGAGCCTATGGCCCAGTTCTGCAAGCATCTGGGTGTGTGACTTCCATCTTATTTATGATTCCTCAAGGTAGGAAAGATTAACATATGGAAACACAGTCCAAACATCATGCAAATAATTTTTTTAAAATTGTAATAACTCACCAAATGATCACAAGGAACGAATGTAGGAAATAGGTGTTGTGGTCACTCAGAAAAGCTTTACAAATTTAGCTCTTCCCTCCTCCTGGGGGTGTCTGTCCTCATCCTAAGTGAGTAAGTAATACACCCCAGCTGGTAGTTCAGCACAAGGACCCTGGACTCTGAACAGCAGTGGCTGAGTTGCCTGCCCAAATACTCTTCTTCTGACTTTTGTGAAGTAGGAAGAAAGACCAAGAGGAGTGACAATGCCTGAGGCTGTCACAAATCTCTCGCCAAAGCGCCGAGGCAGGCGAGAAACATCTCCATAATCCAAAGTACTGAAGATTATATTTCTGCATTTTACAAAGCAGTTGGGATTCACTGGTTGCTATTGTGACCTGCTACAGTGCGGATACTGCAACATGCATATATCAAACCAGGAGTCCCGTGGAAAGGAAATATATATGGACAGACAGATTCTTGATAGCTGTTTCAGAGATGTTTATTTCTCCAGCCGCATGGCCGGAGCTCTGCCCAGGAACTGTTCCAGTCACGGGACCAAGGGTCCTTCTGCCCGCGCAGGGAACACAAACCAACCAATGGGAATGAGGCTGAGCAGGGGCAGGGAAACCCCGTGTCTGTGCCCTCAGGGCCCCTCTCCCAGGGCTACACGGCGGGGGAGAGACCCCAACACCTCACCCGTTTTATTTTAATAAAAGGAGAATGAAAACAACTGGATAAACATGACAAGAACAGTTTCAAAACAAAACAAGCCACCCTCCTGAGTCTTTAAATGTCCAAACAGATTCTGTGGAACATCTTAGGGCTGACAGAAGGGAGACAGAACTCTCTGAGCATGCTTTGTGGGGAAACTGAGGCAGGAGAGGGTTTAATTTCTTCCCCTTTTCATCCCCCACTCAGCATTGGAAAGGGACTTTTGGGGAAACAACTGGCAAAGGTATGGTTTTTTGAGGGAAACCACGGATGAAAAAACGGATTGGGAATAAACTGGGGGTAGTAAAAGGGAAAGGTGGGATTAGGAAAGGGAGACTGTAGGGGGGGCTTACAATGGAGATATTGTCTAACATGACTACGATTTTTTGCATATATACTGCCTTTCACAGAAACACCATCAGGCCCAGTGACCTGCGATGCTTGTAACCCTTTTCTACCTTGTATAATTTTGAATTCCACCACCTCTCCATCTCCCAAGCTTGGGATGCATTTTTCAGGGTTATTCTTTTTAATAGCCGTTCTATGCACGAATATGTCTTGCTGGTTGTCACACCTTGTTCTAAAACCATAATTTTGCTTAACATTATACCATTTTACTATCCCTAAGATCTTAGCTACTATGATCTTTTCCTTTTTCCGAGTGGCTGCTGTTTTCTGTCTCGCTGCGTCTTTGCTCTCTCTTTCGGTTGCTCCCGTGTTGGAATTGTCGGGGCTGCTCGTGCCTGCGCGCTCTTCCCGGGGTCGCGTTCGGGGCTGCGCGGGCCGGGCCGGGCCGCGCCCCTCAGTTCTCCGTGCATCGCCTCCTCTGGTCGCAGCTTCGCTGCCACTTCCAGGCGCTGTACCCACGTCTCGACCGGGCCCCCGAGCGACGACCCCCCCGCGCCCTGCTCCAGCGCATGTTTCGGTTCGGCGCAGCTCCACTCCACCGCCACCGCCGCCAGCCGCCGCCCGCGCGCCGCCCCTCTTGGCCGGGCGTTCATGGGGCTCGCTCCACCACGCGCTGCGTGGGGCCATGCGGGCACCGCCGGGTCCCGCTGTGCCTCGCTCCACCACCGACACTGCGGCTCGCGTGGCTCCGCCCGCACCCGGGAACTGCCTCGCTGCTGCTCGCAGACCACTCGGTGCACGTGGCCTGGGCCGCGCGGTCCCTGCGCCAGGCTTCCCTTCACCAGGACACAGCTGACATTGCTCAACAGTCTCGGAAATTAAATAATATTCACAAAAATATTCTTCCATCGGCATATATTTTGACTCAAATATTAACTGTGTCCAAACGGCCTTCCAAAAGTTCTTGGTAAGAATTAAATCCCAAGAAACACAGAAAAAGTTCTTAAACAACCATGCCAGGAAGTGTTTCAGTTCTTTTTGAGCTTGAATCAAGCTAAAATTTACAAATCGTTGTTCAAGAATCTTTTTAAGTTTAAGATAAATGTCCATATGCATCTCTGAAAGCCAAGAGTCTTCCCATGGTTCCTCCATAGTTTAGATATGGAATAGCAAAACAAAACCAAGAAGAGGAATCCAAAGTTTCCAGGGTTTACTCACACAAATCAGTCGCTTAGAGATCGAGGATCGTTCTGCTCACAATTCTCCACCACTTGCTACAGTGCGGATACTGCAACATGCATATATCAAACCAGGAGTCCTGTGGAAAGGAAATATATATGGACAGACAGATTCTTGATAGCTGTTTCAGAGAGATGTTTATTTCTCCAGCCGCATGGCTGGGGCTCTGCTGAGGAACTGTCACAGTCACGGGACCCGAGGGTCCTTCTGCCCGCGCAGGGAACACAAACCAACCAATGGGAACGAGGCTGAGCAGGGGCAGGGAAACCCCGTGTCTGTGCCCTCAGGGCCCCTCTCCCAGGACCACATGGCAGGGAGGGAGACCCCAACAGTGACCATGTTCTTAGATCCCTGTGACAGAGGGACCTAAGAACATGGTTTCTACTCTCTGTCTTAATTTCTCAAAAAAAGTCTATTCAATTAAATGTCAGGAAAATGACAGTGATCATTAACAAAAGCCACTCTTTTGCAGGGTAGAGGGATGCTGAAACCATGACAAGTAAGCTTTCTGGGCCAGGGCTCATTTTATTTCTGTTTCTATACACAATGCTTTGCGCAAAACTGTTTCTGAGCAGAAAACCCATCAGCACTACAGTAATTAACTAAATTCTGGTCTTTATTTAAGGGTCTGATACAAACACAATTGAAACTGAGAGTATTCTCTCTGCAGTTCCTAGCGGACATAGGCAAAATTATTTGAAATGTATATATATAAAAATTTTGAATGGATATATAGATATATTTTATGTATAATTTCAAATTTTATATGGATTATGTGTGAATAAAAACAGATTAAGCTATAACCATTTTGAAATAGCTTTTGTAATGAATATTATGTCTTCAGCCAGGGGAACAAATGCAAATGCATCTCATTTCCAGCTGCAGATGAGTTGAAATGTGGAGTCCCTAACCCTACATGCACACTTTGAACACTTTTTTTTCTTTCTGCTGACAGCCTTTTAGCAGCATCCCCTCAGGAGGCTTATATTATAAAGTGTAATCTATCTTCTGTTTGATGAATTCTAGGATATTTAAAGAAAAAGTGCTGAAAGAAGCAGACTTGCTGCTGAACCCCTTGTCCTGAATCAATTTCCTAGTCCAATGTGCCTGTAACTGCTGAAGCCCTGCTTACCCTTATGTTAGGATTAAGTATCCTATATGCTAGAACATAGATATTTTCTTTATCTAGTGCCTCCTCGCTCTGACTCCCCCTTTTCTGCCTACACCCTGTAGCCCTGAGCGACCCTTCTGTCCCCACTTTGTCACAGAATGAACCCATCCAAATCAGCCCCAGCTGGAGCCTTTCCCCACTGAAATGTCCATCTGATTCCCTTCTTTCCCAGCTCCGCAGAATACCTGGCTACATAAAAGCACTTGGTTTTTTGAACACCGACCACTTCTTTGTTCTTATATTCTTTCTGCTAACTTGGAAGGGTCAGCTGGGAGAGCTGTTGTTAAAGAAAATACAGTTTAGCAAATGGTGACTCAGTAATCTGTATTGTCTGGTATCTTCTGACTTGCATCAGAAATGGAAGAACAATAGCAGAGTCTGATTCCCCGGAGACTCTGAGTTTGGGTTTTAGTGTTTGGGTTTGGGGTTTTTTTTAAATAAAAGCAAGAACATTTGTTGGTGACTGGAATGTCTTGGGATATTACACTGACCATGTATTTTAATTGTGCTTTAGTAGGCCTTCTAACTGGAAAAACTGCACAAAAAAAAAGAATTTTTCAGTGCAAAAAAAGAGCAATGTTTTTTATGTCTGGAAAAGGCATTGCTTTTTGTATGTGATTTCATCTTCTGAAGTGCCTTGTGAATGTAACTGAAAATGTACTGCAAAGGACTGTGTAGAAAGATATAGCCTCAAATAAAATATGTAAGAGAGCTTTCTTAAGGAGTGAAAAAATTAGGAAAATAAAATACCTCCAGGCCTCTATTTTGAAAACAATGCAAATGTTAGACTACATTTCATTTTTGTAATGCTACCCATCCTTTTCACTAAAAGGAAAAATTGATCCCAACCTTTTCTGCAGTTAAAAACATTTCAAACATGTAATAGGTACCCTTCTCACTTCAGCCCATCACCACCAGTCTTTATTCTGATGTGCTGTAGAAGGGAATTAATCTCCTTACAGGTTTTTTTCCTTTTTCCTTCCTACATTCATACAGTGTTTCCTGTGAGACTGTGAGCCCTCCTATCTGTGTGTGCCATAAAACAAATATTTGAATTGTATGTCATTTTAAAACAGGCCTTTTGAAGAAAAGTGCTTTAATTAACATTTACTTTTATTTGCAAAGGAACGTTGAAGATCCTTTATATCTGAATATAGATCACGGCTCCCAAAGAATACCAACGATGTACTGTAAACTCTGCTATTGATATATTAGTGTCACACTCCCAGCCTTATTAATTCTGCATGGTTGTGAAGCACTAATTATTTCTATTAATTTCGATTACAGTAACGTGCAGTGACTGCAGCGGAGGTGTGAGTGTGTGGTAGGAGGTGAGGGCCACATGGAACAGCCAGTTCTCATGGGTGACAAGCAGGAGCCAGGCTTTGCTGTGGAGGGGGAGCAAAGCACAGACTCTGTGCCTGGCGCAAGGTCACTCTGAAGCCTTTTACAAGGCTCTGCTTGGAAGCCCGGGAGTCTCCAGCCAGTGCGCCAGTAGGGAAAAAATGCAAGTGTCTCCACAGCTTTTGTAGTGATGATGAGAATTGGCAGATATTAGGAGCAGTATGAAGGGATGGGGCACGGCTGAACAAAAATCAGATGTGTCCCCGTGGTCCCTCGGCCAGGCTGTGCTGGGAGCAGGCTCTGCTGCGGCATCACTCACACTCACCATGGGGTGTGGGACATGGGGGAGCCCATGGAGCGAGCCCTCCTCCTCCCCTGTTGCTTGCAAGGAGCACAGATACTGTGGTGATTTCTTCCCATGTTTGCATTGAAAACCTGAAGCTGTGGGGATTTATTTCCTCAGGTGTTGGAGACAGAAAGGGTAAAAGTAATGAAAATCTGCTAAAGACTGAAAATAATAAATTCCTCGTATTCTCCCCATCTTCTCCAACCCCCTGGAGCATATGAATTCATTGGCCAGATAAGCAGAATACTTTATGCACTTGGCCACACAATCGTGGTTTGTATCCAGGGGACTTTACAGGTGTAAAATTAACCACAGGAGAGCTCTTCTATTGCTCACTGACTGCAGTGCAAACATATGGAGGACTGCAAGTGAAAAATAATTAAAACAATATTTGAGTACATGCCTGATCTCTCATCTTATATGTACAACACATGTAAATCCATCCTTTTTTTGTTTCAGTATCTTAATGCAGAAAAGTGTTTAAAACATAGTTTTCTCTGTGAAATAGCACCTTTTGGAGATAATTTGCCTGTGCTGAGAGCACAGTGGTGTCCAGAAATGCACACAAAACCAAAGGTTTTATTTTCTTGGCGTGAACAACAGAATACCTTGGACTGGTCCTCTGAAATACTGTGGCAGACTTCTCTAACTTGGCTGCCAGTGCCTTTCAATAGCATACCTCTTAAAAAAATAAATCTGGATTTAACTGATACTAAAAGGTCATGGTCCATCAGCTACACTGTTTTTAAACCTGTCCCAATACACACCCATCCAATAAACCAGGGAGGCTCCTTCTGAAATTTTCTTCTATCCAGTACAGAAAATGTAGTTTGAAGTCCACCTAGACACAGGATTATTCAGCAGACCAGAGTGGTTCCAAATTAAGTGGGTTTTTTAATGAAAAAACCCTCAAACCTTCCTAATTATATCTTTTTCCTCAGGAGACAGGGACAGCTGCAAATTCTGATTTTTCTGGTAAGTAGCCTGCATTTTATTTACTTATTAAGACCATTTAACACTCCTGAGAGGTGCCAGTTTGAGAACTGTAGAGCATACAATTCTTCATTTTTTTTCCTTTTTTTATTTTTTATTGAAATGGCCAGAGCTACTGTGGCACAGGCAGCTGTGTCATTAGCTTTCCTGCTGTGCCTTGGAAACTCAAAAAAGGGAGGGATTCAATCAAATTTCTCCCTCAAGTGGGAAGTGTTGCAGAGTCACTGAAACTGGGGTGGGACCAAGGGGAGAAGAAAACAAGGAATACAAATGTCAGGGACAGTGAAGTGCAGGGGGGGAGACTGTGGGTGGACAGAGATGAATTGCTGCATTGCCAAGGAAGGCAAGGATGTGCCTCCGAAGAGGGTGCAGACCCCACAGCAGCTTCATGCAACAATGACATGGCAGATCTACTCCCACTTCAGATGCTGATCTGTTGTCTCAGTTTTCCCCCACCTGAATAAAAGCAAATGATGCTTTCCTTCTGACAGCACTGCGCACTTGACTGAGGATCTAGAATATCATGTTGCTCTTAAAATAGATGAATATGCATATGTATCATTGTATTTGTGTGCATAGTGACTGAGGATTTCTGCCCCAATGTTTGCCATCATAAATTACAGTGCAACTGCTCCAAACTATTAGTAATCCACTACTGGCGATTGCTTTGGGGCTGAGGGGCGTAGCATGGCAATTACAGCTGCAAATATGGTATGGGTTATGTTCTAGCAACTCTTTTTCTAAAGCAGCAAACAAAAAGAAACTTACAATACAAACCACTGCCTGGTTACAAATATGAAATCCATTAGATCAATTAGTAGCAGAAGAAGGAACATTTGAATCCGTATTTGAGGTCATTATCGAATCAGCTTCTTACATTTATTGCAGTCAGCTTAATCTAATGCCCTTCACCCGGTCTGTGTGTGTGACTGCAGGCATGTATGTGCACAGGCAGAGAAAACATATATCCATTATTTGCATGTAGAAACACAGCTGGTTGACATTATTTCAATAGCATGCGGGCATGTGTAAAATTTAATGTAGAAAAGTTCTTTTTAAACACTGGGTTTGGAGACTGACCTCTCAGAACTATTCCTGTGGCCCGACTTCCTACCATGAGCATCAGCAGGAGAAGGTTTGCAGCTCAGCTGTAGCTGAATGCAGCTTTGCAGTATCTTATAGCTCTCCTTTAACCTGAGTTTAATTTGCATTGCCAGTCCTGGTGGAATGGGACTTGGCTAAGCCAGCTGAAGCCCAAGAAGGGGTCTGGCTGGTAGAGCTGCAGGAGCCTGAGCCAGTGTCAGGACACTGCCCTGCCAAAGCCCAGGTAGATTAAAGGCTGTGCCAGTCCATAGCACCATTACAGTTGTACCCCTAGAGTGTGTTACAGCAAGCACAGATCTGGGGCCAAACTGTCCAGGGTCAGCCACGTCAAGTCTGGTTGCCTGACCTTTGCTCAGGGAATGAAACCCCCATTCTTCTCAGGCCCCTTGGTTTGTATCAGGACAGGACTTCCCAGGTTTGTCTTGTAGGCCCTTGTGCCTGTACCCCTTTCCTCTGCTTAGGGTGACTTCTGGAGGGAATCACTGTGAATTGCTTCATTTTCCTCCTCCATTTTCTGCAGTGGGGGAAGATGGCAAAATATCTGACAGTATATGCTAGAGATGATCTCAGAGTGCAAGTGGAAAAAAGGCAGCAGCAGCAGGCAGTTGGAAGAGGAGAATTAGGCAGCTCTGTCCCAGACCCAGAGCAGGGGCAGAGCATGAGGCTAGCAAAAAAGTTAGTCTTGCACTGTCTCTCCTTGGCTTTAAGGGCCTGGTGTAGAGTTCAAGACTTCCTCACAATGAAGCAGCTGGGCAACACCTGAAGGCAATTTACTTAAATCCTAACTGGATTATTTTGGGAATCTGACTGGGTGCCAGGCTGGCTGCTTATGAGAAAGTAAATACTTAGAGACAAAATGTTCAAGTGTTTTGCCCAAGCTGTGTGTGCTGGCAAGAAGAAAAACATTAAACAGAGCAAAGTGTATGGGCCAACAGCAACCCAGCTTGGAATGTGGAAGTCACTCAAAGGAGAGACAAAATGTGGATGAGGTACAGCAGTGTGGAGCAGCCTCTGCCTGGGCATCCCTGCTGGGGCTGCCCACCACCTGTATGACTGCCCCCTTACTTTCAGCTCAGTCATCCTCCCACCTTGGAACAGCACTGCTGGGTGACAGGCAGGCACAAAAACATCAGGCTCATGATCTTCATGAAATCCAGCTAGTCATTTTAGTGGATGGAAAAAATGGTGGTGATGGAGATCCACCCGCAAATGGCTTTTGGAGTCTGGGTAGCACACTCTGATGGTACCAGAGCGGCTCCTATGGGTATTACCAAGCTAGGAGGAATGATGGGGTCACAGGTGCCAGGTCACACCAGCCACAATTAAAGGTTTTCACATTATCAGGGCAAGACAGTAGTGGGCAGGGCTGGTCAGACTTCAGTAGGCAATTTGGCCGTACTTCTTGAAAGGCATCTTGGATGTGGAATGCACAATTTTAACAATGTCATGCTAACATTAATGTAAGTGCAAAGAGAAGCATTTATTGCCCTCAAGGGAAGTGGGTTTGAGGCAATTAAACAAGGGCAACGACAAGGACCTGGGTGCAGACAGCTGGGCCAGGGAAAGATGCACCAGTAATGGACTGACATGAATGCCCTGTGCCCAGTCTTAAGGACAGGGTAACAGCTGGTTAAAAATGATCATTCCAGCTCTGAGTCTGCTTTGCCCAAGAGCAGAACAGCAGACCATTGCTGGCAAAGGCAAGTTCAGTGCTTCTAGCCATCATCTGCGAGGGAATGATACAGATGGTGAAGAGTAACCATATGGAATCAGAGCAGGTGTTGCATGAGCCACTGAAGAGCTCTTAGCATCAAAGCATCTATAAGCATGGGAGGAAAGACATTTGGAGGAACCACTGCCTCCCACCTCCCACTTCCCTTTGGAGGAAAAAAATGTAGGTTTTATCTGAGTATTTTACACATGGTTTTGCTTTTTATGCTTTTCTTGGACCTTATGAAATCCAAACAAGTAAAAGTTTGGTGATGTGGTCACATAGGGAAAGTCCCCACATGATTTCCTTGTGTCTGTGTGAATCCTGACATCACTTGAAGCTCTACAGGAGAAAGAAGAGCTCAAAGCCAGGCTGGGATGCATCTGTGTGCATATTCCCTTTGTGTATTCCTTCCAAAGTGTCCTAAGGAGGGGGTGTGTTTGTGTGTGTATTGTGCCGGTGTTAAGTGAATGCTTGGAAGAAGAAAACCGTTTGTCTATTTTAATGCCTCCCTGACCTTCTGTGGTAAAAATACTGCAACTACTGGGCTGGAGCTCTGTTGGTCTCTGCATTTCATGCTAAGCCAACACTTTACAGGCCTGTTGACTGCTATCTCCAGCCATAAAAGCAGTCCTGCAGAAGGCAGCTACCTTCTCTTCTGGGATTTAAATCCCTTGCCTTTGAGAGCCAAAGCCCAATGGCAGGACATAAGGCTTTCAGCCTGAAGACCTTTGTTGAGATAAACCAACACCCGGCCCATAACTAAGTCACAATATCTGCTGGCGGATGGCAGTGGGCATGCTAAACTCAGCTGGGAAGCTCTTCAGAGCCCAGGGAAGACATGGAGCTTGCCTGTGTCCTCATGGCAAGTCAGCAGGGGAGGGATGTGACCACAGACACACAGGGAGAGATGTCCCAGTGCCAACAGGGACGTGTGGATGTCTCACAGGGAGAAGCCCACTGCCACCATGGCACCTCCAGTACCAACACCACTATACAGCACAGGCTTTTCAAATACCTTTCCCTTCCCATGCCATGCTTATAAATGTTGCCATCCAGTGCTGCAGTGGAGGTGGGCTTGCCCAGTTGAACAGAAAGCACTGCTCAAATTGCAGCCTGACTGCTTCAAAATCCTGCCTTCCAGCAAGTTTTGCTCTCTGCTTCTCCTGGTAGCTGTGCAGCTTGTGCCTGACTCAGGCAGATTGTCCATCCCCTGAAAACAGCTTTTGAGCCAGGAGCTGATGCATGCTCCCTCCCTGCTCTCACTTGCATGCTCGTGACGGGCTCTCTCAGAGCTCGTGATCACACCAGCCCCCCCAGCCCTTCAGTGCCTTTCTGCTCGATAACGTGTTTCCATGGAGGAATACTAATAAGCTGATTCCTCCTCACCCCCAGATCTGTGGGTAGGAAAGGTTTCTTCTTTCTCTCCTGCTGACCCTCAGATTGCTGGTTTTTCATGTCACTGCTGGTGTGTGCTGATTTGAAACAAGAGGGAGGTCCCCCTTTGCCATTTTTTAATTGGTTTCTAAGCCATTTGTGCTTTATTTCAGCTCAAGACTACTACAGCATTTTCTCGTCTGTTATGCCTCTCTTCAGCGATGAAATTTGGACAGAAAATACCTCCTGTTAAAGTGAAGGGCAAAGCTGGGAAAGAATGCAGGGTGTTAAACACAGTGTTGTGAGCTTGAGAGCCTTACCATGTGTTCCTCAAGCTGGGATGCCTGCCGTAACAGTGCCTGAAACACCGCTTTCCCTTCAGGCCCACCAGCAAAGTTAGGGTCCTTCTTCCCTATTACAAGTGGCATCGTCTGGGAATGTCATCACCCAAAGAGTACAAGCCTCATGGCATGGAAAAGTTTCGTTGTTGCCCTCACAGACAGAAACACAGAAATCCATCAGAATATGTTTCATCATCTTTCTTTCCTGTTACCAAGCCCTGATAAAGTAATGAACAACTGCTGTCTTTGCAGTGGGCTCCTGTGCTATTCATTGAGGGGATTTAAACGGATTTTCTCATGGCAGCACAGGCAGGACTACACGTGCATTGGTCTTGGGGAAAAGAAGGTGTTCCCAGCAGTGAGGGTAGGACACATGGCAATAACAGGGCCAGAAATGGATGTGCTGGAGATGCCTCTGTCACTGCACTGCCAGGGAACATGGCTTAGGCAAGGACAGAAGTTTCTGACCAGCACTAGAGATTCAAGATGTCTGGTCTCTTCAAGGCATATATTTCAGACCTGATCCCAGGCCTTTGAACAAACAGGACTATTCTCTCAGGCCCTGGCTTGGGCTTTCAGGGGGAAAAATGCCAGGGGATCTGCCTCCTTTCCTGCTCAATCCCTGTGAAAGCGGAAAGTCTCGTCTCCATGCTCTTGAAAATGTAGTCCCTGGGTGCTGCCATAGTAAATCACCTGCAATGTGCTTGAATCAGATGCAGGATATGCAGTCACCTTTCTTGATGAAAGGAAGGGTTCCTGTAAGCTTGTTCTTGAAAATTGCAATTATGAGCCTGCTTCAGCCACCCATGCACTCTGCAACAGTCAGCAAAATGTGCTCAGATTTAATGTCAACAGCTCCTGGTGCAACATTCCTTTGGGGCAGAGCTGAGGAAAGGGAAGAGGCAAAATCTGCTCAGTCGTGATGACTCTTGTCCTGTCCTTTAGCAGGTCATGAGAGCACAAAATACCCATCTCTGCAATGAGGGAAGGGGGTAATGAAGCAGCTGCAGAAGGAGGAAACAAACCAAGCCGGAATGGGGATGTCAGATCAGGTGTTAGTGGACTTAGCAAATAAATCAATGCACTAGTAAGTCATTCCCACCATCATGCCCCACCCATCCCAACTCTGCCTAGACTTAAAACTTGAAGCCATATCTCTCCCCTCCAAAATTAGTGCACTGTTACCTGGGCAAGAGTTTAACTCCTGATTTCACAATAATGATTTCCTATTTCAAATTTTCGTTTCTTGGTTGCACTGGCCCAAATAGTTGGGTTGTTCTTGCTGCTGCAACTTTAAAAAAATGCCCTTCAGTGCACACTGAAATAATGTGCTTTGGAGGAAAAACCACTGTCAGATAGTGGCTTTTCTGAGAAAAAAGAGTGGAAAGCATCTACAATGACAATGTCCTTCTAAAGACCTGACTGTGTGTGAAAAGGTATGCAGAAGATCTGTTGTGTTCCCTACGGACGGACACTTGGACCCTCTGTCAGTGACACCAGCTTCCCTGTTCAAGTCACCATAGTTAGTGACTAAAGCATGCCAATTTACTTGCTCTTGGTCTGTATACTCAGTTTTTCCATCAAACCAGCAATGACTTGGCATGCCTTGCCTTTTTCCTCCATCTTAAGTCAAAACAATGAAGCCACAGAGCATACAATAGTGTTTTTTTCCTTTGGGAAGACATTGTTGCCCGAGGAACCAGTTCTTTGTTTAAGAGTAGCTATATTAAAGGAGACATTGTGGGGATTAATCCCACCTCTTGCCATTTCTTGGGACAATTTACCAGGGTTCCCCAATGGGAGAGTGCAGGTAGGATCCATTTACACATAAGAGGTGCATAAGGACAGAAGTCCCTAAAATACTATATCAGACCAAAGGCTTATCAAGTTCAAGACCTAATCTTGCACAATTGCCACAAGCAGACACCTAGAAAGAGTATGAGAAAAAGGCTGCTGCAGCATCACCCTTGTCCTCACCCACTTTTTCTGTCTCCACCTACTGCACGACTTGCCAAGTCAGAGGCTGTGTTTGTGATTCAATTTCATAGATCACCAATAGGCCTTCCCTTGGGAACTTTTCTAGTCCCCTTTTTAGTTGCTTTGAGCCATTTATGGCAATGAGTTGCACAGCTGTAATTATGCACAGTATGAAACCAGCTTCTTCTCCGTGTTAGTTTTCAAATCTGCTGCCTGTTTTTTTCATGGGGTGCCTCCGAACTCTTGTGGTAAGAGCACAAAATTTGGTTCCTGGCCACCTTCCCCACACCAGCTGTGATTATATTGCCCTCAGTCACAAATTGCCTCTATCATCTCTGCTACTGCTGTAAGGGAACAGTGTCTTGGTTTCTTTATTCTTTCTTCACATGTTAGAGGTCCTGTGCTTCTCATCAACTCCTCTCTACACTCTCTACTTCCTCTATATCTGTTACAGTGCAGATACTGTAACACGCGTATCAAACAATGAGGCCCGTGGAAAAGAAATATACATGGACCGATTCTTGATAGATGTTTCAGAGATGTTTCTTTCTCCAGCCGCATGGCCGGGATCTGCCAAGGAGCTCTTACAATCATGGGACCCGAGGGTCCTTGCCCGTGCAGGGGAACACAAACCAACCAATGGGGAACGAGGCTGACCAGGGGCAGGGAAACCCTGTGTCTCCCCTCAGGGCCCCTCTCCCAGGGCTACATGGCAGGGGGGAAGGGACCCCGACATTTCACCCATTTATTTTTAACAAAAAGGGATTTAAAACTTAACATTGAAAACAACTGGATAAACATAACAAGAACAGTTTCAAAACAAAACAAGCCACCCTCCTGAGTCTTTAAATGTCCAAACAGATTCTCTGGAACATCTTAAGGCTGACAGAAGGGAGACAGGACTCTCTGAGCATGCTTTGTGGGGAAACTGAGGCAGGAGAGGGTTTAATTTCTTCCCTCCCCCTTTTCATCCTCCCCTCGGCATCAGAGAGGAGTTGTAGGGAAAGGGAATTGTATAGGGAAGCCATGGGATGAAAAATGGATTAGGAATAAACTGGGAATGGGGTAAACTTAGGAAAGGGTTCATATTGGGTATAGGGTAAAAGCAGAAAGTAGGCTGCAGGTAGGGAAGCTGCTGGGATGGATATTGTTTATAATTTTGTGCATAACGTCTGCCTTTGAGTGGAATACCTCCAGGCCCAGTAACATTTGCTGCTTGTAAACCCTTCTTTCCTTGCACTATATCAAATTGTACAACTTCCCCATCTCCTACACTTTGCAGGTAATTTTTAGGGTTATTCCTTTTAATGGCAGTTCTATGGATGAATGAATCTTCCCCTGTGTCATCTCGTGTTATAAATCCATAGTTGTTTTTGACATTGTACCATTTCACAGTTCCTGTGATTTTCATTGCTACAATTTCTCCTATCACGTGCTTGTGTGTTTGTCGTGGGTGCTGGTCCCGCGTGGCTGCCGCCTCGCCGACTCCGACGTCTCGGCCGGGCCCCCGTGTTGCGGCTGCTCCGCGCTCTCCGAGCGGTGCTGCTCCGGCGCGTCTGGGCTCTGCGCGGCCCCACGTTGCCATCGCTCCATGCCCTGTGAGCGGTTCCGCTCCGCCAACTCCACGCTGCTTTGAGAGCGGCCCCGTTTCGGCTCGGCGCTGCGCTGCGCGGCTTCTCGTGTCGCTGTGGAAACCGCCGCCTCTCGCTCTACAAGGCTCTCCGAGACGTGTGCTCAGAGCAGGCTTCCACACTGACCCCCGGTTCCTGGCTGCTCGTGGGGGCCATCTTTCTGCTGCACATGGCCCACAGCACCCGTGGCACCTGTGGCGTCGCTCCCTCACTCGTGGTCGAGCGGCCAGGGACCCCGAGGCAGGGATGGGGTCCACGATAAGGCGCGCGCTCCCGAGGGGGCCAGGCGCATCCAGTGCAGGCACCTCCGCCGGCACGGCTGCAGTCACGTGCTCCTGGGATGTCTGCCATGCGGTCTCGGCCACGGGATTACAGTCATCCTCTGCTCTACAGGTAATGGGACCATACAAATGCTCCTCAAGAGCTTCACTGATTACAAGGGATGCACGGAGAAGCTGAATCACTAATGCATGTTTTGTTTGATCCCTTATCTCATCCCAGATCTCATGCCAAAAACACCCATGATTAACTCCAGTAATTCGAGGAGGATTAATATCAAAAAGTAACTCTTGAGAAATATAAAAGAAATTTTTGAAAAGCCAGTTAAAAAAATGTTCTAGATCTCCTGGAACAAATACTTTCTTGTTTTGTTGTTCAAGGATTCCTTTAACTTCTAGATACATTTCTTTCTGTGGTTCAGAGAGCCACATTTCCCATGATTCTTCCATAGTCCAGAGAGAATATCCAAACCAAGGTGAGAAGAGAGAGATCTAGAGTGGTTTTTACTCACGAGTTTTCTGTCCTTAGGGATTGGTGTCTTTCCAGCATTTCTTTACCTTTTGTTACAGTGTGGATGCTGTAATACGCGTATCAAACAACGAGGCCCATGGAAAAGAAATATATATGGACAGATTATAGATAGATGTTTCAGAGATGTTTATTTCTCCAGCCGCATGGCCAGAATCTGCCAAGGAACTGAGGCAATCACGGGACCAAGGGTCCTTTTGCCCGCGCAGGGGAACACAAACCAACCAATGGGAACGAGGCTGCCCAGGGGCAGGGAAACCCCGTGTCTCCCCCCCAGGGCCCCTTCTCCCAGGACCACATGGCAGGGGGGAAGGGACCCTGACATATATCTATTTTGGTAGGGGCTGACCAAAACTGCACATGGTTTGTGCTTTATTGGTTTCTGCCCAAGCATTGCCTACATTTTTCCTCCTGCATGTACAGCACAAGAGCAATGCTGATTATTCTGCCCTGCCTGGTGAAAACTAATAAGAAGGTAAATGCATAGCCTGTCCTCTCTTTCACTCACTGAGGTTGTTCATGAAAGTTGGTCCTGGAACAAGAAGATGCAAGTTTGTGATGTTGGTACACACTCCCTGGATTAATTCATTCTGGTAAGACACTGAGGAGGTGATTCCACGTGCTCCGATGCCGGCTGACCTCAAAAGCATTATCAATACCCAGTGAAACTGTTTGGTCTTCAGCCACAGTCCAGAGTATCTCCAGGTTTTACAGTGTTTTCAAAATATAAAAAGCTCTGACTTTCCTCAGGAAGGTGCTTGAAATTTCCTGAAGAAATTTTAAACCTTTCTGTTCATAAATTTAGCCTAGATCCAGCTCAGTAAAACATTAAGCATTAAACATCTGCTGAACAGGAAGAACTACTAAGAATGTTAAAAATGTGTAATCCCATTCCTATTTAGGTCTTTATTCATTGTGGCAATTAAATGTGTGCATTAGTGCTCTGCTGCATTAGGATTTAAGTACCCACATACAATTAAACGTTGTGTTGAACCAGGTCCCAAAGCCAGATTTTAACCTATATTTCTGTCTACTCTGTACCTCAGTTTTGTGCACTGAATATTTATTACTCGAAAGGATATTTTTCCATGAAGAGGGATTTACTTTAAAATATGTCACATGCACTCTTTTAATGATTCCATCTTGCAGAATCATTTTGTGATGGGAATAATTAATAAGGTTTTATGTATAAATATTTTTAAAATAGGTTAATCTCTTGCTTAACCATTCAAGACTATTCTAGGCAGCAGCGTGTTTACATGTTTGGCTATGTATACATCAAAACATCCTGGGCCTATATGTGAGGTAAACAAATAAGTTTCATATTGTTTTACCTACGTATATATTTGATCTATTAAAAAGATTACCTGAAAAACAGGATAGAAGCAATTTTAAATCTCATCTAATCCAATCCACTGCACTTTGAGCTATAAGCTTGAGTAACCATTAAGATCTACGACAGCACAAAGGCTTCAAGAGAAGACACAAACGCTGCTGTTTGCACTGGTGCCTGCAGCTATCACTAGTTTCCTTGGGTTTGCATTGTGATCTTATTTAGCCAGGAATGCTTCTTTTAGCAGCAGCATCTGCAGCATATTGAATATTGGAGCATTCTGCCATCCATTTTGCTTTCATCCAGTTGAATTGCTGGAGTGAATGAGATGCAAAGAAGTCCTAAGACTTGCCCACACAATGAGTCAGTGGCCCAGCTGTTTTAAAAATGAGAATAAATTTTCTGTCCCTTTGCTTTAACAACTTTATTGCAATGCACCCTTTACACACTTTAGACTATTTCTCTTTTTCAGAAGGGATGGGTATTCATGGATACCATTTATGCTCCCACTTGCATATTTGGTTATCACCTTTCCTGATGGAAAAAAATCTTCCCTAGGAATTACTAGTGAAATGTTTTCTCTTTGTTCTATGAAGTCAGTGGAGAGAATAAACTAAATAAGTGAATTTTCCTTGGCACAAACAAAAATACACAAATTGTTGTTGGCATTGTCTATTATACAGTCCCATCTTTCCTCTCACTTACCAGACATGGTGTTGCTGTCTTCAGAAGCTTTTTTTCTCCAAGACCTGCCAGTTTTTCAGATCAGCCTATGTGGTAATTTCATTGAATGACCACATGGCATCTGCTTATACCCTGTAACTACCCAGCCATTTACTCCTAAAACTTTTTGCGTCATGATTTTTCTCTATTTCTTGTATGATTTTTAGATGATGATGATGATGATAATGATGATGATGATGATTTCTAAATGGAAACCAGAATGTTGTTCCATTCACTGCTCTTGTGTCTTTGTCTTTTAAATTCAAATTTTTTAATAAGGCTGGAATTCCACAGAGGTGATGGACTCATACCAATGGATGGCAGTGTCTGCATCCTTGGAAATACAGCAGCAGCAGTACATAACACCATGTACTGGCATGCCAAAATGCTCAGATTTAGCTTGATAACCTGATGATACCTCAAGAAACCTGAGGGCACCCACATACACATTAGCTGCAAATACACTCTTTCCCCCCAAACTTCATTGGCTTCTTAGGGTTATTTTCTTTTATCTCTCCAGAATAGATTTTAACAACATTCATCACACACCATCAGGAGTCGAGTTCAGCTGCAGTATATGTATGTGAACTTGTGATCTGATCCACCCTGGGTTTCTCCGTTGCAGGATCAGCCCTGCTTATCACCTCCACTCAGTGGTAATGTCATCTTTGCTCTGTCCTTGGTTGTGACCTCACCAAATTACTCCCCAAAACAGTAAGAAACAGCTGAAATTTGAATTGGAATTTTCACTTAAAAGAATCCAGTGAAGAGGTATTAAGTTATTCTGAGCTGCTTTGTCGTTGCTATTTTGAGTTACAGTGAATGAACCCTCTACTTGTTAATACTGGTAGTGCTGCTTGCTACAAGCTGGAAGAAATGGGCTTACACAATGTGCTTTTTTCATGTGGCATCCCACACTTCCAGGCTTCCATGGGAATATATGAATAAATCCAATTAAAAAAAATTTTTTATTCCTTTTTTACTCCCACTCTGTTCACCAGATGTGCCAACTCATTCTGGGCTTTGGTTGCCAGCCTGGGCTTCCTTTTTTTGTTTATTGAGTTACCCTCAGTAATGTGTCTTCCCTCAGGGTCAGATCCTGGATTCACTTAGGGTCCTACAGCCATGGTCCTCAGCGGGTGATGGCACTCATGTGGTGAGTGGGTGTGGGGCTGGGAATACATCCCTGCGTGTGGGGATCGGTCAGCATGTCCATGATGATGCCTGAAGTGCCTCAGAGCCAGTCACCCTTGCAGGCTGTTGGGAGTACCTGTCATAGCTAGCAAAAAATTAGCACAACTGAGATCATATACATTTTCATTAATCTCTGTGAGCCTTAAATAAAAGGAGCACTGCTGGCAGCTCTGATTAAGAGCTTTCTATTGATCATAAAAGCCTAACGCTAAAATGAATTGTTTAATGTTGAAGGATTGAGATAACAGCCAAATAATTTGATTTATCGCAAAACCAAGACATAAGAAGAAAGAAAATACTTCAAATAAGAATGCTACAGTCTCTGTAGTAGGCCCTGAGCTAATTTCAGGCAGATCAGGAAAACAGCCCAGCCTCCATGGCCACGTATGCACCACAGGAGAGAGTGGTCACAGCCTCTCGATGCCTCATGAGTGCCTTGGCCAGCACTATGTGGAGGAAGGAGGCTTGAGATGCTTTATCCTTGCACAATAACTCCATTCCTCTTCTGTGTGTGTTTGTGCTTTCACATGCCCCCACTATAATAGATACACATTTTTATGCAAAGCAAGAAAATGAATATACAGATATTATACTTTGTGTGTGGAATTCACCCTGCTTGACCATTTCAGCCCTCTGAAAGCTGGGCACTTGAGCTGGTTATTTACATTTAATGGCCTCTATTGTTACCAGAAGGAGAGAAAGCAGCTCCTTGGTGAATATCTCTTTGAGGGCATCTGATTCACCTTCTGTTCACTGTTTAGGGAGCGAACCAAGACTCTTACTAGATGACTAGTTGTTAGATTAAGCTAGATGCTGGTACTCCTCAGTGTGTGTATGTGGGATGATAGAAGGTGTGAGAAGTAACACAGTGATGAGCCTGCAGAACTCCCTCACAGCAAGCAATCTGCCATTGCGGTATGTACTGAAAACTAACACAGAGCTTGCCACCCCAGGCACAAAATGCACTTGCAAATCCCCTGCCATATTCTTGATAATGAGTAAAAAAACCAGAGCCCCTTGTCTGACCCCCATTCTGACTACATTCATGCTTCTCAGCCACATGATTTTCTTTCAGCATGGTGGAGTTCTTGGAAGGGTTTTGGCCATTCATCAGCAGCCCTGTAGTCTCTGGGAATAAGGGAATAGGGAGGTGGTAGACAAGTCATTTGGGAGAAATGAGACATATTCCAAACTTCTCCATGCCTGCTTAGCTCCCAAAATGTCTGCTCTGGCTCTGTTAGCAGTTAAGCATCTGTCAAGTTGCTCTGCTCTAGCCAAAGCTTACAGTGGCCAGCCAACTGCAGGCTGGGCAGCGGAGCTCTACCAGGGAGTAAGGCAGACCTTGCCTATGAGCTGTGTGAGTTGTGCAGAAAAAGTTGGGAGAAGCCCAAAGACCAGGGGGCTCCTTCCCTTGTCCACCAGAAGACTATACTTGTATCTGAGTGGACAGAAGTTTGCAAAGGAACCATGGTGTCTAAAGGCATGTGCCAAGCATGGGGAGGTATGTGCTGAGCATCAGAGATATTCAGGAAGTGTGTGTCCACCTCAGCAGGGCTTAGAATACAGGAAACTGTCCCTTGGGGAGAGGGGGAGGGGGGTGTGTGAGTGGCACATCCTCCTATCCTTCATTAGCCTGTGCGTAAAGTTTTTTCACTGTGCCTTTTTCATAAGTGTGTTTGTATGTCTCTCTGCTTTTGAGCATACGCCTTAAAACCAAGTGCATATGCTACTTTAGTCTGATACCCAAACCCTCCTCCCACTCTCCCACCTAGTTTATTCAGGACTTGTCCTGCTTTGGTTCCCACTTCAATGGTTGCACTGCTTTTGCTTTTTCCATATACATGAGCTTGTATAGATGCCAGAAAGCATCAAAGATCCCCACAATAATTTCCCCCTGGAGATCTGCCAGCAAAAAATAGGGGGGATAAGAGCCTGTCCATACACTGTTGTGGTGGAATTAATCTGTTTCTAGTTTTTAAGCGGGGGCTGTGGTGTAAAATCAGCCTGGCTCTGCTCTCCTCCACAGGAGGAAGAACCTTCCCAGTTTTCACTATTCCCTGGCTGCTTGTTGAGTGTCTCTTCAAGTCACAACTTTCAATTACTGACCCTTTAAATTTCCTGGAATGGACTCATGTAATCTCTTTCTGCTCCTTATTGCCCAGTAGAGATTGACTCCGACAGCACCGCAATGGTTACGGCTTTGCTTTTGGTTATGGTTCTTTACAGATTTTAGCTGGGCTTAGTCAGAGGCATCAGGGGTAGGGGAAGTTCTTACTTAGTGTTAGTGCCCTTGGTTTGGTAGCTGTGCCTTCTCGGGGCATCTCACTGTGGAAGAATTTGCGTTTGTCAGTAAAGAAGAGAATGTTAAAGCACAAAGGGAGTGTTCTTTCTTCTCTGTTGTTTCTTTATGTGTTTTGAGGTTTGTTCTGAATTCTAACACGTTATGCCCATGTGAATAGGAACATTTCAAGCACTATCTGCTTGCTGTGATCCCAATAAACAGTGGATGCCACTAATGGAGTCCCTAGCACATTTTTGGAAGAGGAATATAGATGGCATATGGCACAGAAGAATACTTTCATAGTAATAAGCAAAAGCTGGTTATTAGCAAGACACTGTTTTGTAGCTAATGGTGTTATGGATAATGAGGCGAAGGCGAACCTGTTCTCAGTGCTGGGAAATAGCTGATTGCTCTCCTCGGCAGAAACAATACCGAGCCTAAAACACCCTTGATCCTTTGATAGATTTTGGGGGAAGCTGTCCCAGCGCTCAAAGACGAGCTGCAGCACAGCTTTGGGAGTGGGCTGTGCTGCAGCTGGCAGGAGAGCTGCTGGCAGCTTTACTACAAAGCTAGGCCAACCTGAGCAGCAGAACAGAAAACCCTGCAGGTGGCATGGCCATGCAGCCATTGCCTCTGTGCTGCCGTCCCCACACATCCATGAGCAGCAAATGTTTGTGTTTCTGTGCACAGTAGCAATAGCATGTCAGAAGTAAGAGGCTGAATTATTTTCGGGTTGGTTTGGGAGAGGGTTGTTGGTTTCTTAAAAAGCACTATCTATCTGAAGGATTTTTTTATAGCCATTGAAAGAAGATACAAATGTTCACAGGCAACTTTGTGAGTGTATCACAATTCTGTCTTGCAAATAGATTTGCAGTTCTGTACAGTGTCTGAAGGGAATCCTGCTTATTTTGGCCAAAAAAAAGGAAAACAAATAAAGAGGGGGGGAATAGGAGAGAAATCAAGGGAGAAAGAGAAATAAAGGAAAGAGGAAGAGAGGAAAAGAAAAGGGAAAAAGAAAAAGAAGGGAAAAAAGGAGGGAGGGAGGGAGGGAGGGAGGGAGGGAGGGAGGGAGGGAGGGAGGGAGGGAGGGAGGGAGGGAGGGAGGGAGGGAGGGAGGGAGGAAGGAAGGAAGGAAGGAAGGAAGGAAGGAAGGAAGGAAGGAAGGAAGGAAGGAAGGAAGGAAGGAAGGAAGGAAGGAAGGAAGGAAGGAAGGAAGGAAGGAAGGAAGGAAGGAAGGAAGGAAGGAAGGAAGGAAGGAAGGAAGGAAGGAAGGAAGGAAGGAAGGAAGGAAGGAAGGAAGGAAGGAAGGAAGGAAGGAAGGAAGGAAGGAAGGAAGGAAGGAAGGAAGGAAGGAAGGAAGGAAGGAAGGAAGGAAGGAAGGAAGGAAGGAAGGAAGGAAGGAAGGAAGGAAGGAAGGAAGGAAGGAAGGAAGGAAGGAAGGAAGGAAGGAAGGAAGGAAGGAAGGAAGGAAGGAAGGAAGGAAGGAAGGAAGGAAGGAAGGAAGGAAGGAAGGAAGGAAGGAAGGAAGGAAGGAAGGAAGGAAGGAAGGAAGGAAGGAAGGAAGGAAGGAAGGAAGGAAGGAAGGAAGGAAGGAAGGAAGGAAGGAAGGAAGGAAGGAAGGAAGGAAGGAAGGAAGGAAGGAAGGAAGGAAGGAAGGAAGGAAGGAAGGAAGGAAGATATTAAAAAGAGGGAAAGATTGGACCAACTAAAAACACCTGAAAAACCTGACTGTTGGTGACCTAGATCTTAAGAAAAGGGCTGGCACTTGAGGATATGCTGACATTGATCTGTGACCATGTATGATGGTCAAACTCCTTAAATGATTTTTTGTGCCTCAGTTCCCAGTGACATAAATGAGCCAGACTTGCAGAGAACTGCAGGCCCAGAATGCCCCGACACACCACAGGTACTGCACCCTCAGCCATACATCTCCCTGGACAGCCTCAGTCCACCAACAGGCTGGGTCAATGACGCCTGCAGTCATGTCCTTCCTGCCCCTTTGCAAACCAAACTGACCTTGGTCTGGACCTCTGTCCCTCTGAAACACCCTGGCCCGCTCTGTGGAGGGAGATGGGGTTCAGCTCACACCCACTCAGCCTGTTGGTTCCCCCGAGAAGTCCCCCCAGCCTCCTCCTTCAGCACTGACCTCCTCCATCAGAAATTAGGGATTTGGGGTTTTGTTTAAAAATAAAGCATGCAGAAGGTTCCTATGGCCCTGCTCCCCTCAGATGCCCTGTCTTGCCAGCTGCCATGCAAGGGAGTCTGTAAGGCCAGTCTGCCCCTATCCCCCAGCCACCAACATCTCCCCACACCCTGCCAATGACAGTGCTTCCCCCAGGTCACCAAAAGCCAAATTAAATTATTAATTACAACAGGACCAACAGTGGTGCCAGTGGGCCCTGATGAAGGGCCAGCCGCCCTCGATGGCCATAGGAACTGCCCGGCTGCCCACCCCGAAGGGCTTCCCCAAGGCTTCACACCACACATACCTACAGAGATATGGTTCCCACACAAAATACAGCTGCCTCCAGAGCAGCTGTCCTGCAGCTGCTGTCACCCAGAAATTTCCACAAAAAACTCTTTCCAGCAGCAGTTGCCTGGGGTATGGAGCCACGGCAGGGTGGTGCCTGCACCACCTTCCTTGCTTCATGCCACACTCAGCAGGAAAGCTGAAATGTCTTGATCAGAGCTCACAGGACGGCGTGGTGGAGAATTTCATTCCCCCTCTCCGGAAAGCCCAGGCCAGCCGGTGAACGTGAGCCAACGCCACTCAGCAAAAGCCACCCCTGGCCCCCCGCCATCTACCCCTGATGAATGAGCTGTAACACACTCAAAAGGTGAGAAGGCCCAGCCAGACCCATATCTCACAAACCTTGGCAAAACTGTAGTAAAAACCTGTGAAATAGGCTTTTTATTTTTTTTCTTCCTTCTGTTTTCACTTTTTGTTCATGTTTTGGGCTCTGTGCCCCTGTGCAGCATGCCTGAGCGGGCTGGGGTTGAGGGGACACGCCATGGCAGAACTCTGAGCCTGGTGGGGTGGGAAGGAGGGCAAGCATCAGTCTTGAAGCATTCAAACAAATGCTGCACTACTCCTAGAGTGATGTCAGGCCACCTTTTCTGCTCAAATTGTAGTAAAAATAAATACAGCTAGAATGTGTGGGCATGGTTTGGAAAAGGATAAAGAGGACATTTCAACATTGGTCTCACTGAAGTGGAAATGATTTCTGATAGCCAGCTGGAAGCTGGCACAGGCACTAGGCTGAAGTTGAGAGTTCATGCAGCTGGGGTTTCATGATACCAAATTGCTAGTCTTTCATTTATTACTTGAGTCGAATCCTAAAATCTTATTATATGATTAGTCCCTCTGGGCCATATCCTTATTTCTCTTACACCAGACTGACTCAGAGAGAGGGACATCTGTGAGGCAAAGCCTCCTCATTAAAAGGTCCCTCTAGAATGGAAAAATAAAAGCCAGCTATGGTAACGTCCTCTAGCCTGCAGCGAGGAGGCTCAGACCAACACAGAAATGAGCTACACACCAGGCAGCTCTCTTCAGCAGAACTAGCACAGCCCTCCAGAGTCCTCCATGCCTTCCTTCTTCAGATGAAGGTTCAGTTCAAGTACCTGGCACTAATCATCCAGGTCATTAATTTTTTTTGCTCCAATTTACATCAAAACCTGCTCCCCCCTCCACACTGGGCAACATGGCAGCAATTACTAGGAAAGTGTTTGGTGCAGAGATGGCTGGCTCAATAGCCTGGCTCCTTCATTTGAACCCATAGCCACGTGCCCAGAACATTGTGATGAACAGCTCAGTGCATCACATAATGTGGATTCAGTCATTTTGCTGTAGACAGGCCCAGCCCAGAGCAGTGGAGGCAGAAAATGTTTCATCATACTTGTCCTGGAGGCCAGGGGCTGCTGGCAGAGCAGGTGCCCTTAGCAGTGCAGTATCACCCTCCTTATGGATTTGGAGAAAGGCTATACCAGGTGAGACACCGGGAACTGGAGGCCCCTCCAGCAGCATGATGGGCAGAGGGTGGGAAGGCACATCTACTCTGACTGTTAGTCTGGCAGAGAGATGTCTGAGATCATGGAGATCTGAGCTTGTCCATCCATGTGATGAAGCACAGGTTCATTATTCATATAGAATCAGGTTGGAAAAGACCTCTAGGATCATCAAGTCCAACAATTAACCCACTGTTAAAGCACTGTCAAGTCCACCATTAAATCATGTCCCCAAATGCCACATTCACATGCCTTTTGAACACTTCCAGGAATGGTGACCACTTTCCTGGACAGCCTATTCCAATGCCTGTCCACACTTTCAGTGAAGAAATGTTCCCTAATATCTAACTTAAACTTCCCCATGTGCACATTGAGGCCATTTCCTCGCCCTCTGTCACTTGTTACATCGAAGAAGAGACTGACCCCCACCTTGCCACAACCTCCTTTCAGGTAGTTGTAGAGAATAATGTCTACCCTGAGCCTCTTTTTCTCCTGTCCAAACAATTCCAGCTCCCTCAGCTGCTCCACATAAGACTTGTGCTCCAGACCCTTCAGCAGCTTCTCTAGACACACTCAGTGTCTTTCTTGAAGCAAGGGAACCAAAACTGAACACAGTACTTGAGGTGCAGCCTCACCAGTGCCACCTCAGACCCACATACTACCCAGGCAGCTGAGCCCAGTAGGCAGAATTTTTTAATATGGGGTCAGTGGAAAAGCAATTCCTTCAGGCTTGATTCTGGGCCTGGCAGGAGTCCAGCACAAGTGTCCCTGCACATGCTTCTCCTGCATATCTAATCCTGTTCTATCTCCAACAGTTCAGGGCTCCTTGCACCTGGTGGAGTAGACTCTGCTGTATTTTGATTTCTGAGCCTTCACCTTAATCAGCGGCCCCCTTCAATAATAGTTGTGGAATGAAAAGGCAGAGAAGAAAAGGCAGGACAAAGGGGATGAAGTGGAAGGAAGTGGCCAAGCTCACGGGCACACAATATGAACTCAAATGAAGGCAACCTGGTTTCTGGACTGTGTTCATTCTGTATAAATATCCCCAACAATTTAGAGAGATGGGGAGAAGGCTCTGGAGCAAACTCCTGCAGAATCAAGGCTGCAGTGCACTTATTCAGGGATGTGAGAGACTCTAGGATCTGGGGCAGAAATTCCCCAGCAGAAACGGTGTGCTGAGGGGAATCACCAATTACTCCTGTTAGCACCTGCAAGCAGGCGTTTAAACAAAGCAGCATTCTCTCATTCTGTTGAAATGCACAGCATATCCCGCCAGGCTAATTAAATAGCAACCCCTCCCTTACAAATAAGGGCACTGCAGAGGGTGTGCTTGAGCTCAGACCCTGCACACAAAGGGTGACCGTTCCCAGGTTGGATTCCAACAGGGAAATAAAGACTTCCAGCACCAGGGATCTGCTCTGCACTTGATGCCACTGCTCAGCTTGCTCGGCAAAGCAAGGCCTCCATTACCTCCCTCCCACCCAGCCCCACCGAGACTGCATCTGCCTGCCCAGATTTCATGGGAGCAGGCAAGTTCTGCTGGCTTCAGCTTCCCAGGCACTGCCTAATTGCAGGGCAGTACCATGTGCCACGGAGCAGTTTTGTTTGTCAACCTGAAGGGCTTTGTGTAAGCTCTGTAAAACACAGGCCAAGTGCATCCGGCGCAGCGTGGTACGGGGCGCGGCGCAGTGATGTCGCCTGCACCTGGACACCTCTGGGACCCGTTACCCTTGCTGAGGGTGGGATAAAAAGTACTTTGTTTTGTGCCTGCATTTTTGAAAACTGAGAAGAGTGCTCAGGGATTTCTGAAGCTTGAGTTGATTAGCAGTTAATGATGTGTGTCCTGAGGAAAAAGTAAGATTAAATATTCTGCTCGTATTGAGCAGGGTGTTTTAAGCTTGAGATTTATAGCTATTTTGTTAGTATTTCATGAAGTGTTTAGGT
The DNA here is from genome assembly GCF_009650955.1 of Corvus moneduloides. Lineage (NCBI taxonomy): Eukaryota > Metazoa > Chordata > Aves > Passeriformes > Corvidae > Corvus > Corvus moneduloides. Next base: position 107,565,671 of record NC_045477.1, read on the forward strand.
CTGTTCAATTCTTGGTTACACAGCCGCTCAGTATTTTGAACACTCATTTTATGCAGATATAACTTAAACAACCAATGCTGTATGAAAATGTGTAAGTGCGTGTGTTGTTACTGCACATTAACTCTTGGGGAATGCTATTGAAAAACAGACACACAGGAGTAACCTCTTCAGCAACCCACAGATCTGTGCTCAAGTGCTGCTGCCTCATCCCAGGGCCATCCCAGACTCAGCACTAGCTGCCTTGAGCACTGTACCTTCCAGTCTGTGGCAAAGCTTGTCCTCTTTGCTTATTTCCTCAGCCCTCACCACTCTCTCTTGACTTGTCTCAGCTGGAGTTGACTTACACTCAGTTTTGAGCACAGTCCTGGCCTTTCCCATGTGTTGTATTTCTGAGTTATGTTATCCATTTGTGGCCTCTACCCTACAGGTATACCCCAACTCAGTTGCCTAGGTGTCACCCCACAGTGTTTCTGTCCTTGGCCCTTGGCATGTGATGCAACTTTCCTACAGGTGGCTACCATGCTCTTACTACTTACGTGTTTTGATGCTTTCCTTCCTGAAGACATACCTCTGTCACATTTCCTCCAGATAATACCATGCATTCATCCATCGATTTAAAAGAAAGTCAAGATGAAAGAGGTGGCATTTTTTAATCTCTTAGGAGAGAAACAAATTTCCTAGAAACTCTAAATTTCTAGGAGCTTGTCTCCATAACAAGATGAAGGTGTGCTTATAAAAATGTACAAGATCAGCAGAGATGCAGTGCAGAGGCTTCAGTCATCACTAATGAGTCTTGGAAGGGCACTTGGGTTGCTGAGCTGTCCTGATTCCTGTACACCATCCTTTAACTTCTCCTGTTACCCAGGCTAAGCAGATTCAGTGAGGCATAGGTAGGTAAAGACACACTACATCCATAACTTCATTTTGCCTTGGAGGTGTACTGCAAGATCAACACCTAACACATCATGCTTAGCAAATGTTGGCAATACAGTGCATAGAATGAGGCCACTAACTTTTCTCCCTTCACTTGGGGAAATTTCCCTCACACAGTACCATGTGTGCAAAAGAGTAATTGTATGTGAAGTGTAGCCAAGCAGGCTAAGCTGAACAAAAGTTTTGGGTCCTACATGGCTGTTAAGAGTTTCCAGTTAATTGAACACTTGAGTGACAAATGCACACAGCCACATTTGGACAGATAATCTGCTTAAAATCAACCCTTCTGCCCCAAGGAAACCCTAGGGAAATAATTTATAGTGTGTGTGGCGTATTTCACAATATGTAAAATTTATATCTCCTGCTAAAAAAGGCTAAAACTAGGACTGGCTGAAAGAAATGAAGCAACACATCTCTCAGAAGTTCTTAATTTGAATGTACAAAGTCATAAGTCTCTAGTGCATATGCACTGTTAAAACTTGTACTTGTGTGCTACACACAGACAGAAAGAGCAGAGTGACTAAAGTTGCTCAGTAGATGTTCTGTGTTATTACTGTAATTTCCAGTATGGAGCTCATACCGATTTTGCTACCGGGATAGCTGTGAAAACCTTCCAACTCTTTCACCCCCCTCTCACCTTTTCCAAATGTGAAGCTGAATTTCTATCTTGCAAGAGGTACTATAGATCTGATCATATATTGGCTCCTCAGCCTGACTGAGCCCACTCTGTGTGGTCAGGGGGATTAGCAGAAGTCAGCTTAAGTGATTTTTTTTTTAGAAGAAGAAACAGGATGCATTGTATGTATGTGAACCTTCCGAGGCAGCTTAGCAGAAGCACAGCAGTGCTGCTGACAGGGATAATAGCACTGCTAATAGGTATGGCACATATTCCAAATGCATTCAAAATACCGATGGCTGCATCGCTGCTTTTCTTATTTTTCTGAGGGACAGACACCAATGAAAACCTATAAAATAATAGCTTATTTTCACTAACATCCTCTTGAAGGAAATGGGACTTAGTCTAGAGTTATCTGCCAATTTGGAGGAGAAAGGGTTTTTTAATGCATTGTAAAACAATCATTTGAATTGCATTTTAGCATTGGTTTTCTGTAAAAGTCTAAAGGTCGTGTTCCTGCTTTACTGTAGGACTGTATCTGGTATATATCCAGATTCACAAATAGCTAAAGAATAAAAATTCTTTCTTTGGCAGCTGGAACAAAGTGTCTTAAGCAAAATCATGTGTTTGAATCTACATCCAGACATGGGTCTTACTAGTTCAGGTCTGGAAATTTCTCCTACTGTCAGACATACATTGCAAGCCATATATTTTAAACAGAGCACTGGGCTTAATTTGGATTGCTTTATCCATATTAAAAAAAAAAGTTATACATATTCATAAAAATGATCCTTAGATCATTCCAACAATAAAGTTTGAATCTAGAAGAATAAACTTTCATGGCTAAATTGATTTGGCTTTTTAGGAGCCCTCTTCTTTAGGCAGACCTTTCAACCTCTAGAGCTGGGGATGGAACACGTCTTCAAACAGCAAACTATTGTACATGTCGAGCTTGAAAAGCATATTGAAAGCAAAAGAAAGTGAAATAACCTCAGATGTTATCACAAACTCCCATCGTTTTGAATTTTAAAAATGGTTCATTACTTACTATGGATTTCTTGTGAACATGCTTATTGGGTGAGTTTTACCCAATATTTTGCTGGAATATCAAAATTGAGGGTTCTTCTACCTGATGACTCTTTGAGATGCATGAATTTCAGGGGTCATATGGTTAGACTTTTTTCTTTGATTGGATGAATAAAACATCTTATATAAGTAAAAAACAAACACCACTAGTGAATGAGGTGCTTCTGGCACAAACACTTGGAAGACTACTCATTCATTCTTAAAATTCATGCCACTTTCCCACATGAGGGTTGTCACATACTTGGCTGCAGTCCAAACAGCATAAACCATAATCTAGGAATAAAAGCTAATGAATGCAGGTCTCTTAGCTGCAAAAGATCAGATTCTGAAAAAAATAAATTTTCAGCCATTTCTATTAACAGTGTTTGCCATAAAACAAAACCTACTTACACAGATGGCTGCGTGTTAGTTCTTCTGGGATTTTTTTTTTTAACCCTTAACTCCTGCATTTTATCTTTTTTTGTGAGCTTGAATCAGACCATCAGTGTTATTTTCATAGAACTGTTTGTGTTCTAATTAAGCAATAAAGAGCAGAGCCTGTCCTGGGGATTAAGAGTAACTTGGAGTGTTGACGCAAAGCTGAGAGCCATTAGTGACACCTGGCCATTAATTTCCCAGGAGATGCTAGTGCCAAACTCATCAGGGCTGTTTCTAACAATCCTTGCTGGGTTTTTAATGGGGAAAAACATATTTTTGACTTTTGGAAAGTACCAGAGGGCAAGCAAAATTACTAGTTTACCATCAAGAAGATGACAGGAATAAAGGGAATATGGATGACTACAGCAAAATCTGTCGAAAAATATTTTCTTACTTGTTAACCCACACACACATTCCCACAGAAAGTAGATATTCAAAATAAATACAAATCAGAGAGAAGAGGTGGGAGATATTTTCAGAGCTACCAACTTCCAGTACACCAAATTTCACCAGATGAACCAAGCTGACTTCCAAACACCACAACATTTGCTGTTTACCACTTTTAAAACCACTTCCATTGCTGTTGCTTGATAACCATATAGAATAATGATGTGAAAAGCTTATCCAATTAACATATTTATGCTTTATTTGGCAGAGAAGAAATAGTGAGTATATCCATCTAAGTATTTTTGCATTCCTTCTGGAAATACATTAACCATTTCCCATCCCTCCCCCCGCCTCCTCCATGCTATTACAGCACCTTCATCAGAGACAGCCTTGCATCGCTTCTGGGAGAACACTTCCACTAAATTCTTACAGGATATTAATGGACGTTCCCGTATAGTATTGCCATATGAATGTTTCAATGACCTAGATAAATGTGCATAATTTCCTTTGTGTGTAATGGGCATGAGTGTTTAATTATGACAAGTTGTGACTTTTGTAGTTTATCTCCACCCCCCAGGGAGCCTTGAAAATGAAATTTCCTATTCCTTGGCATGCAGCGAGTGCAATTTTACAATAACCCTGTACTAGGATATCGTAATCCATGTTGCTTCCTCCTTTTTTCTTCCACTTAGTATATACAGAGGAGTCCAAATACGGAAAGTGGAGTTATGTGAGATAGTGAGTTTTTACAGAAAGCAGAAGGTTACAAATTAAAAGAAAGATTTAATGGAAAATGGGCTGCAAGACAGCAATCAGGATGACTTTTTTTTACAAGTCACTTAAAATACTGACCACACATTAATTCTGAGGTTAAGTCCATTGGTTAAACTAATCACTGTTAATCAATGAAGGTGTTAATCAAATTGCTGAGAGCACGGGACCGAGTAAATTGGACAGTCAGATGATCTCTTGGGCTGACCAAAGATGCAGAAAAGTTTGTGTCCCTCTCAGAAAAATGAGCAATGAGCTAACTAATTTGTGTACTGTTATGCTGTTTGCAAATGGTATCTGCAACAACATCAAACCCTGCTATGCCTTATTTTTTGGGAGTTTTTTTAACCACCGCCTGCCCTTCTGCCATATGCATGCTTTTGTCCCACACTTGCACCCTCTGTCTCTCGTATGTACATGTGCAAGCAAGGATGGAAAAGGCTTGCAATGGAGAGGTTTCAAGTGGAGGATTGATGGCCAGTGGTTGTGAAGCCAAATCACTCGCTATACTTGCTTTGCACTACACGATTTCCTGCTGTTGTTTCTAGTTACAGTAGATAATAAAAAATGTTACAAAACCCTCTTAATAAGAAAACAAAACACAGATGGCATGCTGAATGTAAAGCATCTGGGGATGGTAATTGACTCTGGCCTCAAAAGCTATTTTGTTCAATCCCAGTTTTCTTGAGAAAGTGGGAAAGGGACAGCAGGAAATGCTGCACAAGTTGCTGGAGTGAATTTTGCCAGCTACCAAAAAAGAAGTCTGTGCTGGGAGGTAGCTGGGTCTGTTGGGGGGGAACACTAAGGGCCGATGCATAATGTTATTATCCTCTTATGTCTTGAGACCTTGGTTGGGAGAGCCATCTGTACAGTATTCTTTGGTCAAACTGATAGCCAACTATTTGAAGACCTGCACAGATACTTCTAAAAGAAAGAAAATGAGGTTATTATTTGCAATATAAATTCTGAAAATGAAACATTATTCAAGGCTTAAAGAGCAGATGATGCCTAACAGAAAACTTTTAAAAACATCCCATTGAGAAATACTTTTATCATGCATCGTATTTTAAGTCTTTCTTGTTCTTTGGTAATACAGATAGCAAACCAGATCTGGAAATCAACTGCACAGTGTACGTTTGGCATACCTTCACTGCCCCCTTTGCTGTTTGTTTGCCTGCCTTTGCAGCCCAGTGCCACAGAGATCCACCAGGTTCAGTTTCAATGCAAACGTCCCTGCAATGAATGCATTCATCTGTTCCCAGGGGCCAGCCTTGCAGAGTGCTACCTGCTGAGGAAATATTACCCATTTTCTTGTGAGAACATGAAAACAAATAATGACAGATAAGAAAACTGTTATGTCCTAGTCCTTGTTGGCGAGCGAAAAGCAATGGAGCGTATCTTGGGGAAGATTCACGCCAAGAGGCTTTGGTCTTATTCCCTGGTGTGGACTGATGCAGGCCACGAGGGCTGCTGCAATTTATGCTGGCTGCTTGAGGCCTCCTTTTCCAGCAGACATGAATTTCACAGAGCAAGACAGCAGCTTCCACATTTGCTGTGCTGTATGACTCCAGGCCTCTGGGGTCTGGATGGAAACAATTTACTGATGATAGATGTCAGCATCTGCATTTGGGCATATATTAAGGGGTATCTTTCTGTCTCTTTTCCTCCATGGGAGCTGCCAGTATTGCCCTCAGGTGGTCCAGACTGCTCAGCAAAAGCAGTACGAAGCAGAGTGGACTGAAATTATCTCAGTTGGTCAGAGCATGGTGCAAATAACACCAGGGTCATTGGTTTGATCCCCATATGGGCCATTCACTTAAGAGTTGGACTTGATGATCCTTGTGGGTCCTTTCCAACTCAGAATATTCTGTGATTCTGTGAAGTCGGAGGAACAAACAAGCGGTTCAACATATTTCTTGGTCCCTACTGACAGAGGCTTTCCTTTCTCACCTGTCATATCCTTTCTCATTCCTTTCCCACCAGACATATCCTGAAAGCACGGCCATGCCTGTGAGCGGCTTGCCAGGGGACTACTTGTTGACAAACTGAATGCAAGTCACGAGGGTGTCTTTAGAGTGTCTTTGAAGCTGGCATGGATTTTGCCTTATTAGTTTGGGTATGGAAAATTCATGTCAGGTATATGGCAAAGCACTGGGCATAGCAGAAGAGTGAGTGCCTTTCATGTGTCCTTGCTGAGGACAGATGACATTTCCCTGGCTTCACGTGGCTGCAACAGCATCAGCCTAGAGTCCACAGTTATTTTGACAATGTGGGTGTCAGTTTAATCATCTACCTTACTACTCTGGTGTTACTCGCTACTTCCTAGTGACTCCAAAATATCAGAGTTCAACACACATGTTCTGGATATGTGGCATATTTTAGGCCCTCTTGTTTGAGCATTATATGTAGTTTTTGAGAAGCACAAGCGATCTGAGCATGGAAAACACTCACTGACATTCTGTTGCACTTGCCTGAAGGTGGCACTTACCAAATTTTTCAATGGTAATGGTATTTCTGATAGTCAAAGTAGACTCCTATTCACCATGAGGCCAAGTAAGGGTCTTATCTGCCAGAGGGAACCTGTCAGGGGCTGCATGGAAGGTCATTACAGCAGAGGATGAGCACTGCAATGAAATCCACCAAGAGCCTGTGACTCCTCTTAATCATGTCCTATGTAACCCTATTTCACTGAAGTACCTAACCCAGATGGACAAGTGGATTGGGAACCAGAAATTTTGCTCCTGCCAGTTTGTAGCAGGGCTTGCACTCGCAGCTCTTAGAACCCTGTCCGGGATGCCACAGAAACTAACAAAAGAAAAGGTGTTTGGAAGGGAAATGGCCTCAGTACATTCAGCAAGGGCATCCACACAATTTGTTAGTATCTCTCAGCTTCCCTGCTGAGATAGGGGTCTGTTGCAAGCTGATGCTTCTGTATCAGTTGTGAAGGTGTTGTGCTTTGTGATGATCAGTCTGTGGTGTTAAGCTGTTGGAGCAGCTGTGAGAGAGTCTTACAGTGGTACTGCAGAGAGACACAGATGCAAGCTAATGGCAGCATGAACAAGGCTGGCTCCATTTGTCCACTGTGGACTGTGAATTCCCCCATGAGATGGCATGTGCCACTCAGGGAGCACCACAAGAGCACTGATCCCCTGCACCTGAAAGGGTGATTGCAGCCTCCCAGGAACACCAAGTTATGGACAAGCCCCACATCAAGCCCTTTCTGATGCCCCAGCACTGCCCACAGGGTGGTAACAGAAATGCCTCTTCGTATTTCTTGTCAGACAAAATATTTGTGAGCCTGGAGTCGTAGAAGGAAGCCTGGAAATAGAGAATGTGAGCACATGGGGGCTTAAATGGCATATGAGGCCAAGCATAAAGGTTAATGAAGATTTCATCTGCTCTAGGAGGTGGGTTTGAAGGTGAAGTGAGAACAGCTCAGTTGATGCTGGGCTAGGAAAGAGGAGAGGGAAGTTTTGGTCTTTCTTCAGTAAGGCAAACCTGGGTAAGAAATGGTCATCAGAGAGTCCAGAGCCTGTCCCTGCAGGCACCAGCTGCATACCTGCACAGGGTTTTCTTACAAGCAGTGGAGGCTCCCAGGTACTGTCACAATGCACAGACCAGCCTTCCCTTGGACATGGGGTGAGTGTGCTCCTCTTGGGCCTTTGGTGTAAAGTCTTTCTGTGTGCTTTCACATCATCTGCGTGAGGCTGCACAGGCAGTGAGGTGTGTTAGAGCTGCTGCATAGTGGTAGAAGGCTTTAACAACATGGGGGTCCTAGGACCTGGACCTCTGGGCATAGCCCTCCTACACTCTATGGCACCAGTGCAGCAGGGCTTTGTCACCACAGGACATGGCCAAAATGTCTTTGTGGGGGTTAGCAATGAAGGCAGGAGGTGCATTTGGCCTCAGGCACAGGGGCAGATGACTGTAGACCTGTCACCTCATTTGTCTGGAGGACAAGGGTTTGAACCTGAGTCTCTGATATGCTGATACCTTTTTCTTACCCTTCAGATTCCTTTTCTTTATCTCCTCTGTCTGTCATTTTGGATCCGTTCTCTCTGCCACTGCTGCTTTGACACTGCAAAATGTTTCAGACACAGCCTCATTGAAGCTGTATGTGCAGTTTGCAGTGCTCTGGTTTTTCTGATCGAAAAGGTGGAGGTTGTTGGAGAATTCAGAAACATTACAAGGCAGCATGGACTCGTGGCATTTGTTCATGGGACCAGACAGTGGCTTAAAGCCTCACACCCATCCCCCAGGAGGCAGGTACTACTTTCTCCTCCTCCTCATCTGCTGCTCCAGTCTGCCAAGCACCTGGCCTATTCCTGGGAATTATCCAGTGCCATTAGACCTATCACCATCTCTGCTCTCCTATGTACAGATCTCATGGGTCCAGATCATAAAATTATAGTACTTACATGAAAAATACAAAGGTTGGCATGACTACAAAGCACTACATTTAGTACTGTAGACTAGACATATATATTAATGTATATATGTAAACAAAAACAGACCTAGAGTTTTGTGGTGTGTATTTTCAGCAGTCTGCACACAAAATCAGAGATAGTTAGTCTCTCAGCAGGTTAAGAATTAGGATTATTTGGGTACCTTAGTTGTTCCTTGATGCATATGAAGTTCAGTTTAATAATAATTTTGATAGTTTTTTAAACCAGGGGTATTTTATGTTCTTTGATGCAAATGCAGGGCTCATTCTTGATTTTGCTTTTAAAAGCTTCGTGTGTGTGTGTGTGTGTGTGCTTGTGTGTTTGATGAGGATAGCAGCACAGGCAAAGGAAGAAAATGATAGTGTGTGAACATGCATTACCTTCCCAGCAGGGAAGGGACTTGCCCCTGAGAGTCATGTTGACCTCAGGCATTTAGAGAGTGAGATACCTGGAAATTTCATGTTGAACAGTTACAGAGACCAGGAGGGATAACTGGAAGGGGCTGGATGCCCAGACGTGGGCTGGGAAGCAGACAGTTGAGGAGTAGCACCAGGCAGCCCTGTCTGCTGCAGAGGGAGGTGAAGCTGTGCATGCACACCCCTCCTCCCCCATCTCAGAAGGCTGTGATTGCCTCTGTAAGGAGTTATCAGGCCAAACACTCTGAATATTTTGCTGGGGAATACATTTTACTTAATTGAGCGGAAAATAAAAATTACATGGACATGGAGGGTTTATAACAATGCAAGATGGGGGAACATGTGCTTCTTAAAAAATAAAAGCCAGAACTCCCATTGCTACATGCAGTACTCAGGGTATAAAATATTTGCATGCATTGCGGTGGCTGGAGCTTGACATGTCTGCATAACTTTGAAGGTCTGTTTGATTCCCTTATAAAGAATTTAAGACCAATCTGGTTTGAAGGTAATTCCTTTTCCCTTAATTCCTGTTCAGCTAATAGGATGCCAAAAAATAAAGACAGCACAACAGGCTCCATGGTAGAGACACACCACATTTTCCCCAGAGATGACTGGACTAGGTTTCTGATGTGCTTCGATGACATAGGAATAGCAGCATTTGGGTAGCAAAGCTGTTGGACCTATTTGAAAGCAATACTGTGCACTTCTTCACAGTATCACAGGACAGCCGAGGTTTCATATTACCTCTGAGTTTGTCTAGCTTAACCCTCTTGTTCAATTGCCTCTTTAGATACTAAGTGTGTACTTCTCACCTTGCAGGGCTTTAAGCTCTAGCAATAAATGAGCTGAGAGGGAGAAAAGAAAGACACTCCCCACCAATTTGCAAAATACATTAATTTTTCTTTTTCTACCAGAAGGATGAGAAGCAGACAGAGCCGATTTTGTAATCTGAAAAACTTATTATATCCTAAGGATTCATTTGGGGGTGAAATTCTAGCCATTCCTTAAAATACTGTAAGCCATACATATTCCTAGTGAAGTGTGTGCAGCAAATTGTATTCAAATGTATGTGAGTGAAGGAGCAGGGCAGCGCCGACTCCAGACAGGGGGCAGTACTGTCCCTCTGCTCCAGGGCCTTTTATAAAGACACGGCCTTGCTTTTTCTGATTCTTTCCTGGATAATAATGTTCTACCTAAGCGGCTCCTTAAAGTGCTCCTACATCTATTCTCAAGTAATAACCATGCATTGTGTGTTGTCTGTCTGGGAGCTGGCATTAGGGAGAGACCACCCTGACCATTCATGGTGTGGCTCTGCGAGGAGGCTGCATTAACATTGCTGGGGGCTCAGAGGGCTTGAGTGCCCCTCTGCTGTGATCTTCAACTAAACACACAGGCGCTGCATTAGGAGGGCTCTGGATTTTTTACATTTCATCTACTTTATCTGTTTGAACGCAGATATACCTTTCATCACATCCTCTTGCACTCAGACTGTCATGATCCATTTTCCACTCTGTGCATCCAGATGGTTTTTACAGGTTAGATTTCCCCTGCTGATTTTTTTTTCAATACAAAGATGTCACCATTTACTTTAGGCACTAAGAGTGCTTAACTAGGATATTATTTTCTGCTGTAAGTTTTACTTTCTTAATCATGGCTGAGTGACTTTCACAGACACATCCTTGGCCACTGAATAGAGGCTCAGCAGCTTGGCAGTTGCCTCCTTGCCTCCAAAATATGCAGCCTGCTCTGGCTGCTCGTGGAGACTTCATGGACCCCAGTCCTCCCATCATCTGCAGCATCGGAGCAGGAGAGGGACAACCTCTCTTGGCATACAGCTGGAGCTCCCAGAGCACATTCTCAGGATCACAGGGCCATCGACTGCCACCAGGTCGTGTCTCCTGCTGGTGGTGTGGGAAGCTTGGCAGCTTTGCCTCCCTGCCAGAAGGCCCATCAGCTGAAACCTGGTATGCAGTATGTCTGAGGAAAGGGTGTTTGTTCTAGCTGTGTCCTCCATTAAGTAGTTAGTGAAATGTATGATGCATTCAGCTTTTTTCATATTACACTCCATAATTGTATTAATAAAAGGTATTTACCCTTCATTATTTTCATTCTCCAGAGAATTACTGAAGACAGGATATAATTAATCCAGATGCTCATGTGAATCCAGGGAGGTTGTGTGCAACAGCCACTGTCTTCACTAAAAGTAATTGCACACATTCAACACAGCCTAACCTCTATGGCATTTTAAGAGGAGCATGTCTAATTCATGAAAGGGAAGAATTGGTTATTATCAGTATTATCTGTAGCACTCTGGCTTAATTAAGAGTGTTATAGAAAGATAAAAGGTAGGAAAGAAATACAGGAAGATGAAATTATTTGCCCAAGGTCACAGAATGGAGATTAGCACCTGGGTCTTCACTGTCCCAGGCTTGTGCTCAGTCCATTAGATCAGGCCTCCCAAATCACCCTTCTTGATGATCAAGTATCTTGAACACCCATGTAAATCTTTCAAGGAGAAAAGCAAAAATTTCTCAGCGTAGTCTGATAAAATTTTAGCAATGCCCAAGACATCAGTGGATTCATTAAAAAGAATATTTATTGAGAAGCAATGTTAAAAAGGAAACACTCATGCTTTAAAGCAGTCAAGGCAATGAAACCTTCCTTCAATTTGGAACTCATATTTTTGTAAAACTAATCAATTAGATCATGCTACTAATTTAGAGTACTTACGCTTTCAGCTACATTTCTGAGCTAGGGACAGGCTTTCTAGGATTCACAGCTTCTGAAATAAAAATAATTGGTTTCCAAGGAATGTAAAGTGCTAAGGAAGTAACCACTTACCAACCTATTCATCCGGGAGCAGTTCAAGGAGCAGCTTTACATATCTGGGCATCGGCAAGACTAAAAAAGATACAGTTCATTAGCAGACAACAACACTCAGGTTACAGCCAAAAGGACAATGCAAACTCTTTGGGTGATTTAGTAAGGATGCCAGTATGAGCATCATTCCTTCTGAGCAGCACTCGTTCAAACATGTCCCTTAGCTGTGTGCTCTGCTCAATCCCCCCTCCTGGTTCTCCAGGAGGCCCCTGTCCACTGAAGCAGCCAGTGTCTCTGCCTACTCTCCCCACCCTACCCTACCCCATAGGAGATGCCAAGGGGCTGCTGAAAAGACTAAACCCTGGGCCTGTAGCCAGCTCCTGTGTCCTTCCAAAAAAACATGGTGAAGGGAGCGATTGAGGGGTGGAGGTCTGGTGTGGACAGCAATCTCAACACGGGCAGTAATGTCTAAAAAATCAGCGCCATTCTCAAAGATCATCGGGGAAACCCAGATGGTAGTTTTCCAACATGTTGTTTTGTTGAAACAAAAGCTCCAGAGGTGAAACCTGCCACTTCTGAGGTGGAATTTCTGCCCAAACTGTGGAGGGTCTCCAGAACAGCCAAAGGCCTGTTCAGGACAATGGCCTGGGAGGCTGAGATAATTTCTAGCTGATATAATGGAGTGAGCTACAGTGTTCCAAAGCCAGCCTAAAGGGGATAATCCAGAGTATGTATGGAGACAGTGGGTGTGATTTGTTTGAAATTGTCACACAAGTCTAAGTGAGCTGCAATCAATCAGGGCTTGGTACAGTTGCCTAACCATGGGTGTCTAAAGAAGTTTCATCCACATGAAACTGGCAGATCTGGCAACACATCTGTGAGTGACCAGTACTCTTCTGGGCCACCAGCTGGGGTCCTACTGTCCCTATGGCATCTCAGCTGATAATGAACACTAATGTTTAGATAAGAGTGGAGCTTCTTGCTGCCTTTTAGACACTTTGATGAGGATAAGTTAGATCACGTCAGTCTGAAACACCGCCGTGGGCACACCTTTCTCTCAAACACAAGCTTGTTTGATGTGCCTACCTTGGCAAGCCCTGCTGCCCAGCAGGGCCAGCAGTTTGGGTGCAGCTTTCTATTGACACAGCTGTGAAACCCGCCCTTTCTGGCAGTGAGGTAGATCCTGTTGGGCAGGGACTCTCCACAACACAGCATAGATGCATCCTTTGTTTCAAGCCTCTTGTTTGAATCAAGTGAAGCGAGGCCCTGAACTTTGGGCTCCCATATCCAAGGCATGACCCCCACTATCATGTCTTTGCTTCTGCAGGCTCTCTGGAGAGGCAAATCACCTCTAGCACTCAGGAGGTACAATCCTAAACCCCACTGGCCATTCTACAAAGAACAACTGTCTGATGGTCTGGTGGCTCCAGCCCAGGGTGTTGTGTGCCATCTGAGTGGGATGGGTTGGTCTGTCTTGAGCCTGCGGAGTCAGTGGAAAGAATCCACTAAAATTTATGAGGCTGTGGAATCCCATCAGGTTTTTAATTGGAAATGCAAAAGAAAGCACAAAGAATAGGATTCACATTGCCTGTTTTTAGTGGGTATTTAGTGTATGTGACTGCCAAGGCACTTCATACCATACAGGAAGGTAAGTGCCTCCAGAGGTTAAATCATAATGTTTCTCTCTCCCTTACATTATTTTTTATGCTTCAATGGCTATCTACATCAGGGGAGGGCAAGAAGGCAGGTGATGGGAAAGTTCATTTGAAATACACATCTCCTATCTAATGGGCTGGGTAGGCTAATTCCCTGCCCTGCTAGAGCAGCAAGCCCACAGCTCTTCCACCTAATGCCTCCCACCACAGTGCGAGCAAACACTGCCCTTGAGCCTGCTAAAGCCAAGCTGCTTGATAAAACTGAAAAGACCACAATTCACAGTCCTTTATTTTATATGGTCAAGATTCAATTCTTGCTTGAATTTAATAGAAAACAGATTTGAGTCCTATAAGATTGCAACACAAAGCTATACTTCAGCGCTTGCCTCTGGTTTTGAGTACTTGAATATTTTCTTCCTCAGAGAGTGGATTTTAAAATCCAAAACAAAGAAAACTTAATTTGAAATTTAATGGGTTAAGCTGAAAACTCTGAGGATTACACTGACCTTGAGAAGGTGGTAAAGGAATTACACTTTTCCTTAGACACTTGTGCTAAAGACTCATTTTGTCATTTCCGCCCCTCCCAAAAGATGTAAAACTGCTTCCTGATATTCATTATAGCTGCTTTCTCAGATGCACATACACACAAATTTTGATATTCTTACAAGGTCCAAGGCTTCATAACTCAGCAGAAAGAGGCATAGGTAATCCAGCAGACTCTCCTCAGGAATCACTTTTTAAAGCCCTATCTTTTGCAAAAATCCACCCAAGTCAAAACATTATAAACCGTTAGAAATTACAGTAGGTACACAACATGCAAGTATTAATCTCGCCTAAGACTTTGCTTTTCCTAGATGTGCTTGTGTGATTCTTTGCCAAAGCATCATTGTATCCCCATGCTTCTGGATTAAGTTTTTTTTACACTTTTTTATTTCCAGAATTAATTTCTTCAAGGCACTTGAAGTGGGACTCACAAGATTGTCAAACAAGTGTTTGTGTTATGCAGAGCCCTGTAGTATTATAAAGTACCTCAGGCATCTACATACTAAGCAGCGAGCACCTTCAGCCACAAAGCAGGAACCAGACTGTTCCTGCAAGGTGAATGGTGAACAAAGGATGTGTAAGGGAAACACTAGAGATGCAGGGTGGGCAGCCAGACATACACTGAATGGAGAGAAAAAAATGCAGGTACATGTTTCTTCCAGCTAGCACACAGGGAAGATGTCTGACCTCACTGTGCCTTGCCCAGTCCTGACTTTCTGTTACCATGGAGTTAGGAGTGCTCGATGGACTGTCTCTGAAGGAAAACAACAGTCAGTCTCTCCTCCAAAAGAGCCAAGAGCTTCAACATGGCAGTGTCTATCCTGGGTGTAGGAAAACAGCATTAAGATTCTCAACCTTGCTGATTGAGACCAAGGGCTTAAAAAACCCAGCTCTTCATCATTGTTCATGGGTGCCCTTAAAGTCCACACATAGTTTTCCTTTGGAGCACTTCATGATGCTAGAATAGATGAAAACTAGGGGATTAATGGCAAGCGATCCTACCTGTCTTCAAAATGAACCACATGAAACCCACCTGACGGCTTTCTTTGGCAGAGTGGGTGGCAAAGCACAGTAGCTGTAGTAGATGTCTAATTCACAGTTTTTCCTGTATTTCTACATGCTACACTCACAAGAATACTAGGGAGACATGAGTTAAATGTTGCCCTTGAAAAGGAGATACATATCTGGTTAACTTACTTTAAATCAATAGATAGCACTGAACAAAGACAATGAAAAATATCACACCTGAAGGAGAAACCTGCAGTTTCTACATCAAATGAAAAAAATTGAATTATTGATAAGTGATCTAAGCATCAGCAAGTGATGCTTCTTAGCTGCAACAATCCCTGTCCTGTGTCTTGTTAACACATGACAAAGGAGACCATTATAGCTTTCTACCTGACTGTGGCAAGACCTCAGCTGTTTCCAGGCCTGGGAGATTCAGGTAAAGAAAGATAGATACATTACAGAGAAAACAAAGAGCAAAAAAGGAAGTTGTGAGACATCTGAGAAATTCAGCATGGGTGGATAGATGGATGGATGAAAGGGAAGGAGGGAAGGACTGAGTAATTTGTTTCCTGAAAATGAATACTGAAGAAAAGACAGGAATCTTGAACGTCTTAAAATGTGTATAAACTTGCTGTAAGTAGGATGTTGCTCATTTCTTCATCATGACCAAAGGCAAGACAAGAAATTACCAGCTTAAGTTGCAACATGAGAGATTTAGGTTAAATGTAATGATTGTTAAGAATTGGCAGGGGCTACTGAGACTGACTATGGAGTGGTTTAGGGCTACACAAGACACGTATCTCAGTAATGGATGTTCACTCCAGCCTGAGGACAGGAGGATGGATTAAAATTAGCTGACCTCCTGAGATTTAAGATAAGCCCACCTTTGGATGATTCTACAAAATGAAAAGCAGGCAGTTTGCAAAAGAGATGTCATCTCAAACCAGTATCTCTGAGGAATCCTGCTCTTCCACTGTTGCTATTGGTTGGTAGTGTTTTAGGCCAATTAGCTGCATCTGCAATTATTTACACAAGTTAAACAGACATACAAAGCAGCACGTGATGGGGATTTTTTTCAGTGTAGTCTTTGTTTTAAACCAATCAATTAATTTGGCATCTAATCTCTGTTCCCCTTCTTCCCTGGGATTAGTTTAAATATTTGAACACGTTAATAAAGAATTTTAAATAAGAGCTAGAACACATTTCATTGTAAATCTCTTTGTTTTGCAGAAACGTACTTTGACATTTTGTCAGTAATTAAACAGCTTTTCCCAGGTACTTTATCTAGTGCAGTATTAAAGGCGAGGTCTTGTTGAAATAAGAAAAATGTACACAAAGGGATGGAAACCCCCTTCTGCATTTCAGGATAGAGCTCCTGCCTCTGAATGGAACTTGGAATTTTATTTCAGAAAGATAATTCTGGTCTTTTCTTGAACAATAAATTTTTTTTCTTTTTGTAGCACAGGGGATGTGCAAGGGATTTCTTTCAGAAGGGCTTATAGAAATGCTTACAGAGGATGCTATTTTTTAACAATTTGTTTTTGTTGAGTCTTTGAAGGAGTAGGTTTCTCAGGTTCGAGAACTCTGCAGCTCAGATAATGAAAAGTAATTAAATCATAAACTATGATTTGATAACCATAATCTGATAATCTCTAGGAAATGCAAAAGTGCATTAAATATGTGTTCTCACATGGCTCCTCCTGGAGTGTTACAGATCCAGGTGCAGCATTTCTTCCTTAAAAAAAAAATCAAAATCAACAATCCCTACAACATGCAGCGAGATACTATTGAAATTAAATTCACTGGAAAATATATAATGATAGGATGATTGAATGCTTTCTACTGGATTTGAGGCACTGCTTGCAAACCCAGCAGTATTTTCGGCAATTTCTGTTCCACTGTGTCTCATTGGTGCCCCTGTTCTGTAGGCACCAAGTGTGTGTCAGACCATGGTGGTTACCTACTTGGAGCTTAAGCTGTCAAGCACACATGAGCATTTGGAGTTTGGATATTCCCTGCCCTTTCCAGCTGATAGGGCCTTTCATGTACAGTGCTCTGAGGTCCTTCTGTTTCTGGCTGTAGCAGCTCTGAGGGCCAGAAGGCAGTTTGAGCCAAAGGCAGTAACTCTAGGTGTACACAACTTGGTAGCTGCATGGGCTTGAGGCTTCTGCACTCCTGTTGCAGGTGGGAGAGATCCAAGGTGGAACGGAGTTCGGTAAACAGGGCTCTCCCATGTCCCCTGAGATGCATGAGATCTAGACCTCGCCTCCAGCTGCCACTCCAAAAAGGCACCCTTGGCTATGTCTGCTATGTCAGTCTCATCTGAACACTCTGGACATCCCAGGGAGTCCAACCTGGCACAAGGTATCCAAGTTTAAACTCTAGTGCATAATCTGGAGAGGAATTCAGCTGAGCTGCTCATCTGTCTCCTTTACGATGAGACACACTGCGCCCCACCCCCGCTGACTGGATCTTCACTAATGGAAATTTAGGCACCCAGATCTGAGGTGGAGACCTACCATCAGAGACCTTAACCTGGACCCAATCCCAGCTGTGCCTTTGAGATTTCCCTGTTACTGTGTGAGCACTCAAAGATAATTGCTATGGCTTCTGAAATTACCCCAGCAACCCCCTTTTGTACCTCTGTCAGACCCTGCCTGTTCTACTGACTGAAGGACATCTAAGTGATCTAAATATTCTTCAACATTGGGATTATTTTCAATAAAGGAAGAAATTGTGATCGCTGATTGCCTTTCAAAGAAACAGGAGCCTGGTTATGATTGGCACACAAATAACAAAAGGAAGCCTTTTGAAATGAAAATTAAAGTTGAGACAGTTACATATCCGCAGCTTTTTTTTTTAATTAATGGTAGCTAAGTTTCCAGGATGTCTTTCTACTCTCCTCCAGCCATTCATTTTTGCTTCCTAAAAAGCTCTATGTTGTTTCTCTCCATTATTTAGCAGTTGCTGTTTTCCAGAACAGAATGGCTGTGCTTCAGGTTTTGGCAGGAACAATCCCTTTTTTTATGCTTCATGCTGTTTGTGAAATGCTTTGGGAAACTTTCCACTGAAAAGCATTGTGAAAACGCAAGCTTATTATTACTGCAGTGGGGAATAACAGGTTCGGCTGTCGACTCACTCTGTGAGCAGGTGCCAAAATCCTGCTGGGAAATACTGATGGATTTTGCTGATTCACTGCTGCAGATGGGATATGTTAGCTGGGCTCTGTGTACCAGGGGGCTGCAGGGACCTGCCTCGGCTCTGCTCAGGGGTCTGGAAGTGGGAAAGTGAGCAAGTCTAAGATTTATACTACAGTAGTGCATAAAGCACAGGTTTTCAGAGCCCAGCCCTCAGGAAAGTGGATGGTTTTTGGCCTTCCTTCGTGCCTTGGAGCTCTGTTTCGAAGCAAGCTGAGAGAGCCATCTGCTTTCTGACTGCTACAGAGCCGAGCAGAGCTTGTCTCTCCTCCACCTCCCTGTAATTGTTTGCAGCACGCTGAGCTTATCCCACCTCTCTGCATGGGTGCAAGGACCCAGGGCCAAAGTTTAATAGATCTGCAGGTGCTGCACTTTGCAAGGCCTGAGTGCCTCACTGCCTGGTATCCTTGGCACAGGGTTCTGGGCTGTCTTGAAAGGGCAGAGGATGCTGCAGGGGGAGGCAGGCTGAGATGGCTGGAGTCTTGAACATGGCAGAGTCTTACAAACTAATGTGACCTCTGCACAGGAAATGTGAGGAAGCAAGGGTGGCTTTGGTGTATAGTGAGTGGTGCATCTGAACTGAGCGCCACTGGCAGTGCCCAGTGCCAGGCTCTGCCCCCTCTGTGAAGTCAGGACCCATGGAATGTGTTGGCAGAGCTGGGTGTCTGCTCATAGATCCTGCTGGACACCCTCCCACCCACTTCTGTTGGACTGGATGGGACATGGTCTGCTCTCGAAGTGTGAGCCACAAGCAAAAGCAGCAGTGAACTGTTGTACCCCACTCTTTAGGGAGCCCACACTGGTAATTCCCTGGGACTGAGTGCAAGGAAAGGAGGGCACTATAAATACATGCAGGGATGTCATATTCCTGATTTCTGGATATGTGTAGAAAATGAGATTTGATATAGAAACGTGGCTTCCATAGTATCCTGGGCCACACATAGGACTACAGTCTCAGCTGGGGTGTTGTGCAGGGCTGAATGTCTGTGCTAGCACTCCTGTTACTTAAATAACTCCTGTAATGGATGGAAAGAGTGAACCTTTTGGGGAGAGAGGCTGGTCAGCCTTGTCAGTGAAGCTGCAGCTTTCTCTAGGAGATGTGCACATGAGTTGAGAGCTCTGTGGGTATGTGAGGTGCTCTTGCTGCAGCTGGGTGCTGCTGGCTCCTGCATCCCGGGGCTGGCCCTGCCATGGATAGTGTCTGACACCACAGGACATACCAGCACATGTACACTCGCTTGGTGTGACTGACCCCAGAAAGTGCCTGAATGCTCAGGGCGGCCATGTCACCTTTTCTTCCCTTTTTTGCCCTGAGCATGGTCACTTCCATCACGCAGTGCATCCCTGGAGCCCCAGTAGGCCCCAGTCCTGTCCCTCTGGCAGGCTGAGCCAGAGGGCACTGGGACCTGTGGCTGGGGTGCTCAGAGAACAGGGATAGCTGGGTTGGGGAGCAGCAGCGGGGACCTGCCTGGGTGGTCTGCTTTTGCTTTTTTTCTTACTTTCACAAGAGTCACTGATCTCTCCTTCTCTCCCATGAACAGCCCTCCAACCCTGACCATGGAGCACATGGCCCTGTCACGGCTGTCATGGGATGTGCTGTGCTTCCTGGGCACTCTGCATCTCCCTGTGTTTGACTGGGCCACTGAGGGAGGCTTTGGGCTGGGAAAATGCCTGGGAAAGTGGCAGACACCTCTGCTGTGGACATATAGCTCAGACCCAACAGCAATGCTTAGCAAGAGCACCTGGCACCCTGTTGGAAAGGGCTCAGGTGACAATTGAATAGAAGATCTGGAAATGTCAATGTGTCCCCAGAGTGCTGTGAAATGCTGTCAGCATCTTTCCTAAGGCACAAGAAAGAGAACTGGTGATGTTTCCTCCTCCTGTGTTCTTGAACTGCTAGTGGGACTGGTGGTTTGCCCCAAGGTCATGTCTCTTCTTCTGTTCTCCTCCCAGATGGATATCCACGGGACCTGGAGAGCCTCGCTACTCCCTGCTGGCACCCGAATTGTCCCAGGAGTGCAGTGCTCTGCCCCTGGCTCCTATGGCAGCCAGCCTTCACTTGCTCATGCCCCTCTTTGCATGGGGAGTGAGCTAAGGGCTGCTTCAGGAGAGTGGAAAAGCCTCAGAAATGCTTCATGCAGCCTTGCTGCTGAACAGGTTTGCAGATAGCAGGGACAGCAGGAGGAGAGGGTGTCAGGTAAATAAGAATCAACAGCCATGGAGATGAGTGCTTTGTCAGGAACAGGAACTCCATCCTCACTTATTAGTCAGCATTGTTGAAAGTACTTTAAAAATAATTTAAAAGGGAAGAGGAAAACTGCAGAAATCAGTTTAAAGGATCCCCCTTAGTGTGATATTTCTGAACTTAAGGTACTCTTTCCAAAGAAGGCTGTGACAGTATTAAAAAAACCCCAAACCTTTGATTTTAGCAGTAAGACTGTTACCTTTGTCTCTTAATTAATTCTGAAGACAGAACCTGCATTACTAACATTAATGTAATCAGACAGAAATAGACCTACGAAAGGTTTATTGGCAAGAGAAAATCCTACAAAAATGGGGCTTCCTTACATTAGTTGAGTTTGTCACTTTTCAAAGGAAAAATTGTAGTGCAGAAATATCCAGTAACCGCCCCCCCAAAGTGTCATGTACATGTCTCAGCTGTGCCCTCTCTCTTCAAGTCTCCTTTGCCTGGCAGTTCACTCTCCCCTGACTGTCCTTCACATTTCTTCACATGGATGGAGAAGCCAGCAACATTTTTCACATCCTGGAGTATTCCACTTTTAGCAGCCATTTCCTTGTTTTTCTTCATAAGGAAGCACTTTTCTTGCTCTGTACTTCCATTAAGAAAATGTACAAGCCTAATAGTTACTAAAAGAAAGTGACTAAAGCTGTCCTAATGTTTTTATGGACTCATTAAAGGTCTTATTAATATTTCTCCATATTGGAAAAAATCTAATTTTTTACTTGTGACATAATCAGGAGCTGTACCTGAGTTTTCAGGGGTGAAGCATTTGCACGTTAACCTTTCCTTCTGCTTTGAACAATCATTCTTATGAACTGCTGAACTACAAATCAACCCAGGGCTTTTAAAGGAGGCTCCTCTTCTCCCAGTGTCTGTTGAACACTCTCTTCATGCTTTGAACTGTTTTTCTGCATAGGTGAGCTGGAACCAAGGGGCCTTGTGGAAATGTGCCAGGCTAACAGCACCTTAGTCCTTCCATCTCTAGGCTTCCTGTGTCCTGGGGCTCTCCTGTGCCATGATGGGACTTTGCTGTTGGGGCACAACTGCTCATTAGAGGTCTTTGGGGCTGATTTCCAGCTGCTCCTCCTTATTTGCTCGCTGCTCTTTGCTTCCTGCTTGCTTCAGGTACTGATCTCCTCTCTGGTGACCAGTGATAGGACCTGAGGGAACTGCATGAAGCTGAGTCAGGGGAGGTTTAGGTTGGATATCGGGAAAAGGTTTTTCACCCAGAGGGTGGCTGGGCACTGAAACAGGCTCCCCAGGGAAGTGATCACAGCACCAGCCTGACAGAGCTCAAGAAGCTTTTGGACAATGCTCTCAGGCACATGGTGTGGTTGTTGGGGATGAACCATGCAGAGCCAGTACTTTGGTGATCCTTGTGAGTCCCTTCCAACTCAGGATATTCTATAATTCTATGCTCATGATGACAAGAGCTAGACAGGAGGTCTGGGATTAATTTGGATTCTGGAGTAGCCCCAAAGCACACACATTTCAGCCCCACACCCAGCATGCAACGGTGGGAGAGCCGAGGGGAAGAGCGCTGTAAGCTCTGCTCCTGGGATGGGGCTGGAGATGATCCCCACAGCCTACACCACATCCCAGCACTGGGAAGGGAAGTGAGTACCCACATGTTCCCTTCCCAGGGGTGATAAGTAAACTTTTAATTGATTTGGTGACAACAGCTAGTGGCTAAAGGAAAGCAATAAAACTACAAGAGCATAAAAGCAAGGATATAGTGAGTGATTTACGGCACACTGTATCTGCTCACCACTTACTGGGGCTCCAGCATGAGCGGGTGATATTAATGTGTGAATGTTAACCATGGTGCTCCACAGAGCGCCCCGGCACTCCTGACAGCTGCACGTGAGTTATTTCAGAAACGCATGGCACGTCTCTCCCATCCTGATGCATCTCTTAACAATGATACTTCATAAATCCCTGGTTTATAATTCACTGCCAATGGAGGAAAAAAGTGTCAGTCTGTAATCTGTTGCCATGGAAATAAGTTGGGAAGTTCAGTGTGCAGAGATGCATAACTGGGATGGGAAAATATAAGTGGGCCCGTCTTGATTTTTGCCTGTTGAATTCCTCTGCTCTGGAAATAAAGGTAGAGGTTACATCAAAACTTCAGGGAGCTGCATTTACTTTCTGGACAGAAGCATTTCGCTAGCCAAGAAAACTCCAGCCAACTTAATCCTGGTGAATTTGCTGTAGTGCAGCACTGCATTTTCTCTTGGATGCTGCCTCTCATCTGCCTTGTGCTTTCTGCCCGGGAACAAAATATCTTTTAGAAAAGAACCCCACACAAGAGGAAAACTGAGACAAGGACAAGTGAAGATAAAATGAAAAAATAAATGTTAGAGGAGGTGAGTACAGAGAGGCAATATTCCATTTACACTATTATGGAGGTTTTAATTTCCTGAAAACATTTTATATGCCAGGCAGTGACATGAGTGAATGGCAATCACATTATCAGGCCTCTTATCAACCTTGATTTTGTTTGGCCTTACCTGAATGGGTTATTTTTTCAATAGTTCAGTAACTAAATTTAAAAAGAGAAAAACCCCACACTTTGGTTCAAGACAACACGATTGTTTTTTCATTATTTCTCAATTCAGGTGAATTTTAGAATAAAAACATCCTCTCAAAATAATGCATTGAAGCAATTTATTCTGAAACTGCCAAAGCAAAATATCAAGGAAGTATCAAAAATGTCTCACTCCTACATATTTCCCCATTTATCCATAAAATCTAACACCAGTCAGTGCACAGATCTCACTGGAAAGTGAATTTTTCATTTGTTCTACTTACTATTCATCAAAACAAATCCTGTCTCCTTCTATTGTAGTTATTTAATACTCACTGAGCTGCCATTCTGCCACTGCAGTGATAAATCCTTCATCCCCTTTTATGGTGGCTCTGTAGAGGCTAGCAAGATGCAAAAACTTTTTTTTTTTTTTTTTTTTTGTGAAGCACTATGAATTTCTTGATGGGTGCCAGGACATGAAGGCTGAGGTCACATAGGTGATGTTCACCTGGGAGTGCTGGTCAGTAGCAGCATGTCACAGTGTCACAGAGAGGACAGCACCATTGCCTGCCTGGCTCTCCTGGCACCCTCTAACAGCAGAGCTGGAGGACAGGATTTATGGCTCTGTAGAGGATTTTGCAGCATGGGACGTGGGCAGGGGATGTCCCAGGCACTCTTCTGACTGACGCATTGTCCCTTAGCCCACCGGTAACAGCAGGGACCCAGAGGGAACATATCCCTGACCACTTCAACTTGAACCTCACACCTGGACTTGTGAAAAGGTGAGATCTCAGCCACACAGCCACACAGCCACACAGCATAGGCTGGGTTTCATCCTTATTGGGGGATGAGAATGCAGTGGAACCACCAGTCCCAAACATGGCACCCAAGCTAAGTGGCCCTGCTAGACCTGACCATCTGGGAAGGGGGCAGTGAGACCCGCGTGCCTTCATCTCCCCTGATTGCCCATCTTCCCAGGAATGTTTGGCACTGATGCAAACCCAGGAGCACACTTTCCCTCCTTTTCTGTTTCTGTTTCTGTTTCTGTTAAACACTTCAGCTTTTCCATGGAAAGCTTTTGTATTGTATTGAAATCCACCTGGGTTTCTTTGCAGTCAGTACTTCAATACAAGGCTTAAGTAATCAATATATAATTTTCACCAACATTTCTTTTTCACACCTATTTTTCCGCCTTGGCCAGCCACTGTTGTGCCATCACCAACTAACAGCCTGATTGTGCTCCCTCCTGCCATGAGTTGTGTCTAGGAGCAAACAGGGAAAGAGAACTGCTCTGGAAAAGCTGTCCTTGAAGTTGCAGTCCACAATAGATTTCTTTTTTTTTTCCTTTTTTTTTTCTTTTGAGGAGATCAGAAAAAACATAAATTGCAGTGTATCTTCAAAGTGTTTGGGGTTGTTTGCCACATGACTCATACCGACTTTAATGGGAGTCACATGCTAAACTCCCATGCAACACTTGGAAAGTTTTAAAGTGCCACTGCTTTGCGCAAGAGCCCTGAATGAAAAGCTACTTTTGTTTTCCTGCTCCACAGCACTGGCATTGTCCAAATCCCAGCCCTCCAGTAGTAAAGTGCTGGGACAGAGTGAGAAAAATCCAGCTGGGGAGGCAATGCTTCTGCCAGGCTTTCCTGACTCCCTCCTGCCATCTCTCCCCACCTGCTAGCACAGCAGGCAGGTGAAATCAATGCTGTATCAGTGCCTAGGAAACCCTGCCAGAGCCCCCCTGAAAAACAGAGACACGCTGATGATGGGTCTGGCACTGAGGTATTTACATTACCTCTCCTGTTACTAGTGCCTGCCAGTTAGCTGCTCTCTTTTTTGCAGGGTTACATGTATTTTCAGTGGTGCCTGTCTCTCCCCTCATAGTTTCCAGTAAAGCTCCTTGCTATGGAGCCTTAAAGTCATTGCCATTATCTTGCCATTATCTTGAAATACAGCGATATAGCTACCATTGGGAAACAATGGGGGAATTTTTTTTGTTGAGGAAAGAGCTCACCTGGCAAGATGCAGGGTTCTTCCCGTTTTGAACAAGAAAAGAGCAAAATCTCCTGCCCTTCCCCACCCTCCTCCCCTGGAACAGGTCGTGTATTAGTCTGCTGTCAGGTCAAATGGCTGAGTGTGATTTAGAGGGATAAAAACCATGTTAAAGCAAACTAAGAGCAGATTGTTCCAAGTGCACACATGGCTAATTCTTGCCTAGGACTAGGCAGCCTGGGCACTGTCGATATGAGAATCTCTCCGGATTTCTTTGAAGTATGGGCAAGTATATTAAAGTGGGAGGAAAGCACCGACTCCTTCAGGTGGTGATTTGTGTTTATTGGCTGTGATTTTTATGAGTTGGGGAAAGAGGTAGAAATGCCAGCGTATGGTAATTGAAATGTACGGGGTTGGTGTAAGAGACCGTTTCATGACCAAGGGAAGGTGACAAAGCCCTTTCAGAGGAATGTTTTTCAGCGTTCACTAATGTTGCTGCATAAAGGGTCCTGGTGCTAATGCTGCCCTTAATGGTGTAAGTGCAAAGCCATGAATCATCCACCCGACGATTACAGCAATACATCCTCGGCCACTCAGAGCCGGGACCCTGTAGCATTTTAAAACACTTGCTTTAATCAGCCTTTCAGTGCTGTGGGTGGGATGAGGGATCCATACAGACAATGCTGTCTGCTGTATCTCCTCTGCATTGCTTTGTTGGCTTCCTTAGTTTTTGGGGTGTTGCCTCATCCTAATTAGGGAGGGAAGCAGAGGCCATGCCGAATAACAGCTGGCCCATAGCAGTTTCCTCTATCTGCCGTTGTCAAGCCACATTCGCTAGTGAGTTATGCATGCCTTGAGCCGGGAAAGAAAAAACACATGGGATGTAAATCTGGCAGTCAAGGACCCAGTGAGGTTCCTCAGTGGTTTCAGCAAGCCATTTATGCAAGCAGGAGCTGCGGAAGCAGGTCTCAGCAATACACCTTCAGCATGACAGCAACAGCAGTGCTGCAGTGGCTGCCCGTGCATATGGCTATTTTTCTGCCTGGAAATGTTGCACAGATAGGATTGAGGATTTTGGATATTCTTCCAACAGCCCAGCTGGCATTTTGTCCCTGCTGGATATCCAGAAATGCTGGACAGAGGGCCACTGCCTTGCGAATAAATCATCTCTGCGGTGCACGTGCCATGAGGCCAGCGTGGCTGGGATGTTTATCACACAGGCTCTCTCCTACCCTACAGATGGCCTGTACAGATGCAGTAAATCAGCCCCATCCTGACGTGCCCGATGCAGCACATCTGGGTAGCGCATGCTGGGAAAGCCAGCCCAGAAGTGCTCCCTCCCCAGGGGCTGCACACAGGCAGCCCCCCCCCCCCCACTGCTGGCCTTCTCGGCTCAGCATTCTGAGTCTCACCCTGCAGGGAAGCTGAGAGGAGGCTGGAAATCTCTTCATCTGTTTTATTTTCCAGCAAACGCTTCTGCAGCCACTTCTCTTCTCTTAACAAAGCAGGACAGTGAGCGAGGTGTTGGCAAAGTCTGGGAGCATCCCTGTGCTCTACCTAGCCCCTACACTGCATCACCCCAGCCAGCACTGCAGGAGCACCCATCCCATCCCCTGCTTTCTCCTTCCTCATCCCCTAAAGTTTGGCAAAACCGTCTAAAGGATAGAGTTTAAACGGCCCTGTGTGGAAGGAGGGCTGGCATGAAACCTGTCCCATCTGGAGGTGTGCGTCTCAAAATTGGGGGAGGATGGGGAGGTGAGGGAGGAGGCCAGCGGGGAGAAAGGGGGTGGGTTCACACTTGTCCACAATGACAAGTGCCAGCACAAGAGCAGTGCACCAAGGGGCAAAGGCTGGAGGTGAAGTGGGTGCTCCTCTGGGATCCCCTCTGCACAGGGACCTGAGGCAGCCCCCTGAAGCCCTTGTGCCGGTTTGGCCAAATTTAGAAATATATCTTCTGAGAGAAGGCAGGTCACCACCCCTCCCCCAACAGGTTCGGGAAAAATAAATTTTCCTCAAAGGAAAGTGAAAGAGATAAAAACTATTTATTTAACAAACACATGGGAAAAGGAAAATAATGCTAAATAATAAAATCTCTCGCTGTGGAGAAAAAACCTGGGAAAGTGTTAGAGTCCTCCTTTTGGTCTCCTCGGAGCTGGGGCTTGGCCCAGGGCCAGGCCCTCTGTGCTCCGTGGAAAGTCCTTCCAATGTGTTCTGATATTGAAGCAGTCCAGTAGAAAAGGGAGACAATCCGAAATTCCAGGGAAGGGAAAAAAAAGTTCAACTCTGAGTCTCTCTCCGGAGAAAAAGAAACTGAGCAACTGGCCAGAAAGTGACCTGGGAGCAGCAAGCCGGGTGCTTCCTCCCTCCCCTGCTGCAGCTGGGAAAAAAAAGTCGCTATCTCTGTGTGACCTTGAACAAGCTGCAAACTGCTTTGAAAAAGTTTTGCTCAGTTTTTCCTTCCCCCTCTCAGGCTCAGTTTAGAGGCATAGAAAGGCACAAGAATTAATTTCTGGGCATAGGGCAGCGATATGGGATACACATCATAAAGTCACCCCAAGACAGCCCTGCAAGGCACGTGTCAGCTTTCACCCCCATATGAAAGCAAAAATTTCAGTAACCCCTTGAACTGGTGGGCCAGTAAGCCCTTTGCTGCACCAGAATCCCAAACAGGGCATGAGGATGTCTCTTCAGTCCTATGGCCAAACCTTCTGCAGGTACAGCTCAATATGGGCAGCATTTGCTTGTATGATTGGTTCCTTTTTATTTCTTCCTTCACATACTTTTCTGGGAAATAGTCTGCCTGACCTTGACAGCTGGCTGAAAAATTTGGTTGCATGGTTTCTTGGCACAACGTGCAGAATTTGTCTGAAGCAGACTGTTTCATAGGAAACATTGACTATTGCCACCGATTTTTTTGAGAGGGAAATGTTGAGACATTTGGAAAAACTACAATTATTTGTGGTCAGTTGTCAGTTCTCTTGCTGTGCTAAAGCCTCCCCCTACAAGGCGATTATTTTAAATATTAGAATATGCAAAATATTTGGAAAGTCAAAACGAAATCATCAGTGGTCTCCAAGGAAAATGGTTTCAATGTTTCAAAAAATTCCATAGGCGATTCACAATATTCACTGGTTTATTAGTTTTTAGAGTTAAAATATTATGTCAGAATTACGCTCAAATAAAAACTATCAGCATAACAACCCAGGGAGGTCAAACAAAATCAAACAAAAAGGGGGCTTCTCTTTGTTCTTCACTGTAGTTTTACAGCACTCGATTTCAGGGCGTCCAGTGCATCTCTGCATACATGTGAGAGAAGTATGGTCATAGCTGTGTGAGTATATGTTATCTCATCAGATATTTAGCCAGATTTAAGAAGTAAGAGATATGGAAGGGACCTCAACTCAGCCAAGGGGAACACAGGCACACTGTATTGCTCATTTTGTTGAAAAATTGGAAGAAATTAATTAAGGTAGTGAAAGTCACATCAGCCACTAGATTATTATTATTAATGGAGAACTTGCTGCATGGACAGCCTACTAAGGTCTTCTCCTTCTTAGAGGGGCCTAACCAATGAGTTAGGAAGTGCTTTGTTTTCTGGATTAATGAATATTTATGTCACTAATGAAAAAAGGCTTTAGCAGAAAAGGCTGAGTTCATCCTGGAGCACACGGATCCCAGTGGTTGGATTGAAGTCCTAGGGGATGGGTGGAATCCTCTCAGGCAGACAGTGGATGTAAGGCTGGGTTTCCAGTAAGTATTGACTGCTCCCTGAGCTGAACCGGGCACAAGGAAATTTTGCAGGAAGTTTGGTGAATCCAGCTTTTACTCCCTCAGCTTTTGTGATATGAACAAAAATCAGCATGTTATATTTTAGGTTGTTTTACTGAAATCGAAAATTATCTTTTCTTCTTTTTACTTTGGTGAGGGAAAACAAGTAAAAATTATTTTAGGTTGATCTGACCCTATATTTAGGTTCTTCTTCAGATCATCTGATGAACCAAAAGGCTGAATCAAAAAGTTAATCAAAAGTTATTCCTGTAGTGCTACCCTGAGCCCACAGTGCTTGTCAACATCTTTCCTTTTAAAGATGCTAACTGGTTTCTTCTCCCATTTAAATCTGTTTTGCTGTCCAGATACAAACGAAATCTATCACATCCAAGCCTACAGTTTGATGACCAGTTATTTCATTAACATGGAATAAATGGAGAAAAAAAGTCATTACTCTTCTGTTGGTCATACCTGGTATCCTCCAAGGAGGTATTTACGTGTGTGAGAAGTTCATTGGCTTAGCTAGGATGTTTATTACTGTCCTTTGTATAATAAAGCCATCAGTCAGGATTGAAAGGGGCAAGGGAGAAGGGAGAGCCAAATCATTGCAAGAGAATTTATGCGTAGATAGTTTTATATTGCTTTCCTTTTATTTTTAAATGTTGATTGGAGTATGAGGTCCAATAAGATATACAGCCCTGTAGCCATACACATGTGTTGTTATAATGCAGCCTTTCATTCAAAAAGGCTGGCAGTGCTTAGGGTGGCAGATTTATTGTGTGTACTGCAGGTTAAGGATCACAGGTCATTTTGCAAATATCCTTTTCAGGTGTCTGCAAATTCCTGTAAAAACACACACAAAGTGCAAGAACACTCAGAAGAGTTATTTTTTTATTACCTTCCTGACTCAGAGCCCAGATGAAAACAAGATAAACATGTCCTTACTGGGAACACTGGGAACGAGTTAGCCTCTCAAGATGGGAGTCCTCTGCTGTCCTAGATGGCTGCAGCACCAAAAGTTATCTCTTTCCGGCACATAGGCCTCTATTTCATTTCACAAGATGCCATAGCAGACCATAAACATCCTCACTCATGAGCAAAGTCTGCTTTTAACTCCTGCTCAGACTATGTACGTTCACCAAGAGGTAGCACAACCAGCCCGACCACCTTTTAAAAGGCTGCCCTGACCCCACTACCCACACATACAGTGCTCAGTGGGAGGTTTAACTGTATCCAGCCTGAATTTTAAATTATTTTTGATTGCTTATGCAGTTGATCAGGCAGTAGCTAATGTGGGGCCAGGCATGCAGGACTGGCCATGAACATGGTTCTGAGGAGAGCTGCCAGCCCCCATGCAGAGGGGGCCCCCACCTCCCCAGGGTGGCCTGGCCACAGGGCAGCCCTCCAGCATCTGCAGGGTCGCTGCTCAGAGAGTTTCCTTGGTTCTGGCCAAAGCCACCCCGCTGCCTTGCCAGCCCTGGCGACAATTGGGCTCGTTGTGGTGCCAGCTGCCCTCCAGTTTCACCATCTCAGGGCCAAAGGTGCTGCAGTAAGTCATACACTGCCCCCTTCCCTCAGGAGGGAAAGGCTCAGAGCCACGCTAACAGATTTTATGGGCTCCTCTGCTGCAAGTGGGCAACTCCCACTGGAATTCCCATTGCAATTCCCTTTGCAATTCTTAGTGTGATTTCCAATGCAATTCCCAGTAGATTTCCCAGTTCAGTCTCCACTGGGATGCCCATTGCAATTCACTTTGCAACTCCCAGTGCACTTCTCACTGATTCCCATTGCAATTCCCAGTGCACTTCTCAAAGTGATTCCTTTTGCAATTCTCACTGCAATCCCCAGCAGCACCCCAGGGCTGGCCCTGCTGGTCCATCACTGAGCATGGGTTTTATCCCAGCCTTGGCAAGGCCCATGGCAGTGGCCAGTCCTGAGAGATGAAAAGGACTCGATGACTTTTTTTTCTAATGTAAGATCTGGCAGCTGAGCTAGCCAGGAGCATTTGTGGCATAACATGAATAATGGTTTCTGACAGAAGGAGGTCACACAGCCCACTTCAGTCTGTCCACCTATGTGGAGGAAAGAAGCATGACGAGGCAGGAACACTAAGTTCTTGTCTGAGTTTTCTGACTATTCACTGTGCTACTGTAGATCCTTTGGTACCCATTCAAGCTTCATTGCATGTTAATTATTGTAGCTGGTAAGACTTCTTTTTTTTAAACCAAAAAATGCAGTATTGCTGACAAGATGCCTCAGTTCCCTTCCAATATAGGTTTTGGCTGTAATTGTGGAAAGTCTCCTTTTTTTGTGAAAACAATGTCATCTTACTAGTTTAGTTCACCTCAATGGCATGGCTCTACATTCACCAGAAGCTAAGGCTTTGGTCAATTAATTGCATTAACCATCAGTTTGATAAGGTAATTCACACAAAGGAAAAAAGTCAGGTTTTTTGAGCACTTCAACACCAGGTTATGCATTCTGAAAATATCTGGGGTTTTGTTTCTCAGCCATTCCTCATTATCAGTCAGTATGGCGTTCTTTTTCCTGGATGTTCATGTCTTAACTAGATGTCATCAAGCTCAGCAGGGAAACTTTGCCTGGCCTGGGAAGGTACTTGTTTTGACCTGATGAAGATGATCCCAATGTGCTGTCAGGTGTTATTCTCACCTGCAGATCTATCTCTCTGCACTGACACTGTGATGACTTGGAAAATAACATTTTGATTATCAGAATCAATATTTTGGCCAGATGGGGCCCTCCTGCCTTGACCCAGGGCCCTGGTAGATGCTGTGCCCTCCCTGGGGTGGCTCTTGGCTTGGTGCTGCAGCACAGCATTTCTGCCCCCTCCTTTCTATGCTGCACCTGGGAAAGAGACCCTTTTCTTGATCTTTCATGTGTGGCTTTCATTACTACATTTGTTTTTTGTGTTCATTTGTGCCATGCTCTGTTTTGCGAGCCTGTTTTTCTTTTGCTTTGGGGTTGTTTGGCTGTGTTTAACTGTACAACTCTCTTGTGACATCGTATTGGCTTGTCACTCCAATGGGATTTTATCACAATCAGTAAAACCTCACAATATCCTACATTTTTGTGTGACTTTGTTAAATGCTTCCCTTCTAAGGTGAAGAGCTGCAGACATGACTCAGAGCTCATTATTTAAAGCATATATGAAGAGAGATGGAGATTTTTTTCCAATAGTATTTTTTTTAAATAAGCTAAAAATATCCAACACTAGTTTGAAGAATGTGTTGCACACATTTTTTGTAACACCTCATCTATTTTGAAAGGGTTAAAACCCAATATATAAGCCTTCCTTTGCCTTTCAGGTCCTGTTGTTTGGGTTGCAGGAAAAGCTGTGCATATCTTTTGCCATCCTTCAGGCTTCTTCCCTGAACTCTGTGCCCAGGTAGCTGAGGGCAGGGATGTGGCTGGGAGGCAGCAAAGGGCAGTTTCATAAGATGCACAGGCCCTGTGAGCACAGGCCCCCTTCCCTTTTGCTCTAAACCACTGTCTTTTTGCAGTGCTGCAAAGTAAGTTGGGGACGTTTTTGGTAGCATTGGGTATTAATGGCAGCATGATATTCAGAAGAGTGGAAAAACTTCAGTGGAGAGACCCACTTCAATCCTCATCACTAATACTTTATATTTCAGAGTAGTCCTAAGTGTACTGGTAATGCTAATATTAGAGTTATTACACTTCATTCAAAATGAATCTTTATTTTTAAAGGAAAATCTATGCTTAAGCCAAGTTTTGAGATGTCAAATTTTGTAGCTGTTCCCACTTCTACCACAGTTAGAGAAACACATTACAATGAAGTTTTTGAAATGACCTGCAGAGTTCAGGTTCCAGGAGTCTTGCTGTGATTCAAAATCTCCAGACTCTTTTAGAAATCACCATTTATTTGCTACCCCACTGTTTTCACTCAAGCAAAAATGCACTTCATTCATTTCTTTGCAAGTGATCCTTATTTAATTTGGCAAAGAGGAAAGCACAAGTTGGTTCAACTTGTTCAGAAGTGATGCAGCAGTTTCTCAGCGTTTGCGTTGAGCCCCATCCTCGAATTCGCTTTGTCTGATCAGCAGCCATTTTTCAGCCCAACTGTACTTCTGGCACAGCCAAGTCGGGCTGGGAATGAGCAAAGCCAATGGAAGATCATGTCTCTATCGAGCAAAATGCCTGGTTCCCTAGCTACAGACAAGGATGTGCCAGAAACCCCAGCTTAAGTGAGAATTTTGTGCTAAGCACTAAGGTCACTGTGACCTTCACAAAGATTACTTCATGCATTTTTATTTCAGTAGGTGTCAACAACCGTGCTGAGATAGCTTGGTTTGTGCTGCAGCCTGAAAAGGGTAGGGGAAATTAGACACTTCGCATTGGCTGGGATTTTAAATGGAAAAGTCCTGTTCTCTTTTTGTTTGCTCAGCCTAATACAAAACTGCTTTTGCTTTTATCTTATCATGACATTCAAATTCAGAAGCAGAGCACTGGAGCTCAGCCGGGCAGCACTGACTCAAAGTCAGACCTCTATCTGCAACCTTTTGAGCCTGCCCTTTTACTGCTACCTCTTGGTTTTATTTAATACAAACTAACCCCACCAAGGCACCTGAAGCAGCCAACCAGACCACAGCTTTGTCCCCAAGTTGGGCACCCCAGCCCAGCCCACCTGGCCAAGCATTCCCTCCCCCCACCTCTCACTGCCCCAGGGACTGGCACGCAGGTTCCCCTGCACTGATCTGAGTCCTCTGTGGGACAGAGTGGGCATGAAAATAAAATAATGAATAGGAAGAATAAGATTTCATCAAAAAGGTTGGTTGGCAGAAGGCTCAGCCTCCCAAATCAGCCTGAACCTCTGATCATGTCACTGAGCTGCACACAAATACCTGCCTCTACCTGGCCTGCAGGTGCAATAACCCAAACAGGTATGAGTGTGCTGCGATGGTTTCAGAAAGCAAGCAAGAAGCATTTCTATCAAGCACAATAGCAGTAAATTAACATTATTTGAGAGCATTAACTCTTTCCAAGCTGTTCGATTTTCCCTTGCTGTCTTGACTTTCAAAATTGTCTGTCCTCTGCATAACTACACAGCAGTAAAACAGGTAATAGTACAAAAACATAATCAAAATGTTTTAATGTGAAATGTTGTACATACTGCGTAAAGAATTCCTAGGAACAACACCCTGACTGCTTCAAACAGAGCCATATAAATCATGGTTTCTCTTGTGTTTGCCCTGTTCCATATTTATACAGCACTTTTTTTTTTTTTTTTTTTTTTTTTGCATGGACATTTATGGAAATTGAGTTTCAAAAATGTGCCTAGGACATTTTTCCCTAGGACTAGGGAAAAATTAATCTTACAGGTATGATAATTCCTGCTGAAATATCAGTGTGGGAGGAATCAGGAGATCAGAAATGGTATCCTACAGTTTCTGGGTAATGATGACCACCTTGCAGCTTTCAAATATTGAACACCTGTAGAACAGTGTTTGGAATCAATTGAGCCTCTGAGTTTAAGATTTGCAATGTCATTCAGATAATCATGTATATCTGGAGGACCTGCAGCCCACTCTTTCACTATCCACAGGTAGTTAACAGGAGACTTGGTCCAGCAGACAAATTATTCATTGCCAGCCACCCACTTTTCTCAACTCCAAAGGGTCTGTTCCATTTGGAAGTAACTCTCTCTAATTGCATCCTCTTCTGATGTACATCTGGATTTCCCCTTCATAGAATACTATTCTTCAACACTAAATACACTATCATTGCACTATATCTCTTGATTGGCTTTTGGTACTGGAATTTAAACTAAGGGTATCATGCACAGACACTAGTAAAACAAACTCATATTCCCAGGTTTTTAAAAAAGAACAAGAGCATAAATTCAAGTATTATAACATGCAGCAGAGAAGCGGATCTGGACATTGAAGCTGTAATATGACATTTTCCAGTTCTGCTGTCATTGCCACAAATTCAGCTTGCAGTTAGTGAAAGCTGGCTACTCTGTGAAATTGCTCCCTCCTATCAGCCCAGTTTTTCTTAGGTTATTGAGCTCAGCCCTAGCTTTACTAAGGTGCAATTTGCTTCTTTTAGAAGTGAGATTGTCTAGGCAGGCAGTTCTAGGTGAATTCAAACCTCTGTATTTCTGGGTAAGGCTGGCAGAAAAACATAAATTAGTTTTTCTACTCCTCTGCTAAGAAATCAAAAGGTCTACCTTATCTATCAGTAATATTTTTGAGATAAAATATACACAATGTTTTTCTCCCCTTCCTATCTCCTTGCCAGCCTTAAATGAGCAGAATAAAGCTGCTTTGCAAACCCACAAGCAGAGTATTGCCTGCAAGCACTGGGAATGATGACTCTGGGGTCTAGGTGGAGATTAGGGCAGGTTTAGGACATGTACTATGCCCTGAGGACATCCCAATGTTTCTCTTCAGTTTTTCTTGCTTATCTCTTATTGCAGCATTTGTCTGCTGCATCTTGGACATGAAAACTGACAGTAACTCCAATGGGTTAACATCACCCTCTGTGGTGCAGGTAGCTCAAGTGAGATTTTAGTGCTGGACTTGGCAGTGTTGGGTTAATGGTTGGACTCGATGATCTTAGAGGTCTTTTTCAACCTAAATAATTCTGTGATTCTCTGCTTTTCATGTGCACCAGGCCCACTCAAAGAGAAGGAAAAATGGTCTTTTATACTGTTTTTTTATCCCTCTCATACCAGCTCTAAAGCAGTTAGTGTACAAAACTCATGTATGCTTGAAAAATTGTACTCTTATCCAAATATCCCTATTTTCCTTTCCATCTAAGATAAAGTTTGACTCCTTTTCTTAAAATTAATCCCAGTGATTCTTCCTCTTCACCTGGGCTTCCATGTTCCTCATACCTTTCTCTCAGTCTACTCATTCATTTGTTCCATAGCTCTTTCATCTCTTTATCTGTGCTTCCTTATGAACTTCTCACTTTAGACATTTGCCTGGGAAAAAGTTGAGGCTCTGATCCTGTATGTATTACTAATATTATTACTTAGTAGAAATACAATGTAATAATACCTTGCAATAATATCATGAGCCAAGGCCCCCTATGCCTCTGGAGCATATTGCCCTGTCCTGTCTTCATTTGTTTGGTCTTAACTCAGAAAGCTTTTGGGCTTTCTTTGGACTAGCTAAGGACTAGCTGGAAGGAAGCTCCCTGTTTATAGCTCCTCCTGATGCTCAGCAGCCCTAGGCCTGTGAGGGGCCAAAGTTGTGACCCTCTCCACTAGGATATCCCCTAATGTCTCAATCCAGAGCTCTGTCTAACCTCTCAGAAGAGACAGCCTGGGAGAAGCTGCCTCACACCCCCACCATCTCCTTCCAGACAGCCATGGAGGTCATCCTGTACTTACCTAGGTGCTAACAGTTTTTTCCTGATATCACCTCTATTTGTTTCAAATTTGCTTCCAGACTGGGATATTGTGCCAGTTCCCCTCCCAGAAGGAGTTCCTGGAGGCACTGGTCCACCTCCTCCCACCCATCTCCATCTTTACCTGCCTGCAGCCCAGATACCAAACAGGGGAAGCATATGAGTTACACTGGGAGAAGCAGGACAGAAATTTCATGGTTTCAAGCTCCAGGAAAGATAAAATTAATGAACACACACATGCACACAAAACCTGCCAACAAACCATGGACTGGTCCATGCCACCTCCATCACCCCAGACATTCCCCTTTGAAATTACACCCTCTCTCCCTTCAACCATTCACCCTGCAACACTGATCTCTATGACACTTGGCACTGTATTGCTTTACATTTAGGACATTGAGGTCACAGAAAGTGCTTTGTACCATGAAGAAGTTATCTCCACTTGACTGAAAGCTTTCTGCAGCTACATATTGCATCCAGTGTTTGCAGTCACTGATCCATTATTTGTAAGGAGGACAAATCCCATCCTTTGCTTTTCGGATGGCTGAAGATTTAATCTCCATTCATTGAAAGAAAGCATGACAGCATGAAAGATTTCCAACCATTTTCTGTTTTTATTTGTTATTATTATTATTATTATTATTATTATTCCTACTACTATCCTTATTGTTATCTTTTTGTGTCTGCTCTAGCTGTGACATGCAGAGCTTGTGCAGCCAACACCACTCAGCACGGCCATTATTTTCACAGTGATGCTGCAAGAGTGAGGAAGCGTCTATTCCCTGTATCCTATTTCATTAAAAGGCAGGGCATTTTATGACTTCTCCACTACAGCTGCAATGATGCAGTGCCAGGTGCTGGAGCTTATTCCCCTCTCTCCTTTGCCTGCAGAAGCAAACCAGCATAGATCTGCAGAAGTCACAGGTAGGATGTTAATCAAAACCACAGTGGGGAGCCAAAAGTAGTTCCTGGAGCAGGAAACTGTTCGAAGAATGTACAAGATTGTTATTTTACCTATGCACTCAGTAAACCCACCTACATCAGAGGATGTGGGAAAGAGGAAAAGAGCGTTATGTAATCAAGCCTAATGTTAATGGCAGTTTTCAGTAAAAACATATGTTCTCTTGGGGTCAGTTGTTATCCCCTTCCCTGCAAAGGCTAGTTGCTAAGTGGATGAAAAATATTCAGTTTCCATTATAGGTCAAATCATACATGTGCATGTACAAATGTGCTGCATGTATGTATGTATATATACATGTACAGAAAGCCATGATCTTTTACAAACGTATCTTTCCTAAGACTATTAAATACCCTGGTGTGAGATGAAATATTTTCTTTAAATGATCATAAAAGGTGTTTCTAAAATGTCACCACTTATTTTATTTTCCCATCTTACCTCACAGTTCACTTCAGACTGAAACTAATTTAAATTACTTTGTAGCTCCCAGCAATAAAAGGAATTTAGTAATTTGCAGTTCATTTGCCCTTGCTATTCTTGGAAATGGTATTTGAGGTTGTCCAGTCCTTTGCATTAGGAAATGTGCGGAGCGCGAGTAGCAGTCATGTCATGCCTGGCAGATTTTGCCAAGGAAACTATTGGGTTTTGCAGCTTTAAAATTCTGGGGATAATTGATGCGTGCTCCATTCCCACAGAATAGCTGCGATCCTCATCACTGCCTGGCTGTGGATGAGTTTAGCGAACATTTTATTTCCCAAGTGGTGGTTAAGCTAACTTAATTAGGGAAGTGCCTTTATCCCAGCCCAGACAAAGGCTGCCCTTGATGGGGCACTGTTGAGAAAACAGCTCTGAGACGAAGGCCCTATGAACCAGACATGCAGAGGTGTTTCCTCCCTGGCCTTGAGCCTCTAGTGGACATGAAATCTTGTGGGGAGGAAATAAAAAGTAAAAGAATGACTTTTCTAACCTTCCCAGATGCTAACCAAACATCGCCCAAAGCAGATCTCTTCACCTGGGAGCACTCTGAGAGGGAAGTATAGGAGTCTGCTTGGGAGCCTCAACACTCCCAGCCTGCAGGCTGGCAGGAAGGAAATGAGGAGCCAGGCAAGCCCCCCACAGCATCCCTGAGACGTGGCCATGGTCCCTCATTGAACCAGGGAGTCTGAGTGCCCCTTCCCATGCTGACACCCCGGGGCAGACCCAGAGGAGTGCAAACAAGCACACCAACCCAGCAGATTTAGATGGCCTCTGGGGTAGAACCTGTGTTGTCTGGGACACCACCAGCTCTGCTCTGCTCTGCTTCCCAGGGAACCCACACCATCACCGCTGAAGCCCTGAGCATCCACCACCCCATCCATCATTATTATCATTGGGCCTTGCAGGAATAACGAGAGAGGAGACTGCTCTCACCTTGGAACCCAGCTTCTGTGCTAATAAAAGGGAGGAGATAAACAGTGTCATGCAAACGAGATCTTACACTAATGGCTGCAAGCAAACAACCGATGTACATAAAGAGCATTAGAAAGCACGGCTCTGGATATATATCAGGTACTTCTGCCTGAGCTGTAGGGTTCTTTCCATTCTCTCTCTTGATTATTCAATGTAAAATCATGGGAGGGAAATGTGTGTGTAAGGAACCATTATCATACTGGGGTTGTTTTAAAAGTGGAGGTCTCTCACCAGCCTGGAAAGAGCTTTGTTCTCTCAGAACTCCCTGATGTTATCAGAATATAAAAGCCTGGTTCTCACTGTCTCCATAAAACAAATAAATACATTTTTTCTCCATTTGCCTTGAACACATTCTGTTACACTAGTTGTTCTCAAGCCTTAACTCTCAGCAAAGGACTGAACATGCCAGTCCCCCTTGCCTGTGCCAAGTGCAGGATTGGGAGGTCAAGGATGCTGGAGTCAGCAGTGCAGAGCACTTTGGGTGTCTCACCCACACCATTGCTCAGTTTGACAAACACCCCAGAGCTCTGCCCACTTTCTCATCATCAAGA
Source organism: Corvus moneduloides (assembly GCF_009650955.1). Lineage (NCBI taxonomy): Eukaryota > Metazoa > Chordata > Aves > Passeriformes > Corvidae > Corvus > Corvus moneduloides. Next base: position 107,604,847 of record NC_045477.1, read on the forward strand.
GAAACCAGTTCCTCCATGGGAATTCTGGTCTGTGCTTTCAATTCAATCCCTAATCTGACAGCTCTCTATGTCCTACAGCAGTGATAACCTGCACATTTGGGTTTATGAGCATTGAATGTGGATTGAATGTACCCCTATTTTGATAACCACACATGCAGAGAAATACTGGGAGTGGGAGGAAGGAAGCAAAAAAATCTGTGGAATGAAGTTAACCACTGGCTTGAAGATGTTTTCCTGGAGAAAGACAATGTAATGCAATGCAATTTTTTCTTTTAGCTGAATTTAAAGCAAGTAAAGCTGCTATTTTTCTGCCTTATTTTAGTTTCCCTCTCAAGAGCTCTCCCAGGGCTGGGAATCTCTGTGCTGCCCATCAGCAGCAGCTCCTGAGTGTCGAGCATGCCCCTTAAGTTACTGGAAACTACAGGCTTTACCTTCCCATTGTGCAAAGCTCATTTGGGACCAAGGCTTCAAGCAAACAAGAAATGGCATTAAAACAACTGTTGTGGATTGTTTTAATTTAATTTTCCCCAAAACAACCCAGCAGCAACATATGGCTCTCAGTGAGATCCTGCTATTACAGTGTTTGGCAGCTGGGCTGACCGAGACATGAGAAGATCAGGCACTTTGCAAAAGCAGTGTGTGTCAGCATCTCAGACTGCGGAAGAAAAACCAAGCTGTAGCCCCAGTTTCTTCTCTGTATTGCTCTTGGCTCCCAGGACTTAGCCCTTGGGAGGGATCCCAGCTACAGAAAATGCAAATAAGATCTTGCCACAGATAGAAGACAGCTTCAGGGACCAAAGCTAGGGAGTTTTATCAGCACTGCCATTTCCATAATAAGTAATAAATGTACCGCTCACGACAAGACTGTGATAAGGATTTTGTGGGATGTTTTCCAGTCATGTGGAGTATAAGACTGTAAGTAATTATTGAACCATCCAGTCCAGCTTCCTGGAGGTTGTCAGCTACTGCACCCTGAAAATTACATCAAACTGAAAATCCTGGTGAGGTCAGAGAGCTCAGACCTGAAGAACAAAACCTGTCTCACAGGCAGAGTGTACCCAGTGCTCCCCTGCTTCAAGTACCCTGGTACTTCACACCCCAGGGATGCTGCCAGCTGAACCAGCCTCAGGCTTCAGGGTACAGCTGAGGATTTGGCTTTAATTTGGTCTGCTCTTCTAGCATTTGTTTTGGTTTTTCCCTGTCCTGAAAAAAATTTGTTCCCAGCTCATCATGTTCTCCCCACTTGTGCTTACAGGTCTGGGCACAGCTGTGGTTACCTAGGCAAAGTCAGTGTTCAGTCAGAAACCTGAGAGGAAAACCCATTTTGGTGATACACTCTGAATGTCAAGGGAATTATATTCCAGCTGAGAGGAAACAGTTCTTTTACTATCTGACTCCAGCACTTTCACACAAATGGAGCCAGTTAAACCAGTACTGTGTGGAGTCATCTCCTTGGATTACATGCTCAGTTTACCCTGGTAATGTGCCTTGGCAGATAAGTGTCTGATCATCTTTAGCTGGACAGCTTCTAGTTGCATGGCAAGCTACCTTGCCAAGTGTGTTTTACATGATACTGACACAACCTTTGCCACTACATGTACTTTGTATTAAAGCTCCTCTTTGCTGCCTTGGGCACATCCCGTTTGCCAATCCTCCAGAAGTAAAACACTGTGCACCCATTGAGCAAGGCATGCCTGAAAATCAATGGGTAAGACATTTGAGGGCAATGCTGCACAGAGGAGGAGGTAGGATGAAAAAAGGGCCAGATGCTGAGCCACACAAGTTGCCATCTTCCCTCTGACCCACCGTGTGCCACTGTCTGGAAAAATCACTTAAAAATTATTTTCTCTCTTAGGCAAATGGTCAGAGATGCAAGTGTTTTGGTCTCTTTCAGACAGGTGCTGGCTGGTGCCTTCTCTTCATTTATGGTGATTTACACGACATTTCACCCTGCACACCCCTGAGCTCTGTTGAGGTCAGGCCAAAAGACACACATGCCCTCACTCCTCCCTGCATTGCATAAGAAAAAAATAAACACCTCACAGCAAACAGGATACGTTGTTCTTTGATGCTGAATTGGTAGCTGCGGCAGGAAAAATATCTATTTCATTTATTCAGTGCCAGGATGACAAAGTTGCCAAGGAGCACGGGGGAAGATGAGATTGGGTTTCTGACAGAGAAACCCAGAAGCTGCTCACTGTATGGATGGCTTGGAGTGATCCTGGAGGTTAAGGTCTCATGGCAGTCAGTGTACATCCAGTGAATACCACTGTGGAGCCCAGTGGTGTATTCAGCTGGTAAAATGTGGCTGTTTCTGCACAAGCTTCTAAGGTCAGTAGTGGTCTGTTGTCTTCTGCAGATACCTGGAGCCATTGGAGATGCAGCAGGACATCCCAACAAGTGTCCATGGGTACTGCTTTCCTTTGATCCTGTGGCAGAGCAGCCAGCCCAGCAGAGCCAGTGAGAATCCTCAGTGGCACCAAAGGAGGAGCCACTCCTCCACACATCCTGTGTCTCACATTGCCAGTGCCTGGCCTCAAGTGTGCAAGCATTGCCTCAGCCACCACATTTTGGTTTTAAGGTATGAGATTTCCTAAGACTATCAAGCTCTTATCCAGAGACTGCCACTTGACCTCTAAACTGTATTCTTGTGTTGGCATGTTAACAGCTACAGGGGAAAAAAGTATTCATGAAAGAACCTTTCCTGGCAGATGGTTTCCTTATTCAGAAGTCTGCCTTGTAACTCAGAGCCTGAGTACTGCAAAGCTGAGGCTTACATTTGCATGCCATGACTTCTCCTACATCACTGAATGCTATGTGATTTTTTGTGTGAATTGTTAATACAGCCCTACCACAGAAAAAGCAAATCTATTTGCTGTCTGCATAATCTCTGCACTTACCTCAGCTTGGCCAGTAAGGACCAGTAAGAGCTGCTTGCTTTTCCTGCTCCAATTAACTTTGAGGTTTAATGAGCTATTTCTTGAGCTCGCTCAGTCATTGAAAGGTTATAAGGATTAAAAGAATTACAAGACTTTTGTGCTTTCAATTGTTGGTGTTGTTATTTTAAAGCTTGCTTTAGTATCACCTCAGATAAACACTTGGGCTCTTTTTCAGGCTGGAAGAGGCTGGGGGATTGTGCTGCTTTCAGATCTGGCAGCTGCCAGCAAGGCCTCCAGTGTCATCCCCTTCCACTCTCACTTTCTTGTGGTTTCCCCTTGCACAGTGCTGAAATAAAGCGTTTTGTTACCTATTAAAAGTGTCAGTGTCAGCGATATTGTGAAGCTATTAAATTCTGCTGGATCATCCTTTGTGAACAAGAGGATGTTGACAGAGCAGAAGCCCCATCCTTCAGCTATTATCTGGTATTCAGTGTCCTCCAATTAGTATGCACAATAAATCTAGTCCAAGACCCCCTACTGCTTTATGTCATTTCTGTATTAACCTCACTGCTTCTCAACATGTTCCTATTATTAAGCCATTTAAAGACTTCCCTTCATTCACTTACCAGAGCTATGTCTCATTTTCCTTCTTTCATCTATTTGCATACATTTCAAAAGGTTCACTTGACATGATGTCTGTTGTTGTCAGTTAATTTTTTAATTAAAAATTATTTCCAGTATATTTTCTTTACTCCATCCTCCTTACATGTGTTATCCTCCTCATCTCTGTCAGATTGCAACGGCTGGATTGAGAACTGATTGATTGTCATTTCATGTGTTCAAAAAGCCAACACTTTAAGGCTGCCTTGGTAATTCTCAGGCTAAAATTGAGTTTTGTGACATTTCTGCTCAATGAAAAATGTAAAATTGTTCTGGTGCTGCACTGTATAATCTCCTCTGTTGTTCTTACTCCGTGGGGTCTGGCAAGAAATAGAGTCAGGAGTGTGCTCCTTTCACTACACAGCCTCGAAGGCCAGTGGTTCTTAGCTCACTGGGAAAGTTGGGGATACAGATCCAAAGATGAAGCATAGGTTTTCAGGTCAAGGAAGGCTGAAAATTACTTGTTTAACTATAACTGAACTATACCTGTAACCGTGGTAGTTTAGGAAAACACTGATGGAGGTGCCAGAGGTTAACCATTGGGGTTTTGTAGAGGTTGGATTTATTTTTGGTGGTATTTTGCATCCCTGAATTGTTTTAAGTGAAAACTGGTAAGAGTTGGACTCACACAGTCTGGAGAGGAGACAGTTTTGGGGGACCCAAAAGCTGCCCAGTGCTTACAGGGAGGTCATCAGGGTGGAGCCAGGGTCTCTGTGGTGGGGCATGGCAGGAGAGCAGAGGTTGAAACGAGAGTCAAGCTGGTGTGAGAAGTCAGGCAGTGGAGCAGGTTGCCCCACAAGGTTGCACTGGCTCCACCCATGAAGGTTTTGCAAACCAAGTCTTGGGCAGTCTGGTGTGATCCCAGAGCTAGGCTGACTTTGGGGTAGGCACTTCTGGAGGTCTGTGCCAGACCAAGTTCTTATCCCATGGCCTCATGAGAAATTAAACAGCTGGTATAAGTGGGATGAAGACAGGAGGAAGGCCACTTGCTGCCATTTCAAGACAGTAAGGGCAGTGAGCAGCCAGGTGCCACTCGTCTCTCAGCATCAGTTCAGTCCCTGGCTCTACATACCCAAGCTGGGGATGTTACCATACACCTAAAGATGCCTGGAGCCTTGTGAGCACACCTGCTTGGCTGGGTGGCTGAACCCCAATGGCTTCTTTATGACATACCATGAAAAAGACCTTCCCCAAGGAGGAGTGTGGAGGAAAAACAGGAGATAATGCTCTCCTGTCTCTCTTTTAAGGAGTGTACGGAGTGGAAAGTTGTTTCACCCCACAGTGGTAGCTTGTAGGTAAGAGGGAATGTCCTTTTGCCTCTTCTTTGCCAGCCACCTTTCTACAAGGCTGTGTACCTTTTCAATGTATTATACATTTTAAAAGCTGTGAAAAACCACAGAGGGAAAAAAGAATTGGAAAATAAACTCTGTGTCAAATTTCCCCCACATTCTGAGCACATTAATGTGAAAATATTCAAAAAATATCAAAGTAAGGGAAACCCCAAGGAAAGGTTTATAGAAGAGGTATATAAAAGATAAATTATATATCTGCCTTTTTATCATTTCTGGCAGAGGAGTGAGGAACCAGGAATATTTATAAAATTCTCTACCTGTCTATTTTCAGGGCAGGCTGGGTACTACTCCATTGCTGTATATCCAGTGTGTCAAACCCCTGCACTTTGCTGTCCAGAGCTCAAGAAATACCCTTTATTCTCTTTATCAGTAAAAAAGCTGATTTTGGCACCGAATAAACTATTCCTAGGGTAGAGAGTACAATGCAACACCAGTAGAAAGCCTTTTATGTGGACTTCTGCATCCTAATCTAAACTCTCGTATCAGAGGTGATTTTGAAATCCCGTATCAGAAGGTGGAGAGCAGTGGACACGGCTTTCTTTGTGCTCCCAGTTTTCAAGCAAGGTACTGGTTTGGTTTAGATTTGAGATTGTCGCGGGTTCAGTCTGGGGAAAGGGTTTCACAAATCTTGAAGAGGAAAATAGCATCTTTCCTTTACCCAGGGATGCTCTGAAGACCTTGAAGCTACCCCAGAGCACAGGGCTAGGAGGCAGTCCTGCCACCTCACCCCATCACCACCCTGACAGGAGCACCGCAGTGTAAGCTCTCGTTTTCCCAGGCTCACTTGGAAACAGCTGCAGAAATACCAAAATGTATCATTTCTTATCCAGCCCCTCCCTGCACACAGCTCCACGCCCACAGCCTGGAGGGTGCAAGCAAACTGCCAGGATGGCATCAGCTGTGTTAGACTGGCCAACCCTCCCAGCCACAAAACAGGAAAACAAATCAGCCTTGGTTTTCTGGTCACTTTTCTGGCCTGACAGTTGGAAAGGAAGCACAGAAGGTCCTACATTTATGGTTGTATTGCCAGCAGGAACATCAGTGACCTCAGATTGTGGGACCCAAGGCGGTGCTGCTCAGTGTTAACCAGCTGCTGGTGGAAATCATCTGCTTCTTCAGGGAGGCTGTCTCCTGGCTTCTTCCCCATCCACCAACCTACAGCACCAACCTGATGCTCTCTGCAGCTATTAAAGGGCAATTCAAAAGTGGGAAATGTTTGACATGACAGAGACAGAAAAGGAGAAAATGGGTAATTGTAAGGGATTTAAATAACTCTCCATTTGAAAGTCTTTCCACTTCCTAGTGGCTTTGTCCACTGCTGGCTGACAGGTTAGCTTGTGCTGCAGCTGCATCCCTGTGGAGCAGGTCTTGCTCCTCTGGGAAAGGCTGGCTGTCTTTTCATGTCCAGCCCTGCCAGGCATTTCTGTGCTTCATGCAGATGAGGGGAAGACCAACCGTCGTCCCTTCCCCAGCAGCTCATGTTCCCTTTTTATTCTAGATTATTAAAATAAAAGAGCATTTCCATCAGCTGTGGTAATCTGCTTGAGAAACAGATGTTTCTTGAAAAAGATGGAAGCAGCTTAAACATCTATGATGAGCTGATTCCTAATTCCCTGATCAAAAACTGAAATTATCTTCATGTAACCTTGAAAAGGACATAGTATTTTTCTTCCTGAGCAGGCAGCACTCTGCAATAAGCTCCTGAGCAGGCCTGAGTCTTTAAAAGAATTTATATCCCCTGAGGGAAAATGCCTCTGGTTTATCTACTATTAAAAAAAAAAAAAAAAAAAAAAAAAAAAAAAGGTAATTTCATTGAATTAATTGATAATGGAAATTTTTTTAAGTGTAGAAGATATTAGGTTTGGTGACCAACAGGAGCTTACTGCCAATATTACAAGTCAACTTTCATGGCCTGCTTTTCTTCATTTTTCTGGTGGCTTCTAAGAACATCTGACCAATGTTGGGATCTAACTGCAAATGAAAGTGATATTCTGCAATCTCATTACAATAAAAATAATGTCAGGCTAACAATTCTACAAAAAAAAAGTTCTATATGTGTATGGCAGTTATAACTATCTCAGAAAAACATCTTTTGGACTTAGATGTTATAAATTTATTTACTTTTGCAAAGGTTGTGTGTGTTGCCTCCATCAAACACTACCAAGCTTGTTCTCAGCATCTCTTTCTGGCAGCATAAATTCCTGTCTGTGAGGTCTGAATCCCATTTGACCCATCTCCATCACACACATGAAGTGGAATGATCTCTAGGTCTGAAGCCAAACTTAAATAAAAAGAAAGAGCATTTGTTGCTTTGTAACCAGTTTAAATGCACGCATGCCTCACGTAGGAAAAGAGGCTCCTGTAAAAGGGGATGTATAACAGCCATGTAAACCTGATAGCGCCTCCTTTTCCTGCCTGGATTTATCCCAGTACTGTTTGTATTATCGTAGTTAAGGTGATGGAGTTGCCCAGCTTTGGGGGTCTAACTTTCTGTCTTGGAACCAGCAGTGTTATTCATCCCTTTAAGGTAATTAGGAGAGCCCTCTGTCCTCAGGGATCTTGGTGGCTGGCTACCCTGTGGAGCAAGTCACTGTTACTCCACCATGTCTGAACACATCTCAGGAGTGCAATGTGTGATTAATAGCACCTAGAGATGGCTGACAATTTTACGATTTGAAATGGAAAAAACCTACCTTTACTGCCACATTTTCTTTGTTTTATTGGTGGGACTGATGCTTTTCAGCTGGCTACCTGCTCCACCTCTGGGCTCATCTGACAGTCCAGGGAGATGGGATCCATCTCTCTCTGCAGTACGTCCCACTCCCTGCGTCCCCTGGGAGTGCCCAGCCACACTGCCTGCAGAACCCAGCCTGTGTGTGCTCAGCTGCTGCTACAAGAAAATGTTGGATTGCAGCAGTGTGGGGGCTCCTGGGCTCAGGGGCAGTCAGGCAGGGAGAGAATGCAGGCAGGGAAAATGCAGGCAGGAGGCCAAGTGGCCTTGCAGGCTGACAGGAGCTGCTCCTGGTTGCCCTGCCAGCTCTTGAGTGACAGCAGTGCCCTTGGTTTGCCTACTGGGACCAGGGCACCGCATCCTCAGGGCTCTGTCAGCAACCCTGAGTGTCTGCCTCCAGAAGAGGTGGGGCAAAGCAATTTTATTTCTCACTGGTTCACATTGGGTTGGGGTTTTTTTTGCTGAAGTGCCCACCCTGTACATGCAGCTCCCAGCTGGATGTGGCAATGGGTTGCAGGATGCTCTCTGGATGGAGGGCTGCAGCCTAGCATTTCCTCAGAAAACAGCCTGCTGCAAACATGTCAGATACTCTCCTCTGCCCTCTGTCCTGGTATCCCAAAGACTAAGCAGAGTCTCCAGAGTTATGTCTAGAGCCTTGGTCTGGTGTACCTAAAACATCACCGTGGCTGTGTGGGAACATCAGCAGTGGTGCTGCTCCCCGATCTCCCCAAGCAGAGTTGGTGCTGCAGGGGAGTGGAGACACTGGGGCTTGGCCATCCTCCACTGAGTGCCCTTTGCCACGCTGGCCATACGTCTGGGAGGCACTGCTGTCACGTGTCATCTCAATCCACCCACAAAGCACCATGATAAGGACAGTTGCCCAACACGATGGTCTCTGCAAGTGCTTGCTCTGCACTGAGCAAGCTGTCTCTTCCAAACTCATCTGGGTCCTTTTATGTCTGAGGCTCAGTCCTTTTATGTCTGAGGCTGCAGTACAAAATCCCGCAGAGGACTAAGAAATCCTTGTTTTCTTCATGCATATAGTGTATTTCTTTGGCCTGAACTTCCCCCATTTCAATGCAGCCTGGAGAGTGCATTAAAAGAAAAAGAAAAAATGCAAAATACTCCCCTGCACACCTAGTCCTTCCCCAAAGAGCAGGTGAGAGAGAGAGAAAACCATGTGTGACAGATGTTGGTCACATCACTGAATGCCCTGCTGGCAGGAGCTGAGCCAAAAGGCAGTCAGGGAGCCCCTGCAATGTTGCTGCCTTAGTAGTTTCAGCTTCCAGGCAAAGATGCTGCTCCATATTTGGTATATACACAACTTGCAATTTTTTTTCTTCTGCTGTTTGTGTCAAGGGAAATAAATTTTAGAGATTATTAAGATACTATTTATTTGCAGAAAGTGTATTTTTTAAATAGCAATTAACCATTTTACTGAGCAATCTACAGTCATTTATATTTTGGTTGTTTATCTTGTGTGCCATACAGGGCTAGCAATGTCCTGACTTGCATGGCATTCTGTGCAAGGGTGTATTTTGGTTTCTGCTGCTGTGTCAGACTAATGCCACTGTTGCTATGGTAATGGTGATGTTTGAGTCTGCTTTGTCACCTTTGTCCTGCTATTTTTTTCTTCAAAAACAAATTTGTGCTATGGAGGCCTGGAAAGCAGGCAGAGGGTTTGCTATGGAAGCTCATACCCCTCTCTTTTTTATTTATTTATAACAGATTATAAAGCAGTGTGGCAACTTCATACATGAATAAAGCCTAAAGCCAACAGCTCATCAGATCTGCTGAAGCCAACCTCCCATATAAATGTCACCAAGTTATCCCTTTATGGCAGACCAGATATCCTGGTTGGGAGTACTGCAAGGCATCCCATCTTAATTTGAAGATGCCCATAACTATCAATCCTGTGCAGTTTCATTCACAGTTTTAGAAATTCTCAATGATTTAGAAAAAGTCTACCAAATTTTTGTCAGCTCCACAATGTCCTCCAGCATTTTTTCAAGGTTGACTCATTTCCTGTCATTCTCCCTCATCCCCATGTATCACTCTCAGGACCATGCTTTTACTTCCAATTAGCCCGCAGTAAAACACATTTTGCTTGTCCGGGTGCAGCAGGCTGTGTGATTCAGCCAGCCTTTCTGCTTTATTTACCCTCCTGCCTTTCTCTGGGTGTTTTATCAGCAGTGATTTCACATTTATTTCCACATCACTAACGAAGATGCTGGGGAGCGGCTGTGTGTGGCTCTCTGAAAAGCTCCAGCAGCAACTTCTGCACCCGAGGACTTGTCTGTTTTCTTTCCCCAGCATGCCACTCTACACTGACATTTTCGCAGTATGGCAAAGTGTACCAAACATGAAGTAAGGCACAGGCTCCTCAGCCAGCTCTGGTAAGATTGCTGAGGTTAAGCTGTTTTAAAATGTGGATCTCTAGTGGAGTTACTGCACACTGTCCTTGACTGCTGGTGGATGGACAACACCTACTCCAGCATTCCCAATTTGGACTTGGACTTACCATGTGTGTGAAGGAAATTGGGCCTGAGCCTTTGTTTATTCCTAGAAAAAAACCAAGGAGAAATGGTGAAGGTCAGTGGGACTGCTCAGCTCCTCCAGGTTCCAGGCACCCACACCTCCCTTCCATGGGACTGGGGCAGCACATTTGGAGAGGGAAGCAAACCAGAGCTTGGCCGTTAATGAAGGAATACAGTGAATTCACTTCATCCCTTCTGAACACTGTGTGAGCTTGGGCTCTGAAAAAATCATGAATTTGCCCCATTCTGAGGAAATGACGGATCCCAGTTTCCCTTGTGGGCAGGAGGAGGGGGAGTTTCAGCAGGGGGTTTGGGGCTGGGTGGCTGTGCCAGCCTGCACACAGCTTTGGGAGGGCAGCGGGCTGCAGTTAGCCTCCGGAGTCAGGAGCATGGATAGCTTTACAGGAGCAGCCAGCATTGCCCATACTGTCCCAGAGCCAGGGTCAGAAGTCATGAAGGTCGAATTCACTTTAAGCTTTATTTTGTGTTAGGAATTTCCAGTGTTTTCTTCTGAACTGTGTAGGCTTCCCAGCCACGAGACCTTCCCATTGGCATCATTTCTTGCTCCGGCTCTCTGTGTCGTGCTATGGTAGCAGGTAGCAGTGAGGGCACAGCATTAACACAATGTGCCTGTGGGGCTGCAGCCCACAGATGCGTATATGCCTGCTAATAAACTTCCTTTGCCCCTGAGATTCCTTGTCTCTGCAAATATAAAGGGAGAGGATGACTTTCTGGCAGCGGGTCAAGGTCCAGGATATCCCACCTGTATTACGTACCCACGGTAGTGAGCTGATAATAAAAGAGCGTTTATCATTCCTGAGACGTTCATTTGAGGCAAATTGAACAACATGGCAATTACCCCCAAGGTGCCCAGGGACAATTTGTGGTCTCTTGTGTGCAAATGACATGATGAAACTGTTTCAGAAAGCGAAAGAAAAAAGAGTATTTGTGTCCCTCACTGTCTCGAGGCCTTCTCGCTATCTGTAGAGGCCTTCTCGCTATCTGAAGGCGGCGTGGCTACAGGGGACTTTGATGTTTGCTACATGTGCAACAGGGGCATTGGCGGTGCTTGCTTTTATAGCACCAATACAATATTAACTGCAGCAATTTAAGATAGCCTGTAAAGAAATCTTGAGCAATTGGCTAAGTCCAGAGATACAGTTACCGTTGCTGTGTGACATTTCTTCCTAATGGGATCAAGGCCATGGTCCGCAGTCCTCCCTGCCTCATCCTAAAACACAGTCGGCAGTTTTTAAGCAGTGTTTGTTCCTCAAGGACTCATAAAACCACGTTTTAAGAAGGGGAAAGGCACAAATCATCATGAAGTTCTGGTTTCCAGTAGTTTCTGGTTTTTCTAAGGCTTTTCTGAGAATTGAAGGAAAATGAGGCTTTCAGCAGAAGTGGCCCCTGCTTTTTAAGAATATAGAAACCAGACAATGGTAAAAAAGAATTTTTAAAAAATCACTCTAAACAATTACTTATATCACTGCATAATTGCCAAATATATCAACTGTATTTTGTCTTCTCTGTCATTTCTGAATAAATGCCAGGACCATGAATATCAGAGCTATTAACACCAAAACAGCTTTATTAGACTCAGGCCTGCCTGCATCTGAAGATGAAGATCACCTTTAGGGGAAAAGAGGGGGAAAAAATCTCTTAAAATCCACCAGATTTCAAGAGAGGCTTTTTCCCTAACTCATTTGCAGCTGTACCCTGGCACAGGAGAACTAGTGGAGAACTCAGTTTCTCCAGATGGTTTGCTGAGTGTACTGAGCATCATCAGCAAGCAGAGCTTTCCAGCCTGGTGAGCTGCATAGGACAAGAGAAGGTCACAGGGATGGCCATGCTGGGGGACAGTTCCACCACTCCTGCTGCAGATGGTCACCCACTCCTGGCATCACGTCACCCACTCCTCTGAAAGTCCTCCCAGACTGCCTCTCCCTGTCAGGGTGGCTGTGGCTGGAGGACCCAGCCATGCTGCGGGGAAAACACGTGTCCGTCAGCTAGAATCCTTTTCTTCAGGATGCCTTTGTGCTTGTTTTTCCCGTCCAGGAAGAAGTAAGTCACGTTTATTATTTATTTCAGTTATTCCTCCCTTACAAATCAAACAAAAAAGGTCACCAGTGTTATTTCACCCTATTTGCTTCCTCAGTGTTGAAGTCATCATTGCTGTGGTTTTCCTGGCTCTCAGTGATTGACAGCAGAGAGAACAGCTACCTGACAGGTAGGCAAGATCTTTCTCCTAGAGGTTAGATGTGGTGTTGTCTGATTCCCTCTGCCTTTTTTTTATGGTACTTATTTATTTTTTCTTTCCTATTTTTCTTTTCAGAAGGGTAAGGCACTGTGTTGTTCCTTTCTCCTCTTCTCCTTCAAAGATGGACTGAAACTTGACCTTCTGATTGTTCATCTCAGATGCTCTCAGGAAAGCTCTGAGTGGTAAATGAGGTTCCAAATGCAGGAAGAGATTACTGTATTTTTCTTTTCCTTTTTAAAACCTTGAATAGATGAAAATAGATGGTAATCAACAAACCTGTGGCTAGAGCAAAAATCCCTTTAACTCACATTTTACTTCAATTACATTCAGGACAAAGAAACACATTGCACCATGTGCATGAATAGATGCTTTATTATTCAAAACAAGCTTCAAAGAGCATTACGTCCCCTATAGAAAATATGCAATCAGTGTTTAATTCAATGGTAGGATGCAAATTTAAATTCCCATAAGGGGAAGACTGTTAATGCCATTTAAATTGGTTGTAAATTACAGATAATACGCTTGAGACCCGAATACAGATTAGGAGAGTGTTACTTTATGAATCCAGCCCTGCTTTGAACTTACTGAGTATTTATTTATGGACAATAAGACAGTTCAGGCTTGTTTACACCTATATAGTCATCTGACACAATGCATATGCAGAAAAAAAACAATTTTGTTTTTAAAATACAGAAGCTGTTTGCTCCAGTTTGATGTGGAGATGTTTTTTGGTTGCAACCATGTCTGTTCTCCTCTCTGCCTGCTCCAAAGTCATATGTTTCTGTATCTTATGAATCACACAGAAATTGTCCCAGAGCAATTGCCATTTCCCTATTTTATTAACAGTGGAGGGAAATCCTGGGTGCTTAGTGTAACCCATTGGTGTGTGCTTGGGGCACCAACCCTTTGCAGGGCTCAGAGGCTGCTGCTGCCTTTGCTAGGGTTGGTACCTTGGTTGTTTCACTATAGTGGGTCTGGTGTGTCCCTCCCCATGGCCATGGCTGCCAAGGAAGGAGTCTCTCAGCAAGGGTTTTAGGGGATTTTTTTGTTTCTAGAGAAAGCAGTGTTCTGTGGCTTCATCCTTTGTGCACTAAAATAATCATTAGAAACAACCGATGCACTTTAAGACCAAAGTGTTTAAAATGAGCTGTGTGTCTCACGTAGCACGACGTCTGTTTGCTGTTATTTTCTGCAGTGTATTTCTTGCCCATTCTTTGTACAAGACAATAACTTGTAGAACTGAGATTTTTTATTTTGTAAAAGGCAACTAACTAGTCATTTGAGAAGCAGCTCTGCAAACCACTGATGGAATGAATGAGCCCTTCTGGTATGGATCCCATTAAGGCCACTCTAGCAATGTTTTGCTGGGCTGTGTCATGAGAAATTTTGGAGTACATTTCTTCATGTTGTAGGTACCTAGGTATATCAGTATTTCATCAGCACATTACAAACTGAGTAAAAATATTTTGTGTTGAAAAAGCACCTCACTTTGTGGTTAATTTCTTTCAAGGCTGTAGAGTTTACATCCCCAGAGTCATGGAAAAGTGGCCATTGCTCTCAAACACTATTTTACAGAGTGGTTTTTACTTTGAATATATATGTGTGGGTGGGAGGGTGGAGGGGCAGAACACACCTCTTTTAATTGTCTCTGAACCTTCTGGCTACGTCATAGGAAATGCCTATCTTGGTTACTTGAAGTTTACACAGCCACTTGCAGATTCATCCTAAGCTGCCTGCAGAGAGGAAAACATTTACCCTCCTTGCTTTCCTCCGACTGTTTTCAGGCCCATCCAGTTCTCTAATACAGATGAAGCACCAGAGCATCTTGTGCTTTTCTGTCATCTTAAGAAGTTCTCTGCCAACACAAATACCTTCTTAAAGAGGACATAAAGGCTTTTATCTTAAGCTTCTGTGTACACTAACCAGCTGATGCTGCTGCAACCTGTACTGGGAGAGCACATGGGTCTTTCCTGGAACTTTCCAAGTCCTCCTGATCCCTGCTGAGGTCTGCACACCAGTTAGTGGATGCGGTGTAATGGTAATGCTCTTGCAGAAAGATCATTTCATTGTATGCAGGGATGATACCATTTCTCTATTTCTACTTGTTCAGGTGCTCTTGAAACTTGTTTGTTGCTGTGGCTAAATCATTATACTGGAAGAAACATATTCTGTAATTTATCTCAAATGACATCCAGCTCTGCTTTTGGGTCACAAATTTCCAGAATACAACCCCCCATCTTACACTCCTGATCTGCTGCATTTGTTTCTAAATTCATAACTGTACCCATGTCTGCAAGAAAGTGCACGTGGTTTACATCAGCCTTCATCAACAGAGAAGCAGATCTTTTGGCCAGGTTATGAAACCTATATTAAATAGCATTAGATCAAGAATAGGCACCCATTGGACTCCATTAAAACCACACTATAAGGGACTACCCTTCTTTACTTCCAAGTTTTTTCAATTTCTCTGTTCACATTACTCATTCTTTGAATAGGAGCTACATTGGTTTGCTTAGTGCTCTTTTTCCCCCAGCCACAAAAATGTAGGTACTTTATGGCAATACCATCTTTTGTGACCTACAGACTTGTGATTCTACTAAAAACATGCTATCAAATATATGTGACAAAACCTGTTTTCCATAAAGTGATGTTGATTGGCATTACTAATACACTCATCTTTTCATTTCTTTTTATGGATTGCATCCCCAATCAGCCTTTCCCTGAACTATGCCTGGGATCAATGCCAAGATAACCAGTTCAGTGTCTCCTGCATCATTCCCTTGGCTTTCTGAAATATTGGCCCAAAATTTTCTTTTAAGGCCCTCTTGCTCATCTTCTTATTTGCTTTTTATTCCCTTCTCCTACTCCCATTTTTGCAGGATTTTCCCAAGGCTTAAAGATTTAGTTCAGAGGACTTCTCTGCTTTTTTTTATGTTACTCTTGGGTGCAAGCTACTTAGGACTACAGATTTTAAACAGTTACAGATTATGACTAACCACAAGCTAGGATTTCAGACTGTATATGCTGTGTAGAGACAAGGCGAGATCTCTCTGATGAAGTTCAGACATCGATATCGGTTTCATGATGGACTCTTCCAACACTTCCAGTGGGCCAGTTCAGCCCTTGCTTCATATTCTTCCTGTTTGTTTGCACCAGTTCAGCGGGAGCACACACACATTGCTGAACCAGCCTGACATTTATTACTGTGCTTTCAGTGCTGTCTTCTGGAACCTGGCTGTGCTCTGATTGAAGTAATTTTGTTTTGAAATGGAATCATTAGCATTAAAAGCAGGGGAATTTTAGGATGCAAGTTCTGAAGTACCCTGGAACTTCTAAGAACCAAATTTCCAAGGCTCCTCTGTAGTATGAATAACTTAAACTGTTTCATTAGTAAGAAATGCTTATGTGTATTTTCACTTCTGTGTCCACATTATGGTCAAAAGTGAACACCACAGACAGGAGGAAGAGACCAGAGTCTTGTTCAACATATGTGTGCTAAGGGTTGACCTTAGCACACACAATGGGCTTGATTCTGCACTGTGTGTCACATTGATTTGCACTGCAGCAGATACCCAGCACTTTATTGCCTCAAGGTGCCAGAATCACCTTCCCTAAAATCTGGAAACTTTTATACTGTAGTTACTTAACTTTCTTCGTTTAATTAAAGCCTCACAGAAGCAAGGCTGATAGACAGACTACTGTGTCATGGTGGGATTGCTCCTGGACATGACAGAAATGAGTCCCCTGCTGTCCCTCACCCTACACACCTACCCCTCTCACCTCCTTTAATCATGCTCTTCCTAGCACAATTAAAGGAATTTCTTCCTGAGCCTTGTCAGCTGCAGATATCAATTTGTAGCCTCCATTTGACCGATGATTTAATGTGTCTTCAGAATGGAACTGGGGATAGGCCTCCAGCCTCCTGTGAATGTTGCTGCCCCATCCTTCTCAGGTCATGCAGGTGTGCCCAGCCTGTCCCCACCTCCTCTTTCACTTACATATATCCATTGTGGAGCAGAGTGGAGCATCCCACAGAAGGGCCAGGTGCCAGTGCATATCCCACAGATGGAACAGACCGGAGCACTGTGGGTCAGGGAGGGCTTAAAGAAGAGCTTAAAGCCTCCTTGGATGCACCACCTGGTAGCCCATTTCACTGTGCACAGGGCTTTCTAGTGTTTATGACTTCATACAGAAAGCCAAGTTTGCTCTCTGAGTTCCTGTGTAAAATATATAACATATGAAGCAGCCAATGTCAAGAGACTTTAGGCTATATTCATAAACGCTTCACTGAATCCCTAAAGACACAATAAATTGTTGCTTCAGAGGTATCTTCATCCACCTGTTCCAGGCAAATGGGAAAAGACAATCAATTTTTCTTTCTGAAATGCCAGAAATCCTAAACTTATGAAATTTCCTGAAAGACCCTACATTTGCACTGGGATTTTATGAGGTTGTATCAGCTGACCTTCCCCTTTCAGAGTTCAAGCAAGTTGAAAAAAAGGAACTGTAATAAATATAGCCACAGACAGATTTAAGCACATTCTGTAATCCAGAAAATGGAACTTATTCTAAAGGCAGTTCCTTCTGAACGTTAAGTGAAAGAATTGATAGCATTACCAGTTGAAATGGAATTTAAATGGAGTTCAGAGCGACAAAATTTTGTTTTATAAAAGCCTCTGATTCTGAGCCAGCATCTTAACACATCTTTAAAGATGAGATAACAGGAAACTTTTGTTTGTCTGTTTGTTTGTTTGCTTGTTTTCTATTAAGAGCAGGGATTTAAGAAAGAAGGAGGGAAGGTGGTGGTGGTACTGCCCAGTGACCACCTGCAAGCCAGCTATCACTCCTCAATGCTACAGCCATGTGCAGCTCAGAGCAGACTCTGTGGCCATTCATCATATCAAAGCACAGACATTGGTCTTCAATGTCCTTTAGCTTTTGAAGCTCCTTCGTTCTGTCCTTGATCTGCATTTTTCTCCTGGAATGCGTTTCCCTGTCAGTCACTTGCACACATCCCCCCATGCGTAGGAAAATCCTTCAGGTTTTGCAAAGCCCATCGTTGTCTTTTCTTTGACTTTCTCTTGAAAACTTTCCTTAGCCACCACACCTACAAATCTCTCCCATCTGGGGCTGGTTAGGCAAATACAAGCTGTGACTTCTGATTTATGGTTTTCTGCAAACCCTCTTCCTTTCATTGCTCCCCACTTTCCCAATCCAGCTATAAGCAGATTTTGCCCACCCCTTGCACGCTGGAAATGTGCAGATCTCATGGCAAGGGGGCCCTCCTTTGCAAAACCCACCTACAAGGCCCTGAGCCCACTGGGAATTTGCACAATGTATTCCTCTGCCACTCCTGTTGTGGAACCAGAGCAAGTGACCTGGCAGCATGTTATGTCCCTCCACTTTCTGCAGGCAAGCTCGCAGCAATCAAGCAGTTAAATAAATGTACATCTTTTTTCAAAGTTCTGTTGCTGTTAACATTGCTCACAAATGCCACTTAGTGCTTTTGTTGTTACTTGGAAAACGCTAGGTGCTTCATGGAAAAGCCAAGATTTGGACAGTGAAGTGAGTCCAAGCAGGCTGCCACCAGCCTTTCAGATGTCATTCTGAGGAAGGCATAACTCCAGCTGCCCACCCCTATATCAGTGAAAATCTATGGGTCAAAATACTTTTAGGTGTCTTGACAGCAACTGTGTGCTAATAAATAAATCCTAGTTTATAAAACTGTCTGTACAAGGAAGAGGGAAGCCATTTTCCCCACTGTGCTTCATCCCTGTCCCTAAATGTCCAGCACACACCACATATATGGAGGTGAGACCTCAGTGATAAATTGCAGAGCAATGTGCTAAATGAATCTGTATTCCAGCCCCAACAGCTTCCCCTGCCCTCTGACTTTTAGCCCATCTCTCAGGATTTACTTTAGCATTCCTCTTAATAGCCACTACTTAAAAACAGAAAAGTAAACCAGAAAGGTCACCATTACCTAAAAAATCCAACCCACTCACCTGTTAAAGGGGTTATTTTCCTTCATGCACAAAAGAATTTCCCCAGAACACCACATGGCCAGGTGGCAAGATGAGCAAGATGTAGTGCTGGACCAGTTACGAGTTCCTTTAAACATAGCATCCCCATGACCCTTAGGCTTTTATCCTGCAGCCATGCAGAGAAATGCAAACAGGGAGCAAAGAACTGCTGTTTGGACGTAGCAGCCTTTCACCACAAGCATGGCACAAGATGGGAAAGCAGAGAATCCGACTGTGTAATATTCAAATTTAATCTTTCAGGGAGAGAAATGAAAGGGCCGTGGCGCTGGGAAAAAAAGCTTTCCTGTTTCCTAGTGACACTCCATTTAGATCTGGAATAGCTCCCAGAAAAGACTTTAAGTATGAGAGACCTTTGTTTTTGAAAACACAATTTTGGCTCATTTCAGGGGGGTTTTATGTTTTTTTGTGGGCATGGATAACTGGATTTGTGACAAGTCCTTTTGCATCCTTTACCAGCAAAAGGATACAGAAGCTGTCACAATACTTTTAAGTTTCCAAGCCCACAATGCTCATTTTTCTCTAATACACTTGACTGATGTAGCATCACCATTACCTGGTATATACACATTTTCTTTACATTAATGTAGCACAACCCATGTAATTTACTTGTGTGAAGTCAAACTGTTTCAATTTTTTTTCTCTTACAAAGAACTCTTTTACCTCCTTGCTGTGGTTTAACCCCAGCCAGCAGCCAAGCCCCATGCAGCCATCGCTCACAGCCCCACCAGCAGGATCAGGGAGAGAATGGAAGGGTAAAAGCAGGACAACTCGTGGGTTGGGGTAAAGACAGTTTAACCAGGAAAGCAAAAGCCAGGCCAACAAGCAAAGAAAAACAAGGAATTAATTCACTACTTCCCATGGGCAGGCAGGTGTTCAGCCATCTCCAGGAGGGCAGGGGTCTACCATTTATAACAGTGACTTGGGAAGACAAATGCCATCACTGCAAATGTCCCCCTCTTCGTCCTTCTTCACCCCACTTTATGTACTGAGCATGACATCAATGGTCTGGAATATCCCTTTGGTCAGTTGGGGTCACCTGTCCTGGCAGTGTCTCCTCCCAATCTCCCGTGTACCCCCAACTTCCTCACCAGTGTGGCAGTAAGAAAGGCACAAAAAGCTTTGGCTCTGTGTAAGCCTTCTCAGCAGTAACAAAAACATCTCCATACCATCAACCCTGTGTTCAGCACAAATCCAAAACACAGCCCCATACCACCCACTGTGAAGGAAATTAACTCTACCCTAGCCAAAACCAGCACACACCTGCATTAAACCTCATTGCTGTCAGGATCAGAATGCCTCAGAGGCCAGGATGTGTCATTTAGCAATGAACATGAAAAATCAGGTAGCAACGAATTTGTAGTAATATAGATAAATATCACATCATTGAAGTGTGTACAACTGTTAATCCCAAGAACCAGCAATGAGCTATAAGACAAATCATGTGTTGCATGAACCTATTGGAGCTGACATCATCCCTTACAAGCAATGATGCACATAAGCTGTTGTCAATTATTTCTATGTTGCACCTAAATATAGTTCAAAAGGGTGTTTGACTATCACAGTCAAGGCATGGAGAGACTCTCAACAGAGAAGCTGATGAACCTTTGACACTGTTTTCCACAGAATTCTCCTAGAGAAACTGGCTGCTCATGGCCTGTATGTGTATATTGGATAGGATCTGGACAAGCTGGACCAGTGGGTTGAGGCCAATGGTATGATATTCAACAAAGCCAAGTGCTGGGTGCTGCACTTGGGCCATGAAAACGCCATGCAGTGCTACAGGCTGAGGGCAGAGTAGCTGGAAAACTACCCAGTGGAAAAGGACTGGAACCAGCTGAACATGAGCCAGCGTGTGCCCAGGTGGCCAAGAAGGCCAATGGCATCCTGGTCTGTATCAGGAACAGTGTGGCCAGTAGGACCACATTGTCCCCCTGTACTGGGCACTGGTGAGGCCACAACTCAAATCCTGTGTCCAGCTCTGGGCCCCTCTGTTCAGGAAGGACATTGAAGTGCTGGAGTGTGACCAGAGAAGGGCAACAGAGCTGGGGAAGGGTCTGGAGCACAAGTTTGATGAGGAGCAGCTGAGGAAGATGGGGTTGTTTGGCCTGGAGAAAAAGAGGTTCAGTGTGGACCTTCTAACACTCTACAGATGCCTGAAAGGAGGTTGTAGCCAGCTGTGGGGAGCAGCCTCTTCTCTCAGATAACAACTGATAGGATGAGAGGAAATGGCCTCAAGGTGTACCAGCAGAGGTGTAGATTGGAAAGCAGGAAAATTTTCTTTAGTTAAAGGGTTGTCAAGCATTGGAACAAGCTGCCCATGCAAATGGTTGAGTCACCATCCCTGGAGATATTTAAAAGGTGTGTAGATGTGGTGCCTAGAGACATGCTGTAGTGGTGGACTTGGCAGTGCTGGGTTAAAGGTTGGACTTGATCATCTTAAAGGTATTTTCCAAGCTAAATGATTCTACAGTTCTATAATTCTGTGACAGCATGATGATGACTGTGACCTGAAGTCATGACAATTGGCTAGCACTGTGATGGGCATCTGGAGTTTTCTTCCCTGTTATGGATCAAAGAGAACTGGAGCCATGTAATTTCCATAGTGCTGGGGACTTCTGTGTCCTTGGAGAAGGGTGAGATATACTTCAAACATCTTTAATAAAATAAAATGATGATAAGCCATTCTCCAGGCAAGAGTTGTAAATACCACTGTGTATATTGGCTTTTAAAATAGAGACATTAGCCAGAATATCTCAGACTGTGTAATTTAGTGTCTTTTATCATTTCATCTTCTAGTTACAGTACCAAGAGGAGTGATGTCTGGAAGATAAATTTAATATGCAGAAGAAAATCCCTCACTTAAAACATATTTAATACTTGAATGGTGTAATAGAAAGGCCAGTTTTATTATTTTTTCCAAAAATGGACTTAAAAACTCAGTACCTCCTGAAAAATGGCTGAGTTTTTGAAAATCAGCTAATCTTTTACAAGTTCCAGATCTTTCCCTTCTTCAACATCATGGGTAGAAAAGTCATTGTAGTCTGAGAACCCCAGTATATTTTTCATGACACATTGGTGTGCAGCAATGGGTTAAGCAGTGGGTTGTTAAACATAGACTACACTAATGCCTATTTCCCAGTAGAATGGAGGATGCAGACTTTACAAGTTTCTAAGGTGAAATTATAACAATGACTTTGACTGGTCTTGAAACTCTTGTACTGAAGCAGATGTTCCTACTTTACCTCCATGTGTGATATAGCTATTGAACAAAATTAAATGGCAAAACAGATGCAGTCGATATGTGGTGTGTGCAATGTGATGACCTTATGGCAGCAAGGAGGAAATCAGACTTCAAAACTCCTAGTGGTCTGCTCATTGCTTGTGGAAGGTTAAGGCCAACAGGTGAAAAAGATTGGGAGGTTATACTGAAAACAGGGTAGTCTGAGTGAAAGAAACATGTAGTCCCTGCCATGCGATCTATAGGCAACCTGTAATTATCAAAACAGAAACCTGCTTTTCACACGACATGTAGGCAACAGAGTGTCACAGAGAACAAGGCGTATGGCAGCTCTGCATTCGTATTTTGCCTAAAGAAAACACAGAATTAAGCCAGGAGAAAAGAGCATGTCAAACTAACCCTCTCTTGGAGGCCAGAAAAATCCTCCCAGTGACTGACAATGTCAGCCATGTCTGTATGTCCTGGAGGACAACCAAATGTGCAGAGGCACAGTGAGTGATGACAAGGCCAACCAGCAGGACCCAGGAGGCACCCTGGGCATCCTGCTTTTGGTAAGGCTTGCAAGGGAGATTGCTGAGGCACTGAAAAATTCTTTACCTTATGAAATACACTTGCTGAGGTGAGAGGGATAAATCATCCAGAGAGAAATTTGTCCTGATCTGCCATGCAAGTCACAGTGAAGTGGCAGGAGTGCAGTGCTTGCTTGGCTGCAGAGCATGAAGGGGACTCAGTCCTCCACGCCTCCCAACACAGCAGGCCAGATCCCATTTCCTCCCACCATCCTGCCTGATTAGGTGCCAGCACTGCAGGCAGCATGTGCCTTTGCTGCCAGAAGCCAGACTCCCTCCTTGCAGTAGGACTATGTATGTCCTCACTTCTCCTGAGCTGGCATCTGCCCTTGCTCTTGGTCCATCCTGGCTGACACCCTACGTGCCCCAGCAGACTGGTCTGTGCATCAGCTTATCGGTGCCAGGTACCTGGTCCACACAGGAAAAGTTTGAAATCTGCAGGAAGATGTCCTTACCCAAGCAGTGTAAGTGGCCTGAGGTGCTTCAGTCCCTAGTCCCTGTATCACACCTAGAGATGCCGTGAAGAGTGTGAGTGTGCAGGGCAGCTGAGTGAAAAGAACAGATTTTTGTGCTGTGTGCTGCTGTCTGAGACATACAGATTTCATAGGAGAAATCATGCAGAAGCTAGCCCAGAGATAAAAAAATATTCCCCATAGGAAGGTGTAATCATAACTATGCATCTTCACCTGGCCTGTGCCTCACCTACACATGGGACAGCAGCACTGCTATTTCCCCAGCTCTGCTGGAAACACCTCTCCTCCCTGCTCTTGGGAGAGCATTAACACTTCATAGCACTGACTCACAGTCCTTCTGTGCCTGATGGACCCCCCCAGGCTTGTCTGCCATACCTGTAGCCTTCAGTGTATGTCAGCAGTGCTTGTCCAGTCCCTGAGAGTGAGTTCAGTACTATTGAAGGTCATTTGCTTTCTATCACTCTGGCTTTCAAGATCATCCAGTTTTCCTGCATGGTTAAGCACTGCACATTGACCGGGGTCCTCATTCCAGCCAACAGGAATACCTTTTTAGGAGACTACTGAAAATGTCTGATTAACAGAATGAGTCAGGATATGACATTAGTTCCCAGTGTGTCTCCCAGATCCCACAGCATCACTTCTAGTTCATAGACCAATCAACTCACAGTTGTGCTTCTGGAGCACAGGTTTACCATACAGCAGTTTCTGCCCAAAAATGGCTGTCCTGCAGCAGCATCCATGTGGAGCTGGTAAACAGGCAGCTGAGACAGCTGCTGAAGACCTCATCCTATGTCCAGTTGAGGTGAAATGGGCATTGTAGGCTTTAGGAGGGTTTTTCACCAAGTATTTTCCAAAATAATGTTGATGGATGACTGTCAAAGCATCTCCTCCCCAATCTGTACCCCTGTGTGTTTTACATGGTACTTAGCGTCCTTGCACCATTTCAGGGTCCACATGCGGCAATGCCAGTGTTTTGATCAGCCATCCTCAGCACAGGTGTAACAATCCTGATTTAAGACTAATTATGGCAAAGTAATTATTTCTGAGCCATGATGGCAGGCAGGCCCAATTAACTCTAAATAGGATATAGAAACCCTTATGTAGGGGAAATCTAAGCTAGAAGGGGCCAGGGAGAACCCACACACAAGCAAAATAAATAGGAATCTTTCCAAGCAGAGGATAATCTTGTGTTATTGCTTCTCAGTTTCCAGTAGCCCAGAGTCCTTGAAAGAAGGCAGACAGAAAGTTGGGCTTTCTCTGCTCTGCTGCAGATGTGGAACGGCCTTTCATTCCAAATAAAATGGCCTTTCAGTAGCCCCTGCCAAATAAAAAAAAATTAATAAATTACCTTTTTTGGAGTTATTTTCAGAAAGGTAGCTCTACCATTGTTACCAGCACCAATATTCTGGTAGCCGTGTCCCCAGATTTTCATGTTTGGCATGTTTTATATTCTCAAGAGAAACCCATCAGACAGCAGCTACCCAAAGGAAATCCTGTTTGATTCCTCCCTGGTTTATTCCAGGCACAGCCCTATGGCAAGTGTCTCATGCCTTTGGTTTTCATCCCAGTCCACAGACCTGGGCTGCTGGGCAGTTGCATTTTCAAAAGCTAAATATAAAGATGTTCAAGAAGATTTCAGACTCATTAATAATGTTTTACAGTGTTATTTCAAAAAAAAAAAAAACCAAAGAACACTTTCCTCAAACATTACAACTAACTTTCTGATTTTAATATACATTTGTCCCATGGGGTTTTCACCCATTAAGACAGATTAAGTGACTATTCTAATGTACAATAGCAGATTTTGCCCTGTGGTTTAGTGGCTGGCTGTGGTTGACTGATACCCAGCCCTCTGAATCCCTGCTGAGTATCTAAGCTCTATGAGCTGCAGTGAATGCATTTAATCTACATAAAAAGAACACAAATTGCATGTTAGCCTTTTTGAGCCCAGTAATCAGTTTTACAGTTTACTTGGTATGCTTCTCCGCAGTCCTAGTGGCTCCAAGGAGGTTCCAAGGATTCCTCTTCTTTTTTTTACCCTGCCCATCACACATAGAAGAAAAGTGTTTGCATTTTGATTGTGCTCATTCTCTGACCCCTGTAATTTAACCATTGTTCATATTTAGTGCTGACTGGAGTCCTGTGGGAGAGCTGATAACAATAATTTGTAATAAAGCATATGCAGGCTCTATTTTTTATCCTTGTTTTCCCTAATAATGCGAAATTAAATTTATTAATTAAAACAGATGAAGTAAAATAGGATTCCAGGGCTGCCAAAATGCATGGATTATCCCAGTCTCGCATTTAGGATGATTATAACATTTGGCATGTATATAGCGCTTCAAAGTGGCATCACAGTTAATCCTTACCCCACCGCCCCTCTGAAGTGTGTTGTTATTCCTCAGTTTGCAGATGAGGGTGCCCAAGCAGAGAGGTTAACTCCAGAATGAGCCAAAGCCTGTGCAGGCACAAGCGGCTTCCTGCAGCACAGCCCCCTCTCTCCTCCCCCCAAATGTGATTTTGGATGATCCGGAGATTACCGGGGAAGCCTGCAGGTCCCCGGAGCTTTTGCAGGGCGGGGGATTTGGAGGCAATGTTCTCAAATGGTCTTGGAGGTGGGGGGAAGGGGGGCTCAGTCGGCACTGAGAACATCCTGACAGGCTTGACAGCGGCATCGTGTGTAGACCACGAGGTGCAAATTGAGTTGCTCATTTGCCAGCTGCATCATGCAGATGAGGAGCTCATCCCAAAATTACTATAATCCCAAACATATACATGCTCTTCAGGACTCAGATAAAAAATCAAAACTAAACTAACAGCTGGGGAAAAATGTGCAAAATGCTCTTTAGACCAGATAGTTCTCTGGCAAAATGTAGTTTAAGCTAAACATTTTGTGGGGCAGTGTTGTTACCAATGTTGGCAGAGAAAATATTGTAATCTTCCATCTCTGCTCAATTTCAGCTCAGGTAATTTTGGTATTTTTTTGGTGTTTTCATACACAAATATCCTTCGGTGTATGAGTGAAAACAAAAAGGAAATTAAACACACCAAAACATGATGTCTTGGCAGCTCTGCAATTTATTTTGGAGGGGTGCTGGATTTTGTGGGACACTGCAGGATGCAGTTCTCCCTGCTGGGGCTCAGGACTGCTCCCTCCCCCTGCACTGCAAATTCCAGAATGGCAAAATCCTGGTTCCTGAGCAGCTCTGGTAGAGACAATGGGAGTGTGCATAAGATGGGATTGAGACTGTCCATGGCAGGTTTTCTTGTTAGGGTTCACAGGCTGTAAAAGTCCTCTACTGCTCTTTGGGAGCAGTGAGGCACTGGCACAGGGTGCTTGGAGAATCTGTGGATGCCCCATCCCTGGAAGTGTTCAAGGGCAGCTTGGATAGGGCTCTGAGAAACCTGGTCTAGGGGAAGATGTCCCTGTCTACGGCAGGGAGTTTGAATCTAGATTATCTTTAAGGTCCAAGCCATACCATTGATTCTATGATTCTGCAGGGAGCAGGCTGGTGTGGAAGCATCAGACCTTGCAAAAGCAACAGATTCTGCCTAAAAGGTTTGGGTTTACCCTGTTGAGGGGGAATAAAGGGTAACCCTGAAACTGTGGCACGCTGGTGAGTCTGCTGAGAAGGCTGGGGGCAGCAGCCAGCGCTGCCTTGCTGCTCAAAGGACTCTGAAGGAGGCGCAGTCCGATCTCAAGCAGAGACAAGAGTTGATGTAGGGGTGGCAGTGCTCTTCCAGGGAGTTCAGCCTGGGTATTCCTCATGCACCACAGGCTACCCAACAGGATGGGGGCATGTGGGGTATCCTTTCTGAAGGGGCAGTCATAAATCAGCCCATGACACAAGCTAATGAGGAGCATAATGAGGGGTGAGAAGATGAGGGTGGCTGATAGCAGACAAAGCTTCTGCAACTGGGAACATCTTGTATAGCTGGGACACTGGCTCATAACCTCTGTTGGCTGTGACAGATGAGGTTAAAGGGATCATCTCCTTATTCTTCCCAAAAATGTCTGTCTTTGGCAGACGATAATCCTGGCAGCTTGAAACGGTGAACATTACAGAAAGCTGTGAGGACTTCAGAAACAGATCACATCTTTGTACCCTACAGGAAATCTTTAGAACATCTGGAGGGCAGCTATAAATTTTTCTTATTTTATGTTTTAATTACATTTTGAGATCGTTAGGCTAAGCATCCTCTTCTTTAAAAAGAGAAAACTTCATGCTCAAAATATACAGAAAATTAAATATCTACCAAGAACTGTTTTGGTTAGTTGTCGCTTGTAACTCACTATATTATAAATAATAGGAGAGGGAACATTAAAACATGAGTTTCAACAATTTTCACCAAAAGTCCAACAAAGAAACAGACTATAGGTGTTGACAAGAATTGTTTAGCAGGGAATGATATTGCATAATGCAGGGCCTGTGAACATCAGCTTTACATAAACTTCTTCCATATGAGACGTTAATCAGGATGGAGAACTGAAGGATCTGAAAACAATCAACATTTCTCCTTTCAAACCCCTGATGTTCAGTGTGAAGAGCTCATGCTATCCCTGTGTGGTGAGAGTGCAGGAGAATGTGAGGTAGCCATGGGCTGATCAGAGGTGGACACATTTTCTGAGGTGTGTTGGGCTGAAAGCCCCACATTGCCCAGGCTGAGCCCACTGAAGGAAGGTGCTTGCTCAGTGCAGAGGTGTGGGAGCCAGTGAAATGAACTTCTGAATCAGGGCAAACCAGACCTGAATGAAACTGGGATGGTGTTTCAATGATAAAAATTAATAAAAGAAGGAGTAGAAAGGGCCTGGGAGGTTTTAAAGGATTAGTGCAAGGGGAAGCTAGCAACAAAGGAGACAGAACTACAGATGTACCTGCATATCTTAGATAAATGGATGGATTACTATATTTCCTACGAATTGACTTGGGTGATAAATGAAAATATTCACAATGTTAATGTAATGGCTATATGCAAAATACGAATGTATCTTCAAATATACTGATATGAATATATTTCATGTCTATGACTACACATGAAAATATATAAGCATGATTCACATATGTTTTGAACTAGAATTTGTAAGGAAGGATTATTTTTCAGAAACGTAAACAAGTGTATTTGGCAGTTTCCAAGTGAGAGTTCAATTTTGCATTTTCAAATTACGTTTTCATTACATGTCATAAATGCAAAATGCATTTGCAAAAAAAAAAAAAAAAAAAAGCTGGTTGCCCTATTTACCTTTGTATAAACATCTAGTGGTGAAATACAGTTTGATTGCAAAATATATGCTGTTCCCAAGGGAACTGCTGCTTGAAAGGACTTACTAGCTGTGATTAGACCTATGAGACAATCATTTGCTCTCAGCTTAAGCTAGTATGAAGCCAGAGAAAGACAATTGGCTTGAAGAACCTGTGTTGCAGCCACCTGGCAAGCTTCTCTTCCTTGGGTAAAAGGGACCAAACCAAGGTTATTGTGACCAGAGTACTGCTCTTAGCTCAGAGCAGCACACTGGCTGAATATGAGGGTCGGATCCACCACTGTGGTTGGTATTGCCTCATGATGTGCTCTTGCCATGACCATTTAAACTAGCAGTGACTTCATCTGTTCATGTTAGGGACAAAACTTGCCTTAGACTGTGGGCACAGCAAGTTCTGAATTAAAATGTCTCCTCTTTTGGTGCTAAACTGATCAAGGTGACACTGCCCTGGGAAGGTTCAGTGCACCATGCTCAGATCCACTGCACCTGCTGTCAGTCTGACATCTCCATCATCTCTAGCCCACCAGGGAAGGCTACTGGGCTGTGTGTACCCCTGCTGCTCCCACGACCCAGCACAGGGACGCTCCAGAGGCTAACGAGACCTCTCTCCCTCACTTTCTCCGCAGCCCTCCCCACTGGGGCTGGACCCACTCCGCTTACGGTCGTGTTACAGTGGGTCAGATCTCCAGTATGCACAACATGGGAATGCACCTTTAAGTGCAATTCTCCAAATTATCTCTTTTTTTGTACCTCTAAGTGCTTTGGGGATATATTTCTGGAGTTTCTTCCTTTTATTTTTTTTTCCAGCACCATTAATCTTAAAGATTAATTCAAAGTCAAGCAATCTTCTTTTACTTAAACAAAGTCACTTGCACATATACTTTCACTCACCACCTCTTGGGGAGCTAATGTGTATATGCTGAATTCTGCAATAACAGTTTAACTCCAGTGTGCCCACTGCCCACCATAAATGCCAGTACATTACTCTTTCAAGTAACATAGTATATTTTGGACTTTAGGAAAGCGAAGCTAGAACAGTCCCAAAATTGGAATGTTTGTTCCCACAAATAACTACACAGACCCAAGTGGGAGTGCCTTTGGAGAGCTGCATCTGTGCTCTGCAGAATGAGGCTCAGGATCAGAAATAGCAGACAAAATCTCTTGGTTGCATGTCCAGCTTCTCTCTCCCACTCTCAGGACTGTCACCGCATAACCCCAACCCATGGTCTTTCTCATCTTGCATGGCCACAAACATATGCCTCGGCTCCTCTGGTCTTGGCAACTGTGCTACATACCGGTTACTTTCCGCACACCAAAAAAAAGTCTGAGCTGTTTTCCTTTCCCTGACCTTTGGCCAACATTCGTTGTCCTTCTATAAATAACTCCCCACCTTTGTTTAAACTCTTAAACTGAAGGTATTTATTGCTTGTCGTCATATTCCCCAGCATTTTCCTCTCTGCTAAGTATAATGGTGATCTGTAGTCACTCTTCATGTCCTACCCTCCCACCCATCCTTCCATCTGTCCCTCCTGACCTGACCCCACAGACAAGTAAGGCATTTTCAGCCAACCGACAGGAAAGAGGAACTTGTCTCTGGAGGGATGGGGAAGGAAGGACACAGTGGAGGCAGAGGGCAAGATGGTCATGCACAGTTTACAGAGCCCACCAGATCACCACCGTTCTCACATGAAGAAAGTGCTGGTCCCATGGAACCCTGCTCCCAACAAGGCTATTATACACAAGCTGCAGGACAGTCAAATTTCATTATCCCTTCTGCAAAACATATGGAGGAAACAAAATGTTGGAGGATACTCTAGTGACAGCTAATGACATTACTGAAATTACTATAAATATCATCTTTAATCTAATCAAAAACAGTATATCAAAGACATTAAAGCTGCAGATGCTTACTGTGCCAGGGGGGAACCAAATGAAGCTTTACAGATGTGTCATACTGTGAAGTTGTATTTGCATAATAGAAAATGAATGTTGGTTGTATCTCAGATTTCTGCTGCTTTTTAAGCCAGGGGGGATCTGGATGTTACATTTAGTGAGGATCTTTCTAGGTAGCCGAAGATTTGGGCAGACAAAAAAAATACAAATTATCTGCAGGTCTGACAAAAAAATTTCTAACAAATGGTCACTTCATCCCTAGCTAATTATTACCTGGGTCACTCTGTCATGTACTTAATTAGCATCATTTCTCTTGAAAGCACATTTCACTGAACCAGTGCCATCTGCAGGGTAAGAACCAACAAAGTAACATCAATCAGTTAATTAACTAGTTAACACATTTCCTTCCTTCTTAATTCCTGCTTTTGATTTTCATTTAGCTGCTTTTAGCGTCTGAATTTTCAGGAGGTTTGTTTCTGGGCAACCAGTGGTAGTGATGTGTGAGAGGGACCCTACCAACATGACCTTCATGATCTTATTTTGCTACTGTAGGGAGAGGTTTGTGCTCTAGTGGGGTCGCTAGCACCAAGGGGAACGCTTCTGGGAAATAAAAGAACAGGTGCACATTTATTAAATACAGGCACAATCCTGCTTACTGCTGGAGAAATGAACAGAGACAGCACTACTCCCACCACTGGGCTCAGGTTTCCCCTTCTGTGCTCACCAGAGCAGGAGAAGTTCCCAGGCTTCAGCACAGTGTTGCTTCCTGAGACAGAATATTTCCAAAATGGCAGAGCTACAACAACTCTGGGCTTCTACAAGCATGAACCAAGACACTCTGACTGACCTGGGCAATGAACTGCTTCCCTCAGAGTGTGCTTTCCTGTGTCAACCAAGAGCACTACATTGCAGGGGCTTTTGAAATCTCATTAAAACAGAGAGAGTCTAATAACATTTTTGTTTGACCTCATTTCAGAAGAAGGTACAGAGCTAAGAAGAACCGGGTGGGGTGGTTTTGTTTTGCTTTAGGTTGTCTGTTCCTCTGTGTGGTCACCCCACTCAGCCATGCCTCCCTCCAAAGACTACATAAACCTCAACAATGTCCTTGCCTGAACTGTTCTGGTCTCCCAGCAGCCCTTCCTCCAGCCACCCTAGTTTGGGTCATGCTCCTACTTCCCTCTTTAGTGATATGGGAATAGCACTTATCCCTGATAAAGCACCTCATGCATTTGGGTTACATGGAAGGAGGTGTGGATCCAGCAGCAATGCATTTTGTCTGCCCCCAACCAGCTCTTTGGCAGCAGATTTCAGGGTTCTCCTGAATGGACCATGGTGGGAATATGCATTATCAGGGCAGAAAAGAGTGGTATGGTCCTGGTAACTCAGCATGAGCATTGTCCATGGTGAACCCTGTGGTCATAAACCCCTGTAGGAGGATTGCACTGAGCAGAACAGGAGAGCTCTGACTTCACAAGACGGCCAAGGCTGGATTTCACTAGACTGCACACTACATTTTACCTGGCATGAAGCCCACATGTGGTCTCTACTGAAAAAAAATAATTGATTTTGTCCTGAAAGATTACATGCCTGGATTTATTTAAACTGCCCTTTGCATGAAGATATTCATTAAAAAAGAAAGCATCAGGAAAAGAAAGAGGTTCACTGGAAAAAGGATTTCTGTTCAGCCTTAATTTAAATGGAAAACAATGTTTGTACTGCTGCATGGCAAATATATTAGAAGGATTTGAGATTATAATATAGAGTAGGTTAATGGCAGTTTCATAATCTAATCTGCTGTTGAATTCCAGTTTTACCAACCATCTTTCCCCCTTGGGCTTAGAAAGTCTTTGTGTTTCCATAAACTCCAGCAGATTGAAAGAGTTCAGAGTTGAAAGCTCAGTGATTTAAATTTGCCATGCTGCTAAATGCTGTGGCTTAAGAGCAGTGAATAACTGCAATATGGAGTCTCTTACACACCAGGGAATCTCCAGCTTCTTGAATTGGTGACAATCCATCCCAGGGATTAGCACCCCAGCTCCCAGGCTGCTGCCTGCACACCCACGTTTGGATAATTCCTCAGAGGCAAAACACACCAGCAATTTTACTTCTAAACATAGCTCATTTTCTCCAACTTCAGTGGACAAGGATATCAAAAAGCAAGCCCTAGAAATGCAGACTACATTGCACTGTGCACCTGGACATCTCCTTCTCTGGGGACAGGATGTGGGTAGCCAAATTCCTCTTGGGAGGATGGGAAGCAGAGAAGATGTGTTGATGTGGGCCTTATGGGGACCCCCAGTATGTGAATCCAGCCTTGAGGCATGGCCCATGTCCTGGTCCTCCTCTGTGCTTTAGAGGGATGCTCAGCGGGCTGTGCTCCATTAGGAGCAGATCTGAGGTGCAGAAGCACTGCATCATGTTGTGTTTTTCCAGCTGCATGAGAGGACATGAGCTGACTGTGCCTCCTAAATGATGCATTTAGCTCAGCTCGACAGAAAATGTTGACAGACAGAACGTGGGTTTAGTACTTTATACTTATGGGGAAAGACTGGGGAAGGAGGAGGAGGATGTCCAACTGTTTAGAACAGGAATATTTAAGGAAGAGGCAGAGGAAGAAGCAGTCAGCAACTGGTACGCCTAACCTACAAATGTCAGCTTTACAGAGTGAGTCAGTCTAAAAATAACCTCCAATTGTCTCCCAGCTACTCCAGCAGCACAGAGAAAGCACAAGTGGTAGAGAAAAATCACCAGAGGGGGGAAGAAAGATTCTGTCTGGCTTTTTTTTTAAAAAAAACCCCGATGCTTTTTAAAATTTCTGACTAAAAATGAAGCAAATACTAGGCTCTCAGAAGTCTAGACGCAAGTTAACCTTGTTTAATTGTATTCACTCCATTTATTTTGCCTCTATTTATTTTACCTCTGAAAGGCAGCATAGGCTGAATTCCAGATATTCCGTGGAACACTATGAATGTGAGACATGGATATCCTTGCATAATTGCATGAGAACTTCCCCGGACTAGACTCCCTTTCCATAGTCAATATTTTAAGTGAGAGTATTGAATATCTCTCTGTATAATTTGCATACTTTCTTTCTTAGCAGTCTCCATGCTCATTTATGCCCTATGAACTATTCCTTTATCTTTTTAGAGATCATTGAAATACAGTTTGTCTACAGCAGCATTAAATTAATCCATGATAATATTTCAGAATAATTTTTAATGCATGATCCAGAAATCTGTAGAAGCTTTTTCCCTCCCTGTCTGAAGCCACTGCTCCACAATAGGTGCACACTGGCTTCAAGATGTAGTAAGAGGCAGAACAATGGCAACACTGTTCCATTCCTATGCACTTCCATTTGATATAGCAAACCAACCAAAAAGTCCAAAAGGAAGGATCTGAGACATGTGAACTTGTAAACAAGCAAGCAAAACTGTTGTTGAAAGAACTAAATATCTCTCCAGTGATATACAAGACAGGTGCTTACGTGTTCCAGAGATGGATCATTCTGCTGCAGATTAGAGGAGCTATTTTGCCTACTAATGCTACATAATTATCTGACTTAAAGTCTCCCTTCCAGCGTGGAATGAAGATGCCATGAGGTTTCTCCGCTCTGGAACAGATTTTCCAGAAGCTAGGTTTTTAAACAGTTAAGCCGAGGAAGTACCCATTTTGAGACTTGAAGCATTCATCATCTGCTCTGTTATACTCCCCTTTCTACTCTATGACTGGAAAAAAATACACATCAGGGTTCCTGACAGGGTCTTCCCATGTCCCGTGGACCCCAGTGGCATTTTCACTGCCATAAGAAGGTCAAACCCAAACGGATCAAGCTTGATGCTGATGCTGATGCTGCTCGGGAAAGATCAGTCACAAGGATGTGGAGGAACATATTATGAGGCAGGAGGATACCTGCTGCACTGGAAATACCTTGTGTCCAGAGTGGGATAATGGCAGGGGCTGGTGTCCCTCGGGAACTAGGTGCTCAGCTGGTGTGTAGTTGTGAGTTCTTCTCCATGATGGGTTTGGGCTGGTGGTAAGACCAGTCCCTCTCTTCCTAACACCACGTGGGCAGGACAGGTAAGGAGGACATGAATGACAGTGTCCCTCAAGTGACTCTCCCTCATGGGGAAGCAGTGATAGGCACCTCCATACAGGTATCCTTACACGGGCTGTGCCAAGCTTCAGTGCTCTGTGATAGCATGCTGAATGCATCAGAGCCTGGGAATGGAAGGACACTGCAGAGCTGATGGCAGCAAATCACACATATGGGCACACTGGGAAGAAGTGGCACAAAGCATTATTCATCTGTTAATGAATTATTTGAATTTTCCCTGGTGTCACTGGAATCAGCCCCAGAGATGGACTCACATCATGGCAATACAGCTAGACTTGGACAGACCACCAGGTTTGGGCTCCAACTGTTCAACGTGGCAGGAGCTCCATATGTGGCTCAAACATGCCAGATGGCCTAAAATACACACTCTCTTAAATACTCCAACACCTCTCCTGCCCTGCAAAGCCACTGAGCACCAGGTATGCAGTAAACATGGAACTGAATCCCCTTGAATGTGAGTTAGTGACAGCAAAATGGAGTACTCGGTAAAGAGATCAGTTCTCCAGTTTGTGTGGCTAAGTGGTTTGTTTTACTCAGGGATACTTACTTCCCTGGTTTATTTAAATAATATCTCTCTGGGAGGGCTGATGGCAGGAGGCTTTAGTGACCAAGAGCCAGGGCTGTTTATATTTACATCATTGGTCTGAATCCAACAGAGAGCCTGATAGTGAAAGAAAATATTAGCCATCTGCCCAATGCTTGACAGCCTTGCTAGCAATAAAACCAAGAATTGATTAGATATGGAGGTTTTCTGAATATCCCTTGCTAGGGTTGGCCTTCTAGTTTGCAGAGGGACTTCCTTGATAAAGCAGAACCATCGGTCCTATTGCCACCCTTCCCCACTCCTATCAGATCAGTAGGCAACTCTGGCAGTCTCCACCAGAGAAATACCAACTT
Organism: Corvus moneduloides; assembly: GCF_009650955.1. Lineage (NCBI taxonomy): Eukaryota > Metazoa > Chordata > Aves > Passeriformes > Corvidae > Corvus > Corvus moneduloides. The sequence continues at coordinate 107,639,751 of NC_045477.1, forward strand.
GTTACCAATACTAAATACTGAAGAGAGAGAAAAATGGCTCTGTATAAGCTACTGCTTATTCTGGTGATGCATCACACTGTTTTTGAACTAACAGATGCCGCACAATGTCCAGCACTTAATGGCAGTGCTCACAAAGGCACAGTTGGAAGGTAGACCTTGCCCATTACTACATTATTGTAATGTTCTTGCTTGCCAAAGCAGAGTCCTGTATTTTAATATTTCCTACTTGCACTTGCATTTTGTCACATACTAAAAAGCCTCAGCTGTAAAGCTAATACTTTATAGCCTTAGACCTAGGGTGTAGGTAGTTCCCATATGTGAACTGACCACACCACCAGCAGGTGCAAAGGAGGTGGAAGCAGTTGTCTATGGCTTTGCTTCCCTTTTGCAGTGGCAGCTACCCCAGAGGGACTGCCTTACCTTGGGATCACTCCTCTGCCTAAAACACTGCCTTTGAAACTGCTGGTGGTAATGAAAGAGCAGTGGGCCTAAATGTTTATAGCTAAAACAGCTCTTCTTCGTTTAAGTAGAAAAAATATCTTAAACATGATTCAGAGGGTGGATACACCTGAGAATAGATGGTGTGCTACACCCTCTGAAACCTCTCTTGGGTTTGTAGCAGAACTCAGAAGCAGGGATGAATAAGGAGAAGATGTTGTTCCTATGCCCAGATAGACAGCATGGCCCATGCTCACCTGGGAAGCAGGAAGAAGGGTGGAACACCACACTTTGGGCAGGTGATTTGGTCCCCTTTGTTGTCTGCTCTTCAGACAGAGACCCCCCAGCCCACATTTCTGCATGCGTGTATTGAAGGGCACTCATGTGGAGTGCATTTCAATAAATAATATCCCTTGTCTCTCACACAGCATTTCTGTGGCAAAAAGTTTGCACCACCTTGCTTTTATTGTGTGTTTCAGTCAGAAAGGTCCCTCCCACAAATGATGGACTTGCATCGTTCCACCTACACTTCATCACACAAGGCAGTAATAAATGCATGGAGTAGTGTGCCTCAGGACAATTTGAGCACTGTGCAAAGGTCACTCTCTTCAGACCCTAATTGCTCAGCAAAAGTGACATTTAAAATGCATATAATTAAAATCATAACAAATTTATTTACCCCCTTCCTTATTGGGATTGTTTCTGCATACATTACACTTTTGATAAATTGAGTGCTCTGGAGGTCAGGATGTGTTTGCATCATAAAATAATGTCTTGTGGAATCACGGTGACATGGGCTGCCAGGCTCTCAATATTACTCATGCACTGACTGCTCTTGTAGGAGCTATCACAAAATCCCAACAGTCCAACACTCCCTGAGTTTTGTAGGAAGAGTGTGGTGGCTGTTTTAAGATGAACAAGTAATATTGCAAAAGTAGCGGGCAAATAATATCGTGAACACATCTGGACAGGAGGAAGAAAAGTGCAGCAAGGAGCACACGTGCATGTCTGCCTCAGTTCTGAACCATTTGTTCAGTCCTATTATTGGCTTACACATAAACACATGTATATATCCTTCTTTCCATCATATGTATGTGTGTGCATCACTGTATCTTTCTTTCTGTCTCAGAAGATGGCATTCAAGCCAATATTTTTTAGGAACTGGAGACAGTGCTCATCTAAAATGTCTAATAGATGTTTTCTCTCTCGCTTGCCATTAGACGTCAAACACCGCTTTTTAGCTTCATCAGCCTGAAAACCACCTTGGCTATGAGAGCTGTTATCATAGCACCTCTGTGTTTCTGTTTGCTATGATATGATTAGTTGAAGGCTGACAAGCTAAAAGCAAGTTCAAATAGGACAGAATTATTCCAGGTAGCGTCTGTTTTCTCTATTTCACTTATGAGCATTCATTTCTTTTGTTCGTGAAGTTATTTACTTACCTTTTAATGTCCTTTGGGACACTTGGATTTGTGTGCCATAGAAGAGGAAAAACATTTTGTGACTACAGACACGGCAGCTTAATGTGAGTGCCAGAGGCTGAAGGACATCTAGCTTGCCTTCTTAACTGAAGATGAAACAAATCTAACTAGTTATTCCTCCATGTGCTGAGCTCCCTTCTTCTACACAAAGACTGTGGAGGACTGAGGAGTCATATACTCTACTAAAGCATGCAGAAAATGTTTACTTGCTGCTTTACAAGGCCTGAACCAAAGCCTACTGGATTCTTTCCAATCCATTGAATTTTAGTTGTTTGGTTTGGGGTTTTTTTATTAAAGCTGGGAGAATGTTTTTGGCAAACAACAAATTTGTCAAAAAATGTAGTTTTGAAGAAGCGACTTGGAGAATTGAGTCCAGCTTGGTAAACAGATTTAGCTGGGAAAGAAATAAAAAGCATTCATAAGAACATAACTGAGACTTTCCATGTTTTTCTTTGTAAATTATATATTTATTCCACGTGTGACATTATTTAAACGCTATAAAAAGGGATCTAGGTTGGCTAGACTGCATAGAAGAATCTCTCCTTTTTCTTTGTTTTTTTCCAGACTGGCCACTGAACAGACATGTTCTATGTGACATTCTTACACTTTTCCATCCCATCTTCTCTGTTTAAATCACTTTTACTTGCTTCTTGCTGCTTGTCTTCATAATTGGCAATGCTTTTCCCCAGCATGGATTCAGTTGAACAGAATCTAAGTTACTAATCTCCATATTTATCACATCCAAAAGATACCACCATTGCTTGGCAGCAACCTCTAATATTAGAGCCCATGCAAAATGTTACAAATACTGGTTCTTGCTGTACTTTCATATACTGATCTCAAAACACACTGTAAAGTAGACTAGAGGTAAAATCTATAACCAGTGTGACACTTGCCACTGGGTCAAGCATTATTTCCTCTTCACTTTGTACAGGGAACAGTCAAGAGCCAAAATAGACTTGTCTTTCATCCACAACAGAGACTTAAAAGTGTAACCCTTCAATCCCTCAATGTTGCTGCTGGATAAGCCTACAGGATGGTATTCCATGCCTCTGTCAAGCAGGATCCCTTCTCATCAAATCAAGTCAGGTAAGCGAAGGTTGCATTTTTCATTGCTGCATTGGCCTGTTGCTGATCCTGGTAAATGTGTCTCCCCCCTGAGACCAGGATCAGACCCAAAATTCTTGATTTTCCTGGACACCCCCTTTCTGAGGTCTGCAGTTCATCACCCAGAGAAACCTTGCACGTGGATGGAGGGGCGGGGTGGGCAGCTTTTGCAGGTGGGAAGACTGGCATGTAGACTAACATCCTGCCCCCGATCAAGCTGTCACACTCCTAGCAAGATCACTTGGTGATGCCAGCTTGCTGTCGCAGTGCTGTATGGAGGGCGGGAACACACGAGCAGCTCCCCATGGGGTGGCTTGGCTTGCACTACAAACCAGGAGCAAGCTCTGGAGTTGGCTGCCCTGCTGGCTTCGATTGACTGCAGCTGCTTGTTTGCTCTCAGCGAGGCTGCTTTCTGGAAAGCCTGTCTGTTGGACCTGTCTGCCTTCTTCCTGATGCTGAGCTTCTTCTCAGCTGCCTCATTTCCTCCCTGCAATCCTGACAGGGGCAGCCTGAAATCTCTCTGCCCACTGGGCTTCCAAGTGACTTTCCATCTATTTAATCTATCATTAAAACTTAATGCAAGGTCTTCCCATCAGAAAAAAAAATAGATCAAGGAACAGAGCATTCCTTTCCTTTCATGATGTTTTCTGATTTTTAACAACTATGCCCAGATATTTGTTTGACAGCTTTAAATCAAGAACTCAATCAAAAGCCTGTACCAACTCTGCACAGGAGCTTCCCTGGGATATTGCCTCACTCTTTCTTTCCTTTTTTTAAAATTCTGCACAGCAGGAGTGAATGGAATAATAGTGGATATTGGAAATAAACTCTTGAGAAGTGGAAGGACTGTCATTAGTGCTGACAAAAGCAGCTTTTGAGGCTGCGCCAAGATCAAATAAATGAGAGTTGGTAGCAGAAGCTGGCATAGCTTATGGATGTGAGGTTCAAGTTACCACTTTTTTGAATCAATTAACTTTTGTGATACTTTGTGTAGATGGGTCTAAGCTGAGGGTTTCCCTTCAATTGAAGCCGAGATACCTTTGTCCAAGCTTATGAATTATTTCTCCTTGAGTGGTGCAAGAGGCTTCCCCTAATTTACTTCCAGGCTGTTTAACCCTAGTCATTTCCCTCCCTTTTTTCACAGCTCTCCCACATCCAGACTTTCCTGGTGAAAGCACATACAGGCCAACATTACCCCATAAGGACAAGGATGCCTTCCTTTCCTGTGAAAACACAAGAGGAAAGAGTAGGACTGCTCTTTTCAAAAGGGAATTTGTCATGATATCCCTGCATCTACAGCCAAAATGTGTGCTGACCACGAGGACCCTACTTTCACCTTCATCCATGGAAGAATTTAATTAATCTTTCTATATTGGCAGGCGAACAACATTTCCTGAAGAGAAAAATAAATGTTAATTTCCAGAGGTAATTAACAGTCACTGAATGAGACTAAAGGGCTTTCATCAAAATTACCAATCAGCTCAAATTTGAAGAGATTCTCTCCTCATTGCTTCTTCATCTCATTCAGCCAGTCCTGCCGAATTAGTGCCTAATAGAGTCTCAGACATATTCATATCCTGTCAAATTCCCATCCTCCCAAGGAACTGTCCCTTTCAAATGGTAATACAGAGGGCGTATGATGTGCACTCGTTGCTATTTTGGATTTAACAGCTGGCTGCATTGCACTAAGGGTAGCTGTGGAAACTTAACTGGGGGAGGTGTGCGTGTGTGTGTGTGTTGTGTGCGTACACATCTGTGTGTGTAAACGCCTACTCCTTTGCAAATGATACCATTTATCTTAAATCATGCTCTCTTTATAACTCTAAAAGCTAATTCTCTTTTTAGACCACCACAGCTGCTGAAGGGGAGAATGGTACAGCTTCAACAACCAAGATCGTGGCCTCACCCCAGGACTCGGCTGTTCAACCCCTTTCTCACACAAGTTTCAGCAGATGAGTAGCGTCACTGTCAGTACTGCGTAACTGGTGGCCCTCATCAAGACCTAAGGGTTTAAAAAAGGCTCTCTTCAGGCTCTCCTCACCTTGGCCAAGGGAGGGGCAGCCCCAGGGATTTACTTGTTTTTACACAGTTTCAGATGTTCTCAACACAGCCCAGCACACACACTGGAGGGCCTGGGCAAAGAGGCAGATGGTCTAAGGGCTGATCTCCACAGAGCAGTATGAGCACAGAAATCAGGAACCCTCCCAGGTCACTTCAATATAAAACTTTCCCTCCTCCTGCTTTATAAATATTTTGAGGCCGAGCCAAAGACAGGTGGTGTTTGCACGGTCATTCTCAGTGACTCCAGCTGGATCTGGAGTACTTGTAATTTGGACATCTCAGGGGACCTCATGGTGAGAACTGACAATGAGAATTTCTAGTAAAACCTTTCTGTGTGCTGTGCCAGGGCACTTCTGGAGACAGCACTAGATGGGCGCAGAGCATGACCTCTGTTAACAATATACACTACATGAAAGCTAATAATTCTGGCTAAAGCATATTCAAAATAGGATGCTTGAAGCAAAACTAATGCATTATTCACTGCTTGTTGGGAATACAAGAACATGGAGATAGACATCTAAGCCTTGGGCCTTTTCTGAGATGTACTGTACACGGGCTCAGTGGACTTATTTGCAGTACAGTGAGTCTTACTGCCATGGATCTTTCATTACTAATAGCATTTAAAATCTTGCCCTGTGATCAAATAAAAAATAGTGTGTGTATTCATCTTTGCTTTCTAGTCACATACAGCAATGAGAGATATTTCTAATGCTGTATTCATTTCCTTGGTGTAAAATGTGCCCTTTTTCCACCTTTACATTAAATCAGACAAATATTTGGTGAAACTCACAAGGTGAAATAGTGCAAAAATTGCCAATTTCTCAGTCGCTAGCTGAAAACAATTCTGAACAGAGCACCAACATAATCAACGCCAACACAACCTGCAGGCTCTGCTAACGTAATGCTTCTCAAAAATAAAAATGTGTAAAAGAAGGAAAAAAATATTTTATATACTCATGATATAGAAATAAAAATCATTGTAAAACAATTCAACAGCCACTGTAAGAGGAGATTTGTAGAAAAATCTGTTTGGGATTTGCCTACTTGCCTGCAGACAGCCTGCAATATAGACACCTGCCTCTGAACTACTCTCTGGTCCTTTTGTGGTCAACAGAGAAACACTGACACCTGGGGAAGTGATTTATCTCTTCCTAAAGTAGATGTCTAAGAAAGGTCAAATGAATTGCATCCTAAAAGTGCTTATTCCTCCTAGCTGACCATAAAGGTTGAAGAGTGACTAACTCAGATGTAAATTAATACACTGTAGATATACAAGCCTGTGAGTTGGTGGATGGGGGGGATGCTGAAGTGCACCCCTATTCTTCCATTTGCCACAGTGCAAGGGTCTGTAGAATAAAAACAGATAACTCCTCCTCCTCCTCCACAAAGATAGATTTCCACAGTTTCATCACATGAGAGATTTTTGGTTCAAGGTGTTTTGCCATACATCACCAGAAGTGGTATTATATGCCCAGACCTGCACCACAATATCCTGTCAGACAGATAAACAACTTCTGCAGGTGCTGCTGCAAAGAAGTTTTGGATCCCAGCAGTCCCAGCAAGTAAACCTGATTTATAGTACTGGTGAATCCTTCTTGGAGCCAGAAGCAGATAGACTAGATCCCAATTACTGCTTAACAAGGTATGTCTTGTCAAAATGATTTTGAGGCTGACCTCTGATCCTAGCTGATCCTTGCTTTAAGTGCAACTGAAGATTGGCTTCAGTAGCACATCTTTGCTATGGAAAATTCTCTTTGAGACTTTTGGGAGGCTGACATGGGACCAACTTTCTGCTAGAAAACAGATTGAAATGTAAAAAGCAACATAGTTACATGCATTACTGTTATCCAAAATTCTCGGTTATCACTAGCTTCCCTATAGCTTATCCTTTTCAAAACCCATGTAGTAATGAACCTCACCTACCTGTGATATCTTTGTTCTTCTCACTAAATGCTTTCAGGATGATCAAATTACATATGATTTCTCATGAACGCTCATACATTTAATTAAAAAGAGAAAAAATTGTGAGAATGCTGTTCTTGAAGTCACTGTGCTTGATTTCAGTAACCTTGAGTTTGTATTTTCCATGTTTGATTGCAGAAACTTTGCCTAAAAAGCCCGCACTTGAAGTTCAGATGAGCTCAGAAAAAGGCAATTTTTAAATGTTAAAGGAAATCAAATACACACTCATATCTGCTAGCATGGGTTCCTCCCATTATAAAATAATTAAAGAAATACAACTAGATCAGGCTGCCAATCACTACATCAAAAACCAGTACATACTACGGTCACATTTACAGGCAACAAAGCTGAGCTTGGTGATTTACGATAATATCACTAAAACCTTGTGATATATTTAGCGAGTGGTAATGGTAAAGGTTATAATTCCTCTGAGGGACAATAGTGATGAAATAAACCACGAGGGTCAAGTGGATTATGACCTTGTGAAAACTCAAATAATGGAGATGGAGCTTTATAAACTTCCTTATAATAGATAATGCCTTAAACAATTTAAAAGCTGCTCAGTACTCAATTTGGACTTGCCACAGGCTTACTACTGCCTATATATTATTAGAGGAAAACCTGAAAATTACTTCTGTCACTATGAATCTTGCATCTGCTCAGAACCCCCATTTTAGGTGCAATGAGCACTCTTGCTGGGCTCTGAATGCTCCCAACAGACAGTGTGTGTGCCCTCATCTGTCAGTTCTCCCCACCCAGCATTTGTAGTGTGGCTGCTTATGCAGAATTTAAAGCTTGCAACACATCCTGGATTGCTGTTAGCAATCACACCTGGCAGTATTAATTTTGCTGCTGTATAGTACTATCCCAGGATCAAAGAGTTTCTATGTGATCAAGTGATAGGGTGAGATGAATGACACTGCCGACTGCTTCACATGCTTGGTAAAAGGAAAGATGCCACGTTTATCAGCACAGACAATACACCAGGTTCATGCAGATCCTCTCTACAGTTACCTTAGACACCCAACATTAGAAGATAGTTTGTATGGGAGCTGAAGAGCCCCACATACCTGAATTCATGCTGAGTTTCAGGTGGAGGTGGAGCAATATCACAGGCAAATGGTGACTATCCTAATCTACCTGAACAGATTTTCCTGCACTAACAGCATGCAAACAGTCTATGGGTCAGTCCCATAAAAGATTACAACCACGAGTCACTTGACCAAGGTCATTCACATACATAGTTTGGGCTCCTTCATTTTCATTCTTGCTGTAGTTAGCCTCCTATGTGGCAACCCACCTCACCAGAGCTAGTTTTTGTACCAAGATACAATATTGAACTGGCAGATTCTGGAGAAGCTCTATGGATGAAGCAGCCATACTGCGGCATACACGTACAGATTTAGAAATTAATGCACAGAAGAAATTCCTCTGCCAGAAACACGGAGAAATGTTTGAGACCATGCTATCTCAGCTTCAAAGACATGGAGGAGGAGGGAAGACAAGCAGACAACACAATGCTTACCCACTTGTGTAACAGCACTGACAATGGCAGGCCTGGGAGGGTATCAGTCTGAAAGCAAACGGGGCAATCAGCTGCCATTGAGAGAGGGATTTTTGATTGATTTTAAATTAAGGTCATTGTCCCCAGGCCACATCTAGATTTGATTATTTCTGTCACATTTTAGAAGAGTGACAGAATCTTCTTTGCAACCAGTGCTCTCTCTCTTCAATGACTCAATGCATAATGATGGTTTTTCCAGTGGGTTTTGATGATTCCAACTTCCATGATATGCTGCATGTTGGTAGAGCAGTGACATTCTCCCACTGAAAGCCACTCATCCCTTTTAGTACTCAAATCTATGCAGCAAGGGCATTAGGAAAGCTGTGAGCAGCACAAAATTAACACAGGTGTGACATTAAATCTGAGAGGTGTATTCACTGCTGGCAGGTGACCAGTGACTATCAATGTACACCGAGGGGAAAGGGCAAAAAAAGAGCAAGCCCAGCCAGGAGCCATTTGTCATGAAGGGACCTTTCTGAGCAAGCTGTGATTTGGTTGCTCTCTGTGGATTTCTCTCTGGTTAATTCAGTCATTCTCCCCCCAAAATGACATCAACTGCCTGCTGTCAGCTGGCAAAGGGCTCCACAGCTGTGTTTGCTCAAAGAATCACCTCTGTACAGTCAGGTGGTCTGTTACCTTCTTTTAATGGCCTCTCCCTTTTGTGCTGGAAGCCAGGGTCACCAGTCCCTGCTCACCCTCTCCATGCTGCTTGAGATTTGAGGAACCTCTGTCACATCTCCCCTCTGGTGCCTCTTGACCATGTGCGTGTACCTAACTAGAAAATCCTTTCAAGCCATGGATCATTACTAGCCTCCTCCGAATCTTTTCCAGCTCTGCTATGTCCTTTTTGAAAAGGTGAGACCAGAATTCCAGTAGTTTTCAGAGCACAGGTCCAGCACGCATTTTCCAGTGTAAAATCTTTTCCTCTTCATTGCTCTCCTAGCAAATCCTGACATTTGAGTCACTCTTTTGGCTACACTGAGCATGAAGTTGACATTTTCTCAGCTGTGCATGTCCCTGGGCTCTCAACCTGGGGAAAGTAACAGCCAAAATCCTTCCACGATGATGGGCAAGAAATAAATGACCAACTGCAACTGTACAGTTGTGCTCTCTGGGAAAAAAATAAAACAAAAACAAACCACCTTGGAATAACAGTAGTGGATTTTAAATCCCAAGATGCCACAAAATTCCTGCTCAGGCAGCTTGACCTAAATTCCTATGGGCAAATGAGGAAGCCACGTATTTGAAGCATTTGAAAGAAAACTAGACAAATGCCCATAAATTACTGTATGGGGGACATTCCTACTCTCTTTTGGAAGATGGATTAGACAGATGACCTACTAAGTTTTTTTTTCTTCTTTCACTAATTCCTACGATGTCGTGAGTGTGTGTGCTTTACTCTTTCTTAAATCACAATCTGTTTGATCCAGCACCAGTCAAAGGTTTTGAAAATCCTATTAAACCGCAAGAGGAAATCTTGAGTGGTTTGCTAATATCAACAGAAATCCAGATGGAATTACAATCATCTTTTATGTACATTTGAGGGCATATTATGTAATACTAGCCATGGATTTAGTTTAATGCACCACACCTTCCAATAAGCTGCTGGCGACACTTAATAGCGATATGAAACCTACAAAAAACGCTTTTGCCCTTAACAAAACCGTTTTAAAGCCCAGAGTCTGAGGTCAAGGGGCTTGGGACATTCAGTCTGATGGGAAAAGGGGGACAAGGGAAACCGAGGATGGAAAAGACGGGGAGCGGACGGGGGGCGGACGGGGGGGAGGGCAAGGGGAGTAATTAAAAAGGGGAAAGAGCTGGAGGGGGAATAAAGAAAAACAGGAAGCCAGAATCCGAGATAGACGCAGAGGAGACAAGGTCAAAACTTCAAGCAAGCAGGGAGCAAAAATTTCACTAGATTTATGGAGAAGGATGACGCTGCCTGCTGCAGCATCCTCCCGGGCGTCCGGGCTGCTCCTGGCGTGGCTCCGCGGGACGCCCGCTGCTCCCTATCGCACGCATCCCTGTCGGGCGCGGGGGGCGGCGCTGGCGGGCGTGGTGCAGGTTGGGCGGGCCCCGCCCCCGGAGCTCGCCCCGCCCCGGCCCGCCCCGGCCCGCCCGGCGCGGGGGGAGCGGGACGCGGTACCGGGCAGGGCAGGGCGGCGCGTCCCCGGCGGCGGCGGCCGCGCTTGACAGAGCGGGCGGCGGCTGCGGCCCCATGGAGCCCAGCTAGGGGCTGCCGCACCCTCCACCGGAGGTAGGTGCCGCGGAGCGGCTGCGCACCGACAGCCCAGGGCGGGCGGAGCGGTGACAGGTTGGCCGGGGCGGCGGCGTTTTGCGGGAATCTCACCCCCCCTCAGCCTTCTTCCCACCAGCGGCCGGGCGCTGCGGTACCGTGGGGAGGGCGGCGGCCCCGCGGTCCCCGCTTCGGCCCGTGACTATTGTTTCTGGTGGCGCCGAGCGGGCGCAGCGAGATCCCGGTGGTGGCGGCGGCGGCTTTGTGCGGGTTGTCCCGGCAGTGGAGCTGCGGCGGTGGGGGGGCGCGGAAGGACCGCGGCGGGGAGAGGGACGAGGAGAGACCGTGACCGCACGGGCAGAGCCACCCACCCCACCCCCGCCCTTCCTCCTCCTCCTCCTCCTCCTCCTGCCTGCGCAACTTCTCCAAAATCACGGCCGTGGGTGCGCGGGGAGGAGCGGCGCGTGCCGCGGCTCGGCATCGTCCCCCGCGGCTCCTGGCTCCTGCCCCACGGGCGACAAAACACACACGGCAGGGGCACGGCGGCGTTTAGCGCCCGGTCCGTGCTCTGGGGGAAGGAGATTAAAAAAATGTAGGATGGATTTCAAGATGGGCGGTAATGGGATGATTTGGGATCCCTCGCGTAGCCGGGCACAGGCGAGAAGCGGGAGGAGAATTTACCCTTTCGAAGTTGGGGCAGAAATTCCTCCCGCTGTCGCCCGGCTTCCTGGCGAAGTCTGCCAGGCGGATGGACTGTCACCTGCGTCTCCCTTAATGGCTTTTTCTGGACGAGGCTGTCGCGGGGTGTGGGTCATCTGCGCCGGCGTCGCAGCGCTCCGGGCGTACGTGGCGGTGGGTGCCAGGGTGAAGTGTCGCGTTCCAGAAGTTCTGCATCCCTCCGGGTAGATGCGGCAGGGTGCAAGCGCCCTGGGCGGGAGTTGCAGGGCAGTTATTCTCATTCTCTCATTTCACCCCACACACACCTCTTTTTTGAGAGATTGGTTCGGCTTTGGTTTATTTACCGTTGTTGATGGTAGTTTTCTTGCGTGCCGTTCTCCATCAGAAGTATTTTTTTAAAAATTATTTAAATGCGGGGTTCAAAGTATATATATTGTCTAATGGGGATGTATTGTTAAAGAGGGAAGAGTATCTGGTTGCCCATTAATTCTTCAGGTATTTTCCATTTAAACTTGATGAGGAAATGTTCTTCTTTTTTCTGAGTAACCTTCCATGTCATTTATCATTAACAAATCGGCTTAGCATTCAAAGTAAAGAATTCCTTGCAAATACGCTACTGATTACTAATGTTATGCCTGAAACACTCCATAGGACAGAAATCAGCACACCTCTGTTTTTTTAATATGTAAATTTGGAAAAGCCTTTTCTTCCATTTCATGACTTTGTGAGTGGCCCCAGTTAAACACATGTAACTACAGTAACTAGCAGAGGGGGCTACTGATAGCCGGTGTGATTTCCTGCACCACTCTGCTAGAGCAGCCTGATCAATTAATGCATCCTCACTATTTTGTCCTTGGCATCTCTGATGAACTTTATAGTATTTCTGTGAGGATCTCCAGTAGGGAGAAGCTGAAGTCTCTTTCACCTTCAGAGATGATTGAAGACAAATTTGAAGAGGAGATAACTGAGTTGACTGGAGAGTGATGCTGAGTTCCTGTGTATACATTAAATTCTGGAGGCTATCCAGTAGCCAGAGCTATCTGGCAGACTGGAAGTCACCTCAGTGATGGGTTTTGCAGGGTCCTGATCACTTCCTACCAAAAAAAAACAAGTGATAAGCTTTTGCAACGTGCGCTGATTGCATTGTAGGCATGGGCTGGAGGATGGAGCTGGTCTTGTAGCGGGCATGGCATGTGCAATGAGCAGGTCACACTGAGCACCCCACAACTTCAGGATGTTTGAGTTCACTGTGCAGAGCCTGCAGCAGTATGAATTACAGGGGAAAAAATGCATTTAGATGTAACAAAGGCGTCTGGCTCATCTCCTGCATGAGGAACTAATTTTTTTTTTAAAAATCTGGCTCCTGTTTCTGCCTCTGACACAAACTGCCAGTGTAGCTGTGGGCAAATAATTTCATGTTTCTCTCTCTCCTCATCTCTGCCTGCCCTGCCAAGGTCTCATCTGTACAGGGTTGTCAGTTTAGACCCCAACTCAAACCCCTTGCTTTCCCACAGCTGCCTTGTGCAGTCTGAAGCCCAATGTAGGTGGTACCTCTGTGCTCCAAGGGGATACAGTTTGACATTCAAATACTGCTGCTGGAGCCAATCATACAGATGTAGCAGCCTCATCAATCTCTAATCCTACCCCTCTTCTAATCCAGTCATTCTCTGCTGCTAATCAAGTCGCCCGACATCATTCGAGCTGTGCTTGGCTGTGTGCTCGCCCTCGTGTTGGCAAGCCTACATCAAGCCAGGGAAGCAGTGGTAGTGGAGATGGGCTGAGGATCACCAGCTCTTCAGGACAGAGACTGTCACTTGAGGCTACAATACCCGTAGCACGAGAGGCCTGGTGTGATTTAGAAATACAAATTGTAGCTAAAGGGTAAATTGCAACAACATCACAGAAAAATGACCAGAACCTCAGGCATTCCTGCCGAGGCAGCTGCATGCTGGTCGGGAGGGAACGGAGGTGGAAGGGTGCAGCTCCCTCAGTGTAACAACGGCATTCTTATTTTAGCATGGAAGACAGCCAAAGATAAGGAGTGGTTGTCATCCGGCTGGTTGGAGGATGAAAAAAAAAAAGAAAAAGAAAAGCTGTGTGGAAAAATATTTTGATGTAGGTACTAAAGGAAGAAAAAAAGCAGATAACCTTGCAAGTGATAGACTAGCTATGTAAAGCTGGCAGGACAAGGCTTCTCCCATAAAATCCAGAATGATCCTAATTAAGCCCAGACCCTGTTAAATGACACATGGCTTTATTTATTTCAGATGTTTCTAGGTCCTAAAGATGGGGCCAAATGTGAAGATTTTGATGTGGCAGATAGTTTAACCCCAATTACTTTTACATAAATCACATGATTATTACAGTAGCTGAGTTCCTCTGATGGGTGCCCCAGAGCTACTGATAAAAAAAAATATTTTAAAAAATACCCTGAAAAATCTATGGCAGTGCAGGTGACGGTTTGTGGAAGAGAGGTGGCCATCCTCTCTGCAGGCAGGAGGATACGGATGTGGGAGCTGTTGTGGTGCTGTGTGCTTGCTGGTCTGTATGCACAGGCTGCTGAAATGGTGGCTTTGTAGAATAAGCAGCCAGAGAAAGGGATGTAAAATGGGAGATGACAAATATTCTTGTTATGAAACTGGGATGGATGAATGATTTATGGGGGTACTTGCTTTTATTTTATTTTATTTTGAGAGGAAGGAGATGGTTGGTTATGTGTGGTGCTAGCCACAGATGGCTTTGAGATCAGGCTATGCTGGGTCCTGCCTCCAGAAACAGCATCTACAGAATAACGATACAGTGAAACACTTCTCAGCTTTGCTTGAGTTTCACAGACTGTTTTCAGGATGAAAAAGTTTTCCGTATCTTATGTTCAAAGGTGTAGGCCTAAATCCTCCCAGCAGGCTCTAGATTTCAAAAAGGAGTTGGCTGTATCCTAGGCTGTGGGGATCTTTGTTAGCCTGTCTCAGTTCTCCAAGGGAATTTCCTTTCCTGGGTTTGCAATACTGCCCATCCCTCCCAGGGCACTGAGCTACTCTGTAAACAGGCCACTCTGTGGAGGAGCTGGGTGATTTAATGTTGCTTGTTAGTAGTTCTGGCTTTCCTTTTTTCCCACCCCCACCCAGATCAGTCCATGCTGTCCTTTAGTGTACAGAGCAGTGCTGTAACATGGGTGAGGTGAGTTTACAGGGTCACATCTGTAAGATTTTGCCAGTTCTGTGGATGGCTGGGTGTCCTGGGGACCCTTGTGGCAGCTGCAGCTCCAGACTCAGTTGCTGGCTTTGTCTGTGAGCGACTGGATCCCTCTGAGCAGGACCTGTTTCCAGCATCCTTTTATATTTCCTAGTTAATAGAATCATAGAATAGTTGGGTTAGATGGGACCTTACAGGTCATCTAGTCCAACCCCCCTGCAGTAAGCAGGGGCATCTTCAACTAGATCAGGTTGCTCAGAGCCCTGTCCAACCTGACCTGGAATGTTTCCAGGGATGGGACATTTGCCACCTCTCTGGGCAACCTGTTGCAGTGTCTCCCCATGCTCCCAGTAAAAAAAATTCTTCTTTATGTCCAATCTAAATTGACCCTAGTTTAAAACCATTACCCCTTGTCCTATTGCTATGGCCCTGCTCAAACATCTGTCCCTGTAGTCTGTCCCTGTGTGTCCTGTTGGTCCTCATTAGGTATTGGAAGATGCTGTAAGGTTTTCCTGGAGCCTTCTCTTCTCGAGGATGAGCAGCCCCAGCTCTCTCAGCCTGTCCTCGCCAGGAGAAGTGCTCCAACCCTCTGATCATCTTCATGGCCCTCCTCTCGACCTGCTTCAACAAGTCCGTGTCTTTCCTGTGTTGAAGACCACAGAGCTGGATGCAGTATTCCAGGTGGGGTCTCAAAGAGTGAAGTGCCCTTGATCCCACTGTTTGTATCATTGATGAAGATATTAAAGGATACCAGTCCCAGTATGGACCTCTGAGGGACACCACTCATCACTGATGTCAATTTGTGCATGTAGTTGTTCGGAAATGCTTATTTAAGACATCAGACAGCTAAATGTTCTCAAGAATTAAACAAAGAGCCTGGGGGAGGTCTCCTGTTTCCTTCACCCTCTTCAGAAAAAAGGTGTCCTTCAGCTTAGTAGCTTCCAGGTCCCTGCATTGCTCCCACCCGCTTTAGAGTGATCAGAGAGCAGCCGCTGTAGCAGAAGGAAGGCAACTGCCATTGACTTGGAGAACAAGCTGGGTGTGGGTTTGGAGTCCCCCCACCTCCCCCATGGCAGGCACAGAGATATCAGAACAAGCCCCAGGCCTGACTGAATGTGTGCATAAGTGTCTTATCATCATGTTATCTTTCGATGGTTGGGGATGAGCTCTGATTTTCAAGAGAGGTAAGGGAAGTTTGCTGTGACGCCTCACTCACTAACCTTCAGTGTGGCTGCTGCGGGCAGGTCCTTGAACATTCTGGGTGCAGCTCCAAATTCATTTGGTCAGGCTAATTTTGAAAACCAGTCTCTCTTCCAATGTCTGCATGTGCTTCAACCTTTTAATTATTCTGCACTTTCCCTGTGGCATGGAAACAAAGAGGTGGAAGTGTAGTGGCCACCAGGAGGGCCAAGAGGGCAATGGTTCTCTCGTGCCCTGGCAGTCAGTGTGCTCCTCATAACAAAGCCAGGTTATTTGGAAGAGTGCAGGTCTTTCATTCCAGGAAAAAATAATTTGTTAATGGCCAGAGAATAATCACTTTACTCCGAAAAGCCTCTCCAGCTGCATTGCACCAACTGTTCTTTTTTAGTCTCTGAATCCTTAATGACAGTAGCTGCTAATTTCTCTTTCTGTGTTTTTCTAGCTGCAATGTCCTATTTTCTCTGAATTTATTGAGAAAATAATAGCAGTCATTACATAGCTACTTGTCACCTTTCAGAGAGGAAAACTTCTCCCTGCCTGAATGGCCAAGTTAGTTACTTGGTGACTGACTCAGACAATAGCAACTTTTTGTAGCTCATCAGTTATTCATCTGTGCCTAGTGAATAAACTAATTAACTAGAGGAGTGTTACTGAAGTTCTAGTCTGTGATTATCAGAATAAGATGAATAAACTGATCACAAAGGGTGTGACAACAGCACATGTACATTCTGTTTCATGTAAGCAAAAAAATCAAGAAACAAAAGGTCAGGCGTGACAAAGTGAGAAATGTGTCTTCATTGTGTTTATTTTCTTTTAAATTTGATTGTCTTTGAAGCTTATGTGACAATACTGCACAAAATGGTCCTTGGTTAAAAGAAAACTATAAGGTGTTCCATATATATCTGTAATATTTAGGTTTAAAAAAAGATAGTGAGGAGCATTGAAATAGATGGGCAGTGAGAATGGAAGACACAGAAAATAAAGTGAAATGTGAAGTATTTTTGTGTATTTTGCATGATACACATCTTTCTGGTTGTTGATGATGGATCACTTGCTGTAGAGCTGGATCTACACAAGGCCACTGCAAAGCAAACAGGAAGGGCAACACATTGTTTTTTAATCAGGATTTTCTTAACCAAGAAGTCAGGCATCACTGTCTGAATAATAGATGCCTTCATCTCCAGCCTTGGTGATGGGACTGGAGATCAGAGGCAGCTCTCAGCCAGGAGGTTTGCCCTGCAGAAAGGTGGGGGAAGAGGACTTTGGACATAGCCAAAGCTTGCTCTGCAGGCTGTGGGATGCTGAGCGGAGGTCAGAAGGAAGTAGGAACATATAAGCAGATCCTGGAAGAAGGAGTACACAGAAGAGCCTTTCTGTTCTAGTGTGACATGCTTTTAATACATCTCTGGTCCCTGGGGGATGGATGGAGTTACGTCCTGCCTTTTCACATCTGGAGAAGCCATGTATGGTTAGGGTGGCTTCACAAGGCTTCTGTGACAGAAGAAGCTTGGCTCTGCACTGGAACTCTGTTGCATTGTGTGTGCAGGATACATGAAAGGGTGTCGTTCTCTCATGGGCCTGGTGGTGCCAAGCTCAGTATCTCACATCTCCCCACACCCTTGTGCCTAAGCTTGTGTTCATTTTGCAGAAAACTGCTTGACCAGACTCCAGTTGTGCTACAACCAAAGTAATGTTGGTAGGTGGAAGAAAACAGATGCAAGGAATCTACTTTCCGGCTCACCAAGGGCATGCATCTGCCTTTGGTTTGGATTTGATGTTTAAGTTCTTAACTGATTTTTTTCGGATGCTCGGGTAACAGCTGTGTTTAGCTATGAAATCATCACTTCTCTTTTAGGATGCATTTTGGCTGTCACCACAGCTTTCTCTATCCTGAAGGGGGGTATTAAATTGATGGGGATAGCACTGGATGCCATGAGTGCTATAGACAGGAAAGTGGAAGCAGCATAAGGCAGTGTACCGTGGATGCCCATGTTCATAGCATGTAACCCCGGAGCTGTGCAGTGACTGTCCGGGAGGGACCTAGCACAGCCTCCCACCAGAAATGGTTGTTGGGAGACAAGGTGGGTGCCCTTGATCACAAACAGGCTACAGACATCTTAGATTCACTTTGGTGACTGCAAAGGCTGGTCAACTCTCTTAGTTTGTATTTGGTTTTTGGGGAAACTGAGGAGCTCTTTGCCCCGAAGCATAAAGACCCAAATATTTTGGGACCTGATGATTCTGATTTTCTTGAGAAGAGGTGCCCCTGCATTTCCAAGGAGGTGGGGTTCTCAATCGAGCAGCCTTTTATTTTTAAAAAGGAGGTGTTTTTATTAGTTTCCTGTTTTGAACTCTTTGGTTAGAGGGTATGAAGTGGTCAGCAGAGGGATACTTACCATTTAGATCAGGGTTGTCTCTTTGTATTTTCTTATTTGTATACATAATGCACATATATAATTTTTTTTCACACACATATATATATATTATATTTTTGGATTTGTGCAATTTTTACCAGTTCTATTTAAGGCTGCTACTTTAAGGAAATCTAAATAAGGTTTCCTGTCAAGAATGGTTTAGATATAGCTGGCCCTGCCTGGGGCAGAGGGATGGGTTAGGAGACTTCTCAAGGTCCTTTTCAGGACCCTTTCTGTCATTTTAGGCAGTTACTCAACAAAACAGATTCATAGTAGGTTGTGCTGGTTATGCTGAAAGGGTTTTGCTATAGCATTTAATGTGGTTATTTGTTTGAAAAGGAAATAATAGGTAATTGTAGCATAGTTACTGCTGCTGCATTGGACAAATGTTTCTCTAAAGAGGAAAACAGCTGATGTTACATTTTTAGACTAGCATCGTGATATGGCTGTGATTAATTTTTCCAGGAGCTTTGTGTTTTTATATCTGCTTAAGTGTATTAAATTTTAAAAGGTCAAAGGTAAGCTTTAAAATGGATGCCAAATTAAGATGGATGGGAGGAAAATGACATTTACTTCTTGTTACTGCACATTGTTTGAATTTGACCAAAGGCAAAAACAAAACAAAGAGCAGCCCTCCCCCCCCATACTCATGCATGCATGTGTTCATGCATGGACAGACAGCCATGTTCCCACCACCTGCCTTCCCTCCACACCTGGTCTGGCAAAATCTTATTCATCAAGGCTGATTAATCATGATAATCATCATTATTATCCTAACAAAATCAGTAGTCCAGTGTGCTCACTTCCATACAGCCTTTGTGTTCTTTTCCAAAGTATATAATTTAACTAGTGTGAGTGGACTCTGTAAATAAAAGTAGCTAAAATATAAATATTAGGAAAACATGGCTAATGAGAACTGTAACCACGTTATCATTTCCTGCCCCTTGCTATGTTTGAGATGATGATTTCATCAGGGAAGGGACTGGACCCTTATCCCTATTCATGCAGTTCCTTGCACATTGAGTCCCAATGAAAGCAGAGAATAAAATATGGTGGGAATTATGCCTTTGCTTCCAGTGGGAGTGGTGGCCAGTCCCAGCCAAAAGCAAGGCTTTAGCAGAGCTGCTCTGTGACCACACCAATGTACAAACACTTTGGGTTTGGACAAAGCAGTATAGTTCAAGGGAAGGGCCGGATCTGATTTATGTCCATCATTTAATTTCCACTCTTGCCCTTAAGTGATGATGGGTGGCTATGCTGGTGATGTGCCCTGTGCGTCAGGAATGTCAGCCACTCTCTCAGGCAAGGGACCCAGCCTGTTTTTGTGGATGCTGTTGAACAAGACAGATTCGCTCCTCTCACTCCGTGACATCTCCTAGTACAAGAGGGGTTTAAAACAAGGGAGAAAACCACCAAAATTTTGTCAAATCCTTCCTGCTGATGGCTAGTGGCTCATCAGGGAGGCTTCAGACCGCGTCCTGTGTCTGTCTCCAGATACTCAGCCCCATGCTGTACCCCAAAGCGCACCCCAACCTCATGTGGGCCATGAGGGCTGTGTCACTCTGGGAAGAGCCACCCAGTGCCAGCTGTGGCTGAGCCATGTGTAATCAAGAAAAGGCAGTGCTGCTGTTCCACAGCCACATCTACCTGCCACCCTTGGGCTCCCCAGGCAGGGGGCTGCCCAGAGCAGAGCATGGGGGAAGAGAAGGGCTCGCAGAAGCTTCCTCAAGGGAATAAAGATGCAGCACTCAGCCCCAGCACAACAGCACAATATATGTCTGAGGCTGGGATAAGGGATGGTCAGTTCTCCTCCCTCCCCAAGAAGCACCAAGCTCACCTAAGCATCCCTTCCTGGGTGCTGAAAATGTTTGTCTGACAAACAAAACAAAAGGAAAAAATGACAATTGCTCATATGCTTTGTTCCAGTGTGAAAATTTATTTTTCATTTCAAACTGAATGGATTCTAAGTTGAATCTGAGTAGAACAAGCTAGACAGTTTTATTTTTTCATTTTACCAAAATTGTTTTTAAATCACTCAACCCAAATATTTATTTTTAATTTTTTTCTCCCAGCCTTGCCACTATAGCAAACAATTTCATTATTTGCATAGCTCTAATTGCAGTGATTAAACAAACACAGCAAACTCTGACCCTTCACAGAGCCTCATCACAACCCCACAGCCAGCTTGGTCTGTATTTTGTCAGCAGAGAGGGAGATGTGGCTTTGTGTAGACTGAAAATAAATTATGGACTTTCTGGTATTTTTTTTTCCCCTCCAAACTGATACACTATCAGTTTGGAGAATGAATAATTTTGCTTGTTCTCTTGCTAGCAGGCTGAGAGATATCTCCCTATTGTGAACCTGGTACAATTTAAAAAGCATTTGGATTTTCAGTGCTTTGTTAATGTGTTACGCTTAAGTTGCAACCTCTGTTGCTGTTATTAGAATAACGTGTAGGGTTGCTACTCTGTTAGTAATATCCATATTAACAAAGGAAAGAGAGACAAATATCTACATCTCTTTTTTTTTTTTTCTGTGAAGGTGGTGGGTACCTAAAGACAGGATTAAGGAAAATTTTAACTGGCTACAGTTCCATCAAACAGGAACAAACAATTTTTTGGACATTTTTTAATGACATTTATTTATAGCAGGTAGCGCACAGGCGGCTGCTATTTCTCAGCATGCTGGAAGAATGTTCTCCAGATGGTGCTTGCTGTTTATGCTTTTATTCACTTCACTTGAACACAGCAGCACTCTACACAAAACATGGAAAATTGGAAAATAAAAACAATTATGTTTTTACAAAGTGCCATGTGATTTGCTGAAATGTCTGAGTTGACTGATGAGCCGTGCGTGGGGGCAGCGGGGGGGATCACACTGTCTCAGAAACCCGGTGCCTGAGCACCACATGGGTCACAGGCAGCCCCCACTGGGAGGGACGTGCCCTTCTCTCCCAAAAGGTGGGTTTGAGCAAGGCTGCTAATCCTGCCCTCTGTGTCTGTGCCTCTTCTGCCTCCTTTTTCCTGCACAGGAATTTGAGTGAATGTAGGAAAGGCTTTATTTTAATGGCAATATTTTTGTTGGGTTTTCTGTGACTGTGCAGCCCCCAAGGTGGGAGAGACACGAGATAAAGCATTTCATGAACCTTGCCTGTGCCATCGTGTTCCTTCGGCTTCTAATCTCAGTGAAAAGTATTAAGGCCTTTGGCTGGTCTGCTAAAGCAAGACTGATGCCCAAAGGAGCAGCATGCTCCATGATTTCTGTTGGTTATAGTGGTGAGGACAGATAGGTATCCAAATGGTTGGCATGCTCTTCCAGGTTTTTGTTATGCAGCTTCTGCAGGACTACTCACACAAAACATTCTCAGACTGGAAGCTTTAAATAAAAGACTCTGGAATCTAAATTTTTTTTCCTTAAAAGTCCTTGGGAAAATTGGGAAAATAAATCAATTATTTAAATATATTTTTTAAAAAACCCCAAACAAACTAGCCAAACAAAAAAAAATCCCAGGCAATCATAAAAATAGATATCGACAAGCAGGAGAAAGGTATTTTTATTATTTTTTAATAAATATATCTTAATGTGTGTGTAAAAGAAATAAGTATTTCTTGTTTCTACTGAAAAAGGAGAACAAGATAATGACAAACCCACAGCAATTCAGGGCAGGCTTTCAAATACGAAGAAACATCCACCAGTTTAGACATGATTGTTATTTCATTGAGAACAGGAGCCTTCAGATTCCTTCGAGATCTAGTTTAAAGCCAGCAATACTTTAAGTGAAATTAAATTTCAAGCAATTAATGTGTGGACAGCTCAACTGGTTTTGGGGTTTTCTCTGGTAAATGGGCAGCTCTGCACAGTGCTTCAGTTCCTCTCCCTTGCCCGTTACCCAAGAGACAGCCCTTTCCCAAGTAGAATTCTTGCTACATCAGCTCCATGCTGTTTATCTTCCGTTGCTCCCTTGGCAGTTATTATTTCTTAATGTGTTAATTGTAGTTCCTGGACCCTTGTGTGTGAGGGTGTGTAATGCTCATGGTAATGATGCCGACACGTTCTCTAGTTCCTGGAATCACAGAGTGAAAAACTGAGGTATGGTCTAAGCATAGGGCATCCAGTAAGAGAAGTCAATTAGAAGAATTAAAATAGCATGAAAAGAGTAAAGTGGGTAATTGGGAAGAGTAGGCACTGGGTTGGGGTGGGGGTTTTTTTGGCTTATTCGGTTATGATTCCTTTGATGGCTCCGGCTTTGTGTGATATATATTTTTTTTAATTAAAACTTGAATTATGTCACTTGCTTTCCACCTTTTAACAGTATTTCACAGTAAATTTCATTCCTAATAGCAAGTAGTCAGGGGTAAGGAATGACTTTGCTGAGTGATGGGGATTGTTAATTATTAAAAAGAAACCTATGGATTTAAAACAAATTAGACCTCATTAAGCCTAGGTCTGTTTCCACACAGACCTGCAGACAAGAAAAAGCCCATCTACGAGCATGGAAAATCACACTTTTTAGCTGACACATCTGACACTCCTGGGCTGGCATGGGGTGCATTTGCTTGTTTGGTTTGTGTCAGAGATCCCTGGTCTCTGATCTCAGTTCAAAACCTGTGACTTTCTTGGATCTTTCCCATTTTTCTTCCACTTGTCCCATCACCCCCAGCCACCCCAGCCTACCTGCACACAGGACTTCCACCCCACTCTGGAGGTGGCTGCTGTCCATCAGCAGCTGGAGCCCACCTGGTTGCCTGGCTGGGGAAGCCAGCACCTGGACAATCTCAGAGCAGACCGTATTGGCTGTTCCTGGCTTAGTGAAAGGAGAAACATAGAAAAACTCCTTTTCTCTTCCTTGATTTTGGAGGGGAGGAGGATCTTTGACTTGTACCATAGAGTTCTCTCCACAGCCAGGCTGACAAACTCTGTAGGACGTATCTATTTATTCCCATTTACGGGGAGGAAGGGGGTTTTTTTTGTTTGTTTGGATTTATTTTGTTATCCAAACTCATCTGTGACTCTTAAGTTGTTTGTACTTAGACTTTTTCCATGGGACTTTAGCAAAAATCCAAAGGGCTGAAGTGATTGTTGGAGACTACACTCAAACCTATGTAACCATGCTATGTTTTGAGCTGCTTTTCTGAAACTTCTTTCAAGGCAATGGGTGAGTGCATCCACAGGAGAATCCTAATAAGGAGACTGAAAGGTGGCCTAAAATGATCGTTTTAATTGTATGTTCACAGGCATGCCATGTATGGGCTTTGCTGAGACATCCCCCAAATCTTTTCTGGCATTACAGGCAGCGACACACTCATATCAGGAGAAGAAACGCCCATTCTGCTGGCTAGAAATCAGCAATAACATTTTGACATCTGTACAACAGTCTAAAATGAATTATTCAGCACATAGATCGTGCCATTTGAGCAGCCAGCACATCTCTGCCCATTTACTACTGTCAGTCCGTGGTGGAGATATCATTGATGCCAGTGGGAACTGAGCACATGGGCTGGGGGTAGGTTTTGGCCCATAGCCTGAAACAGCGTTTGACAGCACCCCTGCAGAACATGATAGGAATAATCTGCTTTGCCACCAGCAAAAGACCGAAAGACAATGCCAGTCTGTTTTTTCTCTTAAAGTATTTTGAACACATACAGATCTTAAGATCTTAAGAATTAAAAAAAATATCTTAAGATCTTAAGAATTAAAGAAATCATTAATTCTTTGACTGTTTGAGTTTTGCTTTAAAGAGTGAGACTGGCATGTAATTTTGATTAAATCAATGTATTGCATATGACTCTCCAGAAGCCCTGATCATCTCTTGCCTACTGGGGGTAGACCCTGAGCACAAACTCAGAGCAGCAGATCCAGGCCAGTCTCCAGCTTCTGCCAACTTGGGGGGTTAAAGTGAAGCAGTGTCTAATCCCTGTAAGCAAAGAAAATTCATAAGATTCACGATGTCAGCAGCATCTGATTTGGAAAAACAAGCTGAAGTGCTGTAAGAACACACTTTAGGGAACTGCAGATGGGGAACTGGGAGGAAGCACACACAACACCAGCACAACCCTTCCCTGCTCAAGACAGGCATTGAGGAGACAAAGTGGACATTTATCTTGTGTTTAGCTTTCTAATTCAGCAAGGTCACCTGAATTATAGCTATGTATGTGTGGTGAGAGTCTAACATCTGTTATTTCACGGGATGTCTGTTCCCTGTAGCTGCATTTTTAAAAATAAAATGCGGAACACAGTATGGAAATGTTCTGTGCTAAGGGTATTGTCTTTTCCTTACTCTTCTTTAAGGACTATGTTGTAGCTGTCCACTGATGCTTATGTCACAGGTGAAAATTTATTATCACTCAGATAGCATTGCAATGTGCAGCAATATCATCTGCCCATCATTGTCCATGTTTTGCAGGTGGCTAGATAAAAATGCAGCCTCTGCCTCAATTTGTACCTGCTCTTCCATTTATGTGTAAGAAGTAATACCCTACTGTGCAAGGAGCTCAGTGCTGTACATGAAAAGGCAAGACATACTATCCAGGTAACTGTAAAACAAATGGCTGGTATAGTGAAAGTTAAACAAATCCTTATGTCCCCCTGAAGTCAGTAGAATTTAAGCATATAGTTAAGTCTTGCAGGCAGTAAGGGTATATCCTCTGATAGGAACATTGTAGCTGTAAGGTTTTTGAACGCCTGCGTGTGTATAGCTTTATTTCCAGAATCCCCAAGAGCTTTGCAATTAGCTGAAAGATGTGAAATCGTGCTGAGTACCATGCAGCAGTGCTGGATGCTCAGGTGCAGTGCTTCGGCAGGAGGTGGGACCTGGTTCCCTCAGCCGGTCCTTGATGGGGGTGGGTCTGCAGCTGCTGCTGCTGCAGCCGAGCGCAAGCTGGGGTGTGCAGCCCTGTGTGGGTACATTCTTGTAGGGAATAAAGTCTGTTGTAGCTTTTTTAAGGCTGCCATCACCAAAGTGTCCAAACCTTCTTGCTGTCTTTGATCCGCTCACCATCACTGTGCTCCCCTGGGGCAAGAGGATGTTGTTCTTCTTGGGCAGGGAGTAAAAGAGGCACAGAGAGATGTCAAACCTGATTTTAATGGTTATTTTTGTGTCAGCATATGTGGAGACATCTCTGCGGGAGGGTTCCAAACCTCCTGTCTGCCTAGTTTGGACCCTGTCTGCTGTTACAAACCAGGTCTGCTGTTACAACCAGAGTGGCACCGTGTGGGAAGCTCATGAACAGGGCCATGGATGTTCATCTCCCCAGTGTCAGAGCAGAATTCAAGGATGTGTTTGCTGGTGTAGATGTGGGATGGTGGGGGAAGAGGGCAATGTGCAGTCCAGAAAAACAAGGAGCGAGGTAAACAGCTCAAGTAATATATGTATAAGGGTGAAGAAAGCTACCTGGGTTTATTGCCACTTGATTGGAAGGATGTGTGTAGCTTGTGTGCATCCATTAATTAGTGATGCAGTTGCTCCATGCTGGTATCAATAAAACCTTAATAGTACATGATACCAGCCCGTGATTGCTTCCTTTTTTCCACATCCCCTTGTGAGGATGTGTGTATGTCAGTGCAGCTGTGCACTATACAGTGTGGATGTGCTGTGGCTGCCTGCACAAGAAAAGGACAGTAAAATAATTCAGTGGCTTGTTACCTCCCATGTGATTTTTCTAAGTGTTTATAAAAGGATCTTTGATATGCAGCACTCTCTAATATGCACAAAATAACCAGTGTTGTTTTCTTTCCTTTTCCTGAGACGTATTAATTCTTAAAATGGCTCCTGAGCAGGCTTTCCTAGGTATGTGTAGCAACTGCAGCCTGATGGTTTAGCAACAACAACAACAACGAAAAAGGCTCTCCTTAGTTTCCTTTATATGCACATTGTGCAGCTTTTTAAGCAGTGCAACAAACACTGCTGGCTGGAAATTTCCAGGCCCATTTCCTGCCTGCTACATGCTCATAAAACAAAATTGTCTGTACGGTCTGTAGCTGCAGTACTGCAAAAAGTCAATAAAGAGCTGGCCACCTCACCTCTATCAAAAGCAGTTGAGAAGCCCTGCCTCATCTGCCTTATTAAAACTGCACTTGACTCCTGCAGAGAAACCTAGTTGGAAACCTTGAAGAGGAGGGATAAAAAAGGAGTCTGAAATTGCAGTGAGTATTCTACAGATAGGTCTTGCAGTAAGGTTAAAGAGTGCTTATTGTGAAATAAACCAAAAAGGCAGCTTCATTAAAAAAAAGGAAACTGCCTGAATTTAATGCAATGAACTTCTGACTTTCCCACCTACAGTACAGCACACAGATATGATTAGTTACTGCAGCGATGAGCAGATTTAAGTACCTCCCTAATGGATTTGTATTTTGAATTTAAATATATATATGCCTACCTATGCATGTGTGTATGTGCCTATATATGCATTTGTGTATATACTCAATCTTTGCAAGAAAAGGCATGATGTAGAAATAGAGGCAAGAGGTAGAATTTATAATGCAAAATGTCTTTGAGTGTGTGTTTGAAAGGATGTTTGGGGTTTTTTTCCTTTCCTTTATATAAGAGTAATTGATTAGATGTTTGCCAAGCTTTCAGTAGTATCTGTTGGGAATCATCACCCTCACCTTCCCCAGGCATGCCAGCTTTTTTTCACCTTGAAATGAAAAAAGAGAGAACTTTAACAGAAAGATCATTGCTTTAGCTTAATATTGTAAGATTTCAGAGATTGAATTTTCTGATAGTAATGAAATGAACCCTGAGTTGTGCCATGAATTTGATTGCAGTTAATTTGATTTTTGAGATGCTCAACAAAGCCAGCCCATTAGCTTTAACCTCACATACTTTGGATTTGTACAAACTGGTATTTTTATGTATGTATGGGGAGAGATAGCATGGAAATCTCTCTCTGGTAGTTCAGTTGTTTTTAAAAATTACTGTCACTGAGTACTTACTAACTCTAGGGCTGCTGGAAGTAGTATCCTTTGAGTTACTGACCAGTAATCCCACTATGTTTATTGCTTTCATGGTGCAGGGTTAGTTTTCTTTTTCACAAGGAAAAATGCAGCTAAACATCTCAGCCAGGAGACACACACACGCAGACTCCATCCTGCAGTTTTTTTCCAGTTCTCACTGATCTTAATGAGCCTAGTCATATGAATAGCAGTGACTCTTGTCAGAAAGGAGTTTTTTGGCTGAAACTCACCATTTCTGTTTATGTGATTTGCCTCCTCAGACTTCAGAGTGAATGTGCTCTTCTTGCTAGTATTTGCCAAGAGACAACTGTGGAGTGGGGTGTTCCCCAAGGTGGTCCCAAAGTCTGGGCTGTTCTCCTTACATGATTTATTCTCAGTCAGCAGTCGATAAGATGGTGGAAGATGGCCTTTTATATATATATGTATATAAATAATACCAGCCACAGATAAGAAAGTATTTGGTGATGTCAGAAAACTAATGACATAAGGCTACAGATAACTGGAATAGTGTTAAGGAGTTGATTGTGTGGGAAAAACAGGAGGGGAATTCTGCTGCTGGGAGAAGGTTGGTCACTACAGAGAAAAAAATATGGAGCGTGCAGTTCCCAGAACAGGGGAGAAACAAGACTGGGGAGGAAAGAGATGAATGGCAGGGGCACGCAAGTTGGGAGTGATGCTGAAAGTTCTCCAGGCAATGGGCAAAGAGTTGAGCTGCCAAGGAGATTACTGCCATGAGCTGCTCCTGGGAGGTCCTGTGAGCAGGAGGGTGCAAAGTCTCAACAGAAGTCAGGGGATATATGACTTTGTGATGTGTGGAAGGGAAACTGCCCTTAGATGGAAAAAGGGTTGGACACATGGCTGGAAAGAAGGCGTTTCATCTGGATCTGTGCCACCGAAGTACACGTCAGGCACTTGTGGAGCCAGGAACCAGGCTGTCTCCTTCCAGCTCCATCACCCTCAGCAAACCTGCCAGAGGTTCATTTCCAGTGCAGAGGGGCCTGGAACAGCCCTGCTCCTCACTTGGGTGCTTCTGTCTGTGTCCCGTGAAGGGCTCCTGGAGGTCATGGCTGGCTGCTACAGGAGTAAGACCAGGGCACATGCCGGTCCCCTCCTGTCCACCTGAAACATTGTGACCTGGGTGGAGTGGGGCACTCGCACCAGGGCTGACCTGAGAGGCCCCAGTTTGGCAGGGTGAGGGGCCAGGTACCAGGGTGTGCCTTTGCAGAGAGCTGCTGTCCTTCTGCAGTCTGCTGGCATGCCCACACCTCTGCGGCATCTTCTTGGATCCTGCCAAGTCAGAATCCAGGAGTCTCCCTTGCTGACTACATGGCAAGGAGAGGTTTTGTTATTCACAGCTTACTATTTTATAGGGTTTGGGTTGTTCCTTAAATTCTCTTCCCTCCATTCTGCTTTTGGTTGCCCCATCTGAAGGCAACGTGTGCAGTTATTTTGGTCAGAATTAGGCAAACCCATTCAGCAGCAGAGGAAAGGGGGAAAAACATGAAAGAGAAAGCACTGATGACCTCACCAAAGAGTCCCATAATACCAAATTCTGCACAGAAAATTAAGGGAGGGGGCAGAAACCTCTTTCTCTTCAGGGGGTGTTGAAACACGGTGACCTGGAAATGCTCAGGCAACAGAGACTATTAGAGCACCCTCTTGGCATGGAGCTGCCCATTCATGCCAGCTGTTTTGCCTCACGGTGGGCAGTGTTGTGTCTTCCATGAGAATCTATATCCATAGGCTCCTTGCTACCAGCCTGCACCTGATGCAGTAGAGACGTGGGTCTGCATATTCCCTGAGGGCTGCACCTTTCCCCATAGCTGAGGCTGGGAGCAGCGTGAATCCTCACCAAAAAGGATGATACAGCTTCCGTACTGCCACGAAGTCAGACTAATTCAGAGGCAGCACGTCCGATGTCTCTCAGCCAATGCTAGCCAGAAAGGAAACAATTTTACACATCAGCAATTTTTTATGATTAATAATATTATTCTGCCTTAATTGAAAAATGGGCTGGTGCCCTTAAGAAGAAATTAAGCTGCAGGAATTAGGATCTAACCTCTTTATGATGAATGTGTATTTTTGCACACTGCATATTACTGGCAGTGCTTTTACAAAGAATCGTGCCGTGTATTGTAATAAAAAATTGTCCCGCATTGTTTGTAGTTGCGTGGCACCATTCTGTCTGGCTGACTTGGCTTTAAGAGCCTGAACGCTTGGGAAGAAGCAGTGTGAGGATGCTGAAATCCTTTTAAAGGGAATTTATGTACAAACAGGAGGATGATGTGTAGGCTCCGAGCTCTGCTATCAGTTGTTATTGCTGAGAGATATTCACAGAGAGTCGATGCCAGACGGAGCATTAGCCATTGCTGGCCTCAGTGCCTTCGTGGGAAGTCGGTCATAAAGTCGGTGAGGGCTCCTATTTGTGGGATTTTTAAACACCAGTGAATCATTTTACGTAATAAAGCAGTTGTCGTTGGGTGAGTTTGTGTAAAGGTCTTTGTGAACCACTTTCTACCAAAACAAAGCTTCAGAAGAAGAGAGAGGCGATGCCGAAGGACAGGGAGGTTTGTTATGCCGAGCAGAGAGCTGGCAGTTCGACTCTGCTGAGGTTTGCCAGGCACCCAGTGGGAGCAGGGAGCTGTTGCCTGTGTCTGCCCGTCTGCCTGCGACCGCGGGTGGTCCTGGAGACAGGGTGAGTCATGACTTCAAGGCATCATGCTCCTTCCATGTGTCCTGAGACTTTGTCTCATGCAGAGCAGCCCCAAGAATCCAGGATTAAAGAAGATGAGAAGGTCTAGGTCTCTCAGTTGGACAGCTGGGGACAGAAAAAAGTCAATAAAACTGCTTTCAGCTATACTGCTGCCCTGGCACTGTCCATGTCTCCTGCAGGTTTCTTGGAAGACCATCACTTCAGCAGCAGACTCACATATATGTGGGCAGTGTGAATGTGACATGTTACAAATGCCTTGTTCCCCGAACCTAAAGCACTTAAATCAGCTCTCATCAACTTAAATATTGCTTACCCAAACCTTTGAATGTTGTGCGTCAAATCTCCCTGAAAACACCCAGTGAAAGACAGATGTCTGTGGTGGAATCACTGGTGCTTTCCAATGTCCCTGGGCAGATGGGTGCAAGGAACCTCCTCCTCTTTTCCATCATGGAATAGTGGGAGGGTCCTCATGGAGAAATATGCACTTGGGTGGTGCCATCTTTCTTGAAGGGAAACCTGCCCACAGTTTGGGGCTGTGGAGGGTGGAGGAGGGTGTGGGCAAGGAGCCAGGAGTATCTGTGGATAGGGGGGTCACACTGGCTTTGCAGGGGTGTGTGGGAGCACAGTGGAAGCAGCCTGGGCAAAGCTGTTCTTCCCTGCTCCTTCTTGGCCACAGCCCTTTGGACTGTGCCTGCCATGGGGACCCCAGGATCCTCCCAAGCCTGCTGAGGGGCAGTGGTGGGTGGGCTGGGGCTGGCGATACTTCCCTGGTGCCACGCTGCTTCCCTGATCTGTTGTCACTGCCTGCGTAGGCTGGTCCTGGAGCACCCTCACACCCATTCTCTGGCATCTCTAAATTTGTAGCCATGGTCTTCTTATTTACCTCTTCCTTTGTATTTCAGCCAGGTCCCTATTAAAGCAGACAATGAGGAAGTCTGCATTAAAATGCTTCCTTCCATCCCTCCGTCCTCCCCTCCCTCCCAGCCCCATCCTCCGTGTCCCTGGAGGAAACACTCGTCTCTGCCAAGATCCTGCCTTGCAAAAGTAAACAATATGAAATTACAATAAAATGTTTTGATTTGCTGGGCCTGACATTCAGAAGCTGCACAACAGAGACTTACAAAAAAAGGATTTTCTATAGATAGCCAGTGTGAGAAAAAAATAAATCTCTCATATTGGACGTTATTTAGATACTAGCATCAGGGCAGCGTGAATGGGGAACAGAGGATTTTGTCACCAAACATGAAGGTTCTTAGAAGGTTTATGCTGCAGCATCTGTCAGCAGCTTTCTGCCTGGCATCTGCGGGTGACTGGCCCATTGCACAGTAATGTCAGTATTTGGGACTCTTGTTTGTGTGTGTGTATATGTTGTTGCTTGATGCGTTAAGACTGGGTAGTGTACTGAAAACCCTCAGAAGGAAATAGATGAGCTGAAACTTGCTTCCTCCAGGGCTCTTCCACATTAACTCAGAAGCAGGCAAACCAAAATGGAGGTGTAATCCCTGGGAGATGAGCTTCCTTGGGCGCTTGTCAGTTTAGCAGGCTGGGTAATCCTCACTGTCATCAAGATTTGAGGATTAGCTGTGGTGAGGCTAGTTGGCTTTGACATTTCATTAGGGAAGTTTTCCATAGTTTTTCATCCTCAGTCTTGGTGCTGTGAAATATGGCTGATGTAGCTTTGTTATGCTTACACCTTCTAACATTTATGCAAGTCGATGCTGGGGCTGCAAACATCTTATCTGCTGAGGATTTTTTAAATCATTGCTTGTTTATGAAAGACTAACTGGGTCAAAGGCTAATTTTGGGAAGGATCCGCTTTCCCCAGTGCTAACCAATAAATTTTCATCTGGATATCGTAAGTTACCCAACCGTTATCTCCTGAAGAGGGGATAAAAGCAAACACCCTTTATCCTATAATCTGCAAATATTTTGAAAAGTGAACTGGAATATCAATAAAAGGGCTTATCATCAAAGTCTTGTGAGAACTCTTAAGGACTTTTATTTAGAAAGCAAAATGTTAAATTTAGAGACAAGAACTGTGCAGATGAGGAGGGAATATGTACAAGTGACAGCATTGTAAATTGTCTCAAGGGTTCAAGGGACCGGGGAAGGACACTGTGTCCTGAAGTCACTCCTTTGCAGAGATGTCGCTGCTGATAAGTGCCAGTTGTTGTTCCTGGTGACAGTGATCGAGGGGGACAAGGCGAAGGATCACCCTGTGGGCTCCTGCAATGGCGAGCAGAAATGGGGATGTGGCCTGGTTTATTTATGAGGGCTGGATGTGCCCTCACTCTTCCAGTTGCTGCAGAGGACAGATCCGTGTCCTTGGTGCTTCAGTTGCTTTCCCCATTACCCTCTCCCTCTAGAGCCCCTTTTCAGGTGCCCCCTCTGAAGAGTTGCTGCTCTGAGAGCTGGGGCAGTGGGCCACGTGAGCCGTGGGCCATGTGAGCCGTGGGTTGTGTGAGCCGTGGGCCATGTGAGCCATGAGCTGTGGGCTGTGTGAGCTGTGGGCTGTGTGAGCCGTGGGCTGTGTGAGCCATGAGCTGTGGGCTGTGTGAGCCGTGGGTTGTGTGAGCCGTGGGCCATGTGAGCCATGAGCTGTGGGCTGTGTGAGCCGTGGGCTGTGTGAGCCGTGGGCTGTGTGAGCCATGAACTGTGGGCTGTGTGAGCCGTGGGCTGTGTGAGCTGTGGGCTGTGTGAGCCATGAGCTGTGGGCTGTGTGAGCTGTGGGCTGTGTGAGCCGTGGGCTGTGTGAGCCATGAGCTGTGGGCTGTGTGAGCCGTGGGCTGTGTGAGCTGTGGGCTGTGTGAGCCATGAGCTGTGGGCTGTGTGAGCCGTGGGCTGTGTGAGCCGTGGGCTGTGTGAGCCATGAGCTGTGGGCTGTGTGAGCCGTGGGCTGTGTGAGCCGTGGGCTGTGTGAGCCATGAGCTGTGGGCTGTGTGAGCCGTGGGCTGTGTGAGCCGTGGGCTGTGTGAGCTGTGGGCCGTGTGAGCCGTGGGCTGTGTGAGCCATGAGCTGTGGGCTGTGTGAGCCGTGGGCTGTGTGAGCCGTGGGCTGTGTGAGCTGTGGGCTGTGTGAGCCATGAGCTGTGGGCTGTGTGAGCTGTGGGCTGTGTGAGCCGTGGGCTGTGTGAGCCATGAGCTGTGGGCTGTGTGAGCCGTGGGCTGTGTGAGCCGTGGGCTGTGTGAGCTGTGGGCTGTGTGAGCCATGAGCTGTGGGCTGTGTGAGCTGTGGGCTGTGTGAGCTGTGGGCTGTGTGAGCCGTGAGCTGTGGGCTGTGTGAGCTGTGGGCTGTGTGAGCCGTGGGCTGTGTGAGCCGTGGGCCGTGTGAGCCATGAGCTGTGGAGAATGTGCTGCAGAGGCATCGCTCTGGGGACAGCCAGGTCACATGTGTGGCACAAGGCGTTAAAGGCAGGAATCAGCAGGGACACCAGGCTCCTCCACTTTGTGGAGGGACATGGTTGTGCCTCTCTGGCCACGTTGCCTCCTCACTTCTGCCTCTCCTTCACTGGTGCTGTCTCACATCCTTTGCTTCCCTGTCAGCCTCCTGTCCCGTAGATATTGTTGATAATTGTGTGTGCTCTCTGACACCTGAAATCCACCTTAACGTACTGCTTTGTACTTCTGTTGCAAAACCATGAGTAAAAGGCAAAGTTTATTTTAAAATTATTTACCATGCACTACTCCAGCTGAAAAATATAAACAGTTAACGTAAGTGTTGGACTGTGTATCTTAGGGCTTCAGTGATTTATCCGTCAATTCTGCCATTGTAAACTGAAGGTGAAGTTACACCTTCATAAGTCTGGGATAACAAATGATTGAACTGAACTTCTGCTGGGTACTTCTGTTTGAATTACTTTCAGTGGGAGAAAAGGGTACAATCAGGAAAAACGTCCTGGGCTGGGCCCCTTGTAACTTCATGGGTTGGTTCAGAATAAATCAGCAGTTCCTGTAGCATGTATTCCTATGATCCAAAGAATGGAGAAAGGTTAAAAATGGAAGTCTGTGTGTGTGTATGTGCCCGTGTGGACATATAGACATGTGCTGTTCCTGTAAAAAGTAAATATCAGTTCTGATTATCTTAATATTGATGTAGCAATTTAGAAATAGCTTTCCAAGAGAAGGTTTTTGCAGTGTTATATTTACCAGCATAATGAAATCAGACAACTTTTCAATCCATAAATCACAGTACAGTATTTGCCATTACAATTTTTATGCTTGTACTGAGCAAGCAACACTATCCAAAGAATTTTATTAAATCAAAATAATGAAATTGAAAATCTGTGTTGACTCTTCTTTGGCTCTTTCATGTTCTTTTATGCTTTGACTTGGGAATATATTTTGTTTGTTTTTCAGACTCTATTTCCATAGTTACTTTATTTCTCAGGTTGAAGGCTGTCTGTCAAATCAACAACCTTGTGTCGTAAATCTCGGGATGCTCTTTATGGTGTTTACTGGCTGCAGCATAACACACATTTTCTAATAATCTTCACTATTGTGCTGATTTGAGAATTTGAAGCACAAAGTGGGTCCAAGCAGACCACAGGAATTAGTGGCTTCAAGGCAATGATAAGAAATTTCTTAATGGCTAAGTAAGAGACAACATAAATTTAAAGTTCATTTTTGGTCATCACAAGAAGTGCTATTGCTTAGGAATGGCTTCAGTGTAATATTCTTTCCTTCTAGAAGGCAAACTGCAGGGGGATTTGTGTATGGGATTGACTACAGGCAGAAGGTAAAATATTTTTCTTCAAGAGCCTTAAACATTGTTCTCAATATATTTTCATTCCACACAAATGCAGCTCCTGCAATTTTAGCTGAGAACAGTTTTGCAGATCACACTGTGGAGATGCCCTGGGACTCCACTGCTGGCCAGTCACTTCGTTTGAGCATTCAGTCCAAATCAGACCTTCACAGCTGAATCATGGAGAGCCCATGGAGGTCTGTAAAAGAGCATGGTTTGCCCAAGTACACCTGTTAACATGACCTGGTTTTCTGTGGTACGATCAAGACAAGCCTATTCTTTTCCAGCTTTCAGTTACAAAAATAGATCACTTCTTCCATTGTGGTCAGAAGAATTTTTCATCCATCTTTGGCAACTGTTTTAGAAACACAGTAGACATCTCTCAAGGAGTCTTAATTTCTGGAAGCTAAGGGCACTGAACAGCAACTCTTTATTTGTCCCTGCTTTCTCTATCTTCCCTAACAAATTCAGTTTTCCACCACCTCTACTTCTTGTGTTCTCTGCAGCTTCATTCATCTTTTCCCTTGGGCCAGCAGCTCTAGGTTTTCTTCCTCCATTCACCTCTTTGTCTTCCCTACATATTTTTATTTGGGGGGGCAGGAGGGGGGGGTTGTTCATTTGGGTTTTCTGTTTGGTTGGTTTTTTAATGCCCAGAACTCTGTGTCTTGTACTGTGCACCATCTCCATTTTTCACAGCAGTACAATGTGCACTCCCAGAATTGGATTCCCCAAACTCTGCTGATGCCACATTTCCATGTGCTACCACTTCCTTCCATTGCAGCTAATCCTAGGAATAAATCATGAAACATGTCAGCATAGTGGCCTTTCCTGGGAGGATGTGTGAAGTTTGAGATGAGTGGTGGTGTTCTGCTAGAAGGCGTTTGGTGACTGCTATCAAGTGGTCCTTTGATCTGGAGACAACTCAGAGGTCCTCACAGTTCTGTGATACAGATGTCAGAACTCTGCATTTTTCCCTCTCTTTTTGCTCCTTGCTTCAGGTTTTTGGGGCATGCTCTGGTCTCCGCAGGTGTCTGACCTGCTTGCAAAGGTATCTGCATCTCTGGGGTTGATCCAGTACAGCTCTCTGAAGCTGTTGCACCAAAATCCCAGCAAGGTGAATGTAGGGCTTCACAACATGCAGGACCTGATGTTAGGGCCAAATTTGTTTTTCAATAAGGACCAGCAGCAGACTTCCAAGGTACTTGTGGAGAAAATGGTTATGCCTCCTTGCACATACCCAAAGACAACATTTAATTCTTCCTATAGCTCTATTTTTAAGGAAAGGGGTTCCAGTAATCTGAGATCATCTGAAGAATGGTGTGGCAACCTGATCTGGTAAATAGGCTGAAAAACACTTATGTTCAGATGCTAGTGCTCACTTACCAGCACAATGATTCTCTGGGTTAATAATAGCTCCCTTTTTTCTTCATTTATCCCCCAAATTTACTCTCTAATGGAAATCATGCCTGTCACATGTTTAAAACAGATTTTCTTCACTGTGCGTATGGAGGAAGGTAAAGGAAGTGATAAATCTCTAAAAAACATCATGATAAAATAAATCCTCTCTTACTAGGGGGTTAGGTATTGAGCTTTTTACTCTTTTGGGGTCTTGATCTATAGCTGGCCCTGCTGACTGCGATGACTTCTCCTGCAGCAGGACTTGAAGTGCCAGAAACTGTCCTCTTGCAGTCGCATGGGAACCCCAAAAACTGAAGCTGTAGATCACCATATCCAGTGAATAGCTGGTGTGCTGTCAATGAATAGATTGAAGGAACTGAAAAATAAAGAAAACAAACAAAAAGGAACCCCCAAAAAACTGGTAAAAATTGGCCGTGTTTGAAAAAAACTAAGTAAAAACTTTGGGGTTTTGAGAATTTGTCTTTCCTTTTCTTGCCTTCAATAATCTGAAGAAAATCCATCACCCTTCCTACCTGCTTCTGACACGAGAAATATTTTATACTTAGTTATTTCCCTCCATTAGCATCCGATCAATAACAGGATCAAACTGCCGACTACATGCTTGTTCCCTTCCTCCCCGTGTTGCTGCTGTTTGGATATGGGGAATAATTAACTGGGGATCAGAGTGATGCAGCTGCTGTAACCTAATGTTTCTGTCACACCAGTACCCTACTGATAGATGGGCAGGCAGTTGTTTGGCATTTTGTCATGGAGACCGTGGGGCAGGTTGGGGCAGGTGCTGAACTTCCCATTCCACTCCGGTGCAGTGTCAGACGTCCTCTGGCTGTGGTTCAGTAGCAGCAGTGATGGTTATCTCCCAGCCTGCCCTCCTCCCTTGACCAGAAGAAAGGGAAAAGAGGAGGAAGGCTTTTGTTCCTGCGGGACGAACCACTCCAGCAGCAGCTGCAGGATGCAGAGCGGATGCTTTCTGCTTGCAGTCCTCCCTGTTCCGTGGCAGACAGGCTTCAGCTAAAATAAACCAGTATTCCATGAACCTTTGAAGTGCTTGTGTCTCCTGAGTCACTTCCCTGTCACTGATGAGCAGTGTGATGCTGAGGGATGTTGTCTTGCATCACACAGACATGCTCAGCCATTCAGGCCATTCAGCCTCCCACATCATTTCCCACGCGAGTGGCAGCTTTGTCTTTCCTCACCAACATCTTCCTTAGGGTATTTTCCAAGACAGTGGAAAAGCTAGGACCACTGGAAATGCACAGAGCCTGGTGCTACTTCTGGTCTCTGAACGTCCTTCCCTGCTTTCTCTCTGTGCAGATTATTTGCCTTAGTAAAAGGATCTGGGAGCAATGCCATCAAAACAGGTTGTCTTCTCTCCTGTCTTCTGTGACGGCCACTGCACAGAAAGAAGTGTCGCCTGTCAGGGCAAGCTGGCACGCACGCCAGCAGTGCTCCAAGTGGGCCAGACGGACTGCCACAATCAGGAATCACGTTCTTATTCTTGATTTTACATCATACAATTAAAATCCTAATGTTGTAATGCTCTGGGTTCTCTTTTCTCTACCTGAAATTGCCAATTACATGAAATAATTTGTGATGAGTCCAAAAACCCCCAAAAGCCTAAGCACCTTGTGAATGAAATTGCCTATGGGTCTATTTTCTTCTTGAATCAGTCCAAAGACTTTAATGTGATAATGTTGAGATCTTTACCCTCCAAACAATATAATTCTTTTGGTTTTAATTAAAGAATTTTTTCCTTTGCACTAGACTGATTCTAAACTGGCTTCATTAAATCTTCTTATGCTCTAAGTAGCAGTGACCCAGATAAACACATTTAAAAATGCAACTACTGAAACTACAGTATGTTGTCTTTGTAAGATGCAGCAAGAGAAAGACTAAAATAGTTCTATACATTTACAAGGGTAGCAAGTAGTAGTATATCTTTAAGAGCAGATTCATAGACCAATTTAAATTTTTCATATTACATACACAAATCTGTGTGAAATAAGTGTTGCTTAGTTTGGAGTCAGAAGCTTAAAACTCACAAAAAGGCCTATAAAAAAATTGCTTTTTCTTTTTGTGGATGACCTTTTGCATCATGACAAGGCCTTTTGAAAAAAGAGGGGATAACTGTGTTTAAGAATGTATCATAACACAGCCACACAGTCAGGACCATATAGACAACCAGGATAAGGTTGCATTTCTGTTTTCCTTAGTGCCTGAATTTGCAGCTTCAGTGGCTTTTTGGTGTAAAGTCTGGGCTCTAGTCCCAGCCAAACCCACCTGGTACCCACCAGCCATGTAAAGCCAAGGTCTGGAGAAGACAGTGGTCCTTCACGGGCTGTATCAAGGATGCAGATGTTGCCAAAGGGCTTTGTTTAATGCTATATGGGTCAGCCCTTTCTAGGGTCGCAAAAATTGTTTGATGAAATAAGGGGATACATCTCTTTGTTCCAGATGCACATTTTGTGTGTCAGTGTGTGCCAAACGCTGCCCAGGATGCTTCAGTACCAACTTCACGCTGCTGTTGGAGTGTGCTCCAGCTACCTTGTTCAGATCTGATCGTACGTAAACACTGCTTCTCTGTGAGCAGATGTGACCAGAACTTCTCCTGGTAACTGCTGCCCAAGTCATGAACAGCATGGAAGGAGTTGATGGAACTCAGGAGTGTTCAGACTCAGCTCCACGTGGTGGCAAGCACCCGTTCCTGTGGCTGCTGGATAGGGAGAGCCGGGCGCCAGTGGGTCAGCCTGTGGGGTGTCCCTCACACCCCATAACTTGGTGAAATGCAGACCTTTCCACCACTTTTGGTTTTGTGGGTTTTTTTAGACATTGGCGTCGGCTGTGTTTACACAAGGAAGAAATATACGCTATCGGGAACAATTGGATAATAAACAACCTTTAATTAGTGCTGAAGACACACAGGGACTTAATCCCTCAGTGCCTGTTTAGACAGCTAAACCCAAACATGTGCTGGCAGCTGGGTCCTGGAGAAACCTTCACCCAGAGCAGGGGCTGAATCGTCCTTAATCATTGTTAGGACTGGGCAGGGTTTACTGGGCATTAATTGTACTGGGTGATTTCGGATCTTCAAAGACCCACACCTCCCCCCTTTATTTATTTTTGATAGCAGTATGCTCCCTTGCTTACTCTGCTTAGCATTAAGCTGTAAAATTGCTAATGTCAGACAAAAAGTCAATGGATTTTATTGATTCTTCATGCTTTTGCAGCATTCTGCGGGAGCCTTTCCACTGGACATGGAGGATGCCTGGGGGTGGCAAGATGGGTGTGCACTGGGACGCATTCACCATGGCTACATTCCATGTGAAGCTGTGGGTGCTGGCACTGACCTCACCAGTGAGGTCCATCCAAGGGCTGCCATCCCTTGAGATTACTGGAGTTAACCTGCACAAAGTATTTCCTGGAAAATGCTCCCTGTGAAGATGGCCCTTTCAGTTGCATGAGCCAGCCATGGAAATGCAAGTTGGTTGTTGCAGCCTGACCTGCCCTCCCCATGGGAAAAATTGTGGATGCTGAGTTCAGGGCAGCTCTGGTGCCTTCTTGTTGTGGAGCACATCTTGACACAGTTTACCGTCACTCTACCTGCCCTGGTGGCCACCGTCTCCAGTGCAGCCATGGCCAGCAGCTGTCTGCTCGGCTTCTTGAACTATGGACCATGCCACCTTTTCGGGGATGATTCAGTTGAGGTCATATAGGGTTTCTGCTCGCTGGGGGACAGCTGTCTCCTCTGGTTTGGTTTGTGCTGCCCAGATGTTTACCCAGCTTCACCGACAGTTTGGCACATGAGCACATCCATTGACAGGCAGTAAAAACAGCGGTTTTTCTTGGTTGCCGCCTTAGTTCTCAGGGCTTCTTTTGCAACCCCTGTAGTGGTGCAGCTTTTTCCTGCTGTGCATCTCATATTGCAGACGCCTCTGGTTTCCCTCAGCCACCATCCTGGGCAAAGACAGGCCAGCAGCAGCCCCTGGGAGCCCAGTGGCCTGGCACACACTGCCTTGGTACCTCACAGACCACCCATCCCTGCATGTGGGGTGCCTGGACAGGACAGCCCAGATGGAGCCATAGAGTTTCTTGGGGCAGTGTGGGACAGGGCCACATTTTCCATGCAGAGGACCTGAAAGGTGCAGCAGCCCTTCTGGTCAGTAGTGGCTTCGCCCCTTGAGCATGGGGCAAGTGCAGAGACTAGATGCTAACTATCCCACTGGAAAGGATGAGGGAGAGCTTTTGCAGGTGGCATCTGCCCACCTCCTTTGCCAACAGCAAGCTCTTCAATGAAGATAGTTGTTTTCTTTAACACCCCACCAAGAAAATACTGAATGTTTTGTGCTTCTTGGGTGTTCTTGCTGTTTCTGTCTGCAAGGAAGGGTGTCATTTTTGTAGCCAAGCTTGCTACCAACATAAGCATTTGCCTGAGGCAAGAGGAGCATGTGCCATTTCTCACAACTTACACAGGCTATAGGCAGTTTTTATTCCATAAAATTACTATATAATTAAAATTACTTCCTCCTTGTTTGCTAATCTCCCAGGCTCTGTGTGCTTCTGTCAGGTACTTGGAGCTGCAGGAGCTGCAGTAGTTCAAGCCCTCAGTGTCCATCCCTGTTCCCCTGGTCATCTCCAGTGCACTCACACTAAGACAGTGGGAGGGGGTCAGTCACCCTGGGTATGAGTTGCTTAAGAGCTGGCAGATGGGGATGGGGAGGTTGGACAGGCACAGGTGGCACCCCAAGGCTGTCTCTGTGTTCGAGGGGTATGTCTGGTGGTGGCCCTTTCCTAGTGGGAATAGGCATTGATGTTGGTGCCATCTCATTGTATACCCAGGCTGAGGGAGAAGGACCACGCACATCTCCCGTGGCATTGGTCCAGTGTGGGGTGGGGTCAGTGGGAAAAGCTGGTGCCTAAGGGAAGAGAGGACTCAGAATGGTTAAGCCATTGGGAAGAGCAATGCTATGGCATTCCCCACTCCATATAGTACAAGAAAATTCTTAGCTCCAGCTACATGAAAAATGTATCAGGAAAATATATCACTGCCTGAAACAGAACATACACAAAACGAGACAAAAGTGTGCTCAGACCCCCTTGCTCAGAGCTGCCTCTCAAAAGGGCTTCTATGGGGCTGACCTTCCCTCCAGCCTGCTCTTAGTATTTGCATTAGTGCAGGAGACAAGGGGAAACAGCCTCAGGCCCTGTCCTCCTGTTATTACAAGGATAAGCTAGGACATGGTACAGCCATGGAAGTTTTTATTTGTGGGTTATTTGTTTGGCTTAACTAAAGGGAGAGCCTGTGAGAAGTATGTTCTTCCCTATTAGAGCATCACCTTACATTTTCATGGCGGTCTGTTCTGTCTGCTGATGTGGCCTCAAGAATCAAAAAGATTGACAGCAAAAATAAATTTACTTCAGAACTGCACCAGTCTGAACCTGCTGGCAGGTTTGTTTGGGGTTTTTTCACTGTTGGTTTTGTTCTTCTTTATTTTTTATTTCCTTATCCTTGTTGTTGGTGGTAAGGGAATGAAGCTACACAGTCAACTTTCTTCCTTCATCGCCTATAATCCATGTACCAAAATTCAGTTCTTTGAAGAACTGTGTGAGGAATTAATGCCAGGCTGCAGCCCTGTGTGCCCTTACATGCTGGAGTGCAGGACCTCTTACATCCAGAGCTTCATTGCCATAGAGCATCATCACCTCTCCAGGAGAGCTGAGCTACAGTCGTGCTGTGAACTGTGTTGCTAGACTGCTTCCTGAGGCTGAGCTGAACAGCCAAATACAAAATCTCCCAGTCAGATTTATTGGAGTGGGCTTGTGACGTTCCCCAGAGGACTTACGATCTATGGTGATGGATGACACCGATGCATTAACGTAGTAGTCTTGTCTGGGAAAGATGTAATTGTCGTTCAGCACCCTGCAGTTTCCCTAAGTTTTTCTGAACATGTAATAGCACACATTGCAGCGGAAATTACTGGTGAAAAATGCTGCAGTAAATATGTCAGGGCCTCTATATCCTACGGCAGTGTGCTTCTCTTCTGAAACCACGCAGCCATCATTACGATAGGGGAGGTGATAATAACAAAATTTGGTATAGTGCACTCATCATGATATATGTTCTCTCCAAATGTTTGATGGAAAAGTATGGGCAGAACTGACCTTGTTTCTTCTTGTAATAAGCATCTGCGAAATATGTTCATGTTGACTTGTCCACAGAATCAGGAAAATGCTATTTACTTTTGCCTGCAATAGCAGCGCTCTTTTTACAGCACTGGTTGCCCTACCTGCACTTTGTGAAATACAGCCTTTTTCCTCTGAGTAGTCTGAGTCTGGACCCCTGAAGACAAAGAGCATTATTACTTTTTTGTGTAGTCTTGGCATAGTTTAGAATAGTCTCACCTCTGTGCATTGGGAGCAGTGTGTCAGTCAGAGCTCAGATACCAAAGCAGCTGAGAAGACTGCTTTGAACTGTCTAGAAGATCTTTGTTCATAGAGCATCAAATTAGTAAAATTCAGGCATAACATTCACACTTAGGCTGAGTAAGTGCTAGAAGTGCTCCAGCAGCAGAGAAACATGATGAAGAGGGAGGAGAAGGTACACTGGAGGAATGTACCCACAAGGAGTGGCCAGCAGCTATTCTGAAAGGGAAGGCAGCCCTGTGCCACCTCAGTAAGGGTATGTGTAGATGTATACCCACTCATCCTCATGAGTGATTGCAGTGGTAACTGGAATCCAGGCTGAGGTCTGTGCTTTGTGCTAATCATGTGCCAAAATTAGTGCTGCCCATTAGACCTCACAGTCAAGTGGATGAGGCAAAAGGCATGACAGAAGTGCTTGCTTGTATGCATGTGCATGTGGGACATTTATAGGCATTATAGGTAATGCAGTTTCTTGCAATCTGTAATTGCAGAGAGAGAGAGAGACCTCAATAAATTCGAGAGACGGGCAATCACCAACCGTATGGAGTTTAACAAGGGCAAGTGCTGGATTCTGCACCTGGAACAGGGCAACCCTGGCTCTGTGCATAGACTGGGCAACGAGAGGCTGGAGAGCAGCTATGCAAAGGGACCTGGGGGTCCTGGTCAATGGCAAGTTGAACATG
Source organism: Corvus moneduloides (assembly GCF_009650955.1). Lineage (NCBI taxonomy): Eukaryota > Metazoa > Chordata > Aves > Passeriformes > Corvidae > Corvus > Corvus moneduloides. The sequence continues at coordinate 107,683,011 of NC_045477.1, forward strand.
AGTCAGCTGTGCCCTGGCAGCCAGGAGGGTCAGCTGTGTCCTGGGGAACAACAGGCACAGCATCACCAGCCCGGCCAGGGAGGGGATTGTCCTGCTCTGCTCTGCACTGGGGCAGCCTCACCTTGAGTGCTGGGGGCACTTTTGGGCACCACAATATAAAAAAGACATTAAACTGTTAGAGAGTGTTCAAAGGAGGGCAACAAAGATGGTGAAGGGTCGGGAGGGGAAGCCATATGAGAAGCAGCTGAGGTCACTTGGTTTGTTCAGCCTGGAGGAGACTGAGGGGAGACCTCATTGTGGTCTTCAACATCCTGATGAGGGGAAGTGGAGGGGCAGGCACTGATCTCTTCACTCTTGTGACCAGTGTCAGGACCCAAGGGAATGGCATGAAGCTGAGTCAGGGGAGGTTTAGGTTGGATATCAGGAAAAAGTTCTTCACCCAGAGGGTGGTTGGGCACTGGAACAGGCTCCCCAGGGAAGTGGTCACAGCACCAACCCAGACAGAGTTCAAAAAGCATCTGGACAGTGCTCTCAGGCACATGGTGTGGCTCTTAGGGTGCCCTTTGCAGGGCTAGGAGCTGGACTTGATGATCCTGATGGGTCCTTTCCAGCTCAGTGTATTTTATGATTCTGTGATAACCTGGACTGGTTGACTGAACAGTGGTGCCCTCAGTGGCACTGAGATGCAACATGACATATTTTCAGTATTTTCTGTTATTTGCATACTACTTGTGGTCAGATCCATCTGTCAGAGGCATATTTCACAGTTCAGTCTAGGGGCTTCTAGGAGGGCAAAATTGGTCGTTGTTGAGAGGTTGTGAGGTTTTCTTGTTACATCCATCAGCACCATCATGCTGCAACTCATGCTGGTGTTATTTTGAATTCAGTCAGAATTCATCTGACATCTCATGCATCACGGCATGGTGGAGAGAAGAGGTCAATTCTCTTCACCTCAAAGTCAAACCAGGAAACACTTGGTAGAGATGCTGTGATGAAAGCATTTGTAAAATGATGTGAGATTCAAAGAAAAAATGCTGCATTTTTTATCACATCACAGGTATCTTACATTTTTCTGTCTCTTTTAAACAAAATTCTTGCAGTGGTTAAAAATTTTGCAAGGATGAAAATAAGAGGCTTTTTTCTTGGAAGTTTTTTCCATCCACACATTATGAGATAGGGTGGTGCATGGTGCTTGAAATCTGCTGTGTGCATACTTTTTGCTGAGGATTAGTGCCATTGTGTAGCTGATGAAATGTTGGGCTTGGTTTGTAAAAGTGATGGGGAGGGAGAGAAGGAGGGTCAGTCTAATAAATCTGAAACTATGAGCATAAACTTGATTTTGAAGTGGCAAGCTGATGGAACATTTGGTTACTCAGGCTAGTGGGGAAGGACAGAGTATTAAATAGCCATAGTTTGCACAGAGGGAGGGAAGATTCCTCTATCTTTTGGCTCCCCAGGCAGTACCCCAATACTCCTGCACCTTCGTGTCTGTCTTGTGTTCCCAAGTGAGACCCTGTCCCACAAGAGAAGATAAGCTGATGAGTCTGTTATTGATTGCCAGCTCTTCATCCCTAGATCTTGTAATTTGGGACAATATCTGTGTCATAAGAGCCATCATAGCTATGGGCAGCAGAAAGGGTTTATCCCTTTCAGCCCATGGCGGCAAGCTGGGTAGCACACATGTGTGGTTAATCACCTGCATGTCCTTACCCATGTTCTTAGGCAAGAGCGTTTTTATGTCACCAGAAAGGATCTGTGAGCTGAAAGGTTCCGTTTTTCACTTGGTTTTGGTTTCCTTCTCATTATTTATTTATTTAAGCCAGGCTATATAAGGACGATGAGAGGCTATGTGAAAATGTGCCTTTCAGTTGATTTAAGATGAGTTACAGAAGTGTTGGAATTTGCTATTCTAATCCCATGTCTTTATAATAAAGCTGAGGTTAGCCCTATTCTGGCCCTGTCTGCGCTAAGAAAAAGTGGGTTTTAACTGGAGCTGGTGTGCTGTAAGGAGTAGATGGGAAAGGGTTTGCAGTGAGTCTGAAGGGCAGGGTCTCTCAGGGCGCATGTGGTACTGGTGGCACCTCAGGTTGTTTACAGGGTTTGAGCTAGTGAAGCTGATTTACCCCTTGAGGAGGTAGTGTGGTGTGATTCACTTTTGTGGCTAGTTGGGAGACAGAGAAAGGAGTCAAAAGTGTGTTGTATAACAGGGAAAAGTCAGATATTTTGCCTGCAAAAGTGGCATAGCAGTTTAAGAACTGATTTTTAACTTTACCTCACTGATCTGTTGGCTGAGACCTGGTAACTAATCCGTGGCAGGGTCCCTGTCCCTCTTACCATGAGCAAGACAGATTCACATCAGCCAGAAGAGATGGGCAATGGATGGCAGCCTTTGCCACATTGATTCTCATCAGATGCTGGAGACAATCAAGTGAATGTGGTAAAAATATCTGTGCCTGGGATCAGTGGAGAGAGTCAGGACGAAACAGGGAGCCAAGTGTCTCAGAGCAGTGAACAAACCTCCACTGGGGAACTAATGAGGCTTTGAAGTAATTTCATTGATATCAAACTTGGAAATCCTTTTTAGGAACTGAGATGCTTTATGGGCTGTTTAATAAAGCACTTGACTGGGAAAGGAAGAAATATTTTATTAGGTTGACACTGAGTGCTTTTTGTTTCAGGTTTTGGGGGAAGCAGGGCTGGCAATTATGTTTAATTGGTATCCTTTTCCTCTTGTTATCATTGGTGTATTGATTGCTGGGAAAACAAAATGCCTGGGTTTTAAAATTTACTGTAAAGTAAGGGCTCTCTTGTTTGTTTTGTTTAGTCCTGTGTACTCAAACCCGCTCATTTTTCTTTGCTTTGCTGGCGAATATAATGTTTTGATTGAAAATGATACTAAATAATCAGTTAAATGGGATATTTAATGACAAGAAAAATTCTTTAAAATATTTTTTCCCATAGGAAAATCATGCACTTCACTTTTTGAGCCTAAGAATGCTAGCATTAATCTGCCTTCTTCCTATGATCTTACTACAAAAGTAAATACATGGGTGCACAGCATGCGTGAAAGCCATGGAGGTTAAGGTATAGTAAATCTCAGGAGCTCTGATGCAAGACAGATCCCTAGAGTAAGTTTCCCCCAAAAAATTTTAATTTAGAGTTTCTTAGACTCATAGTCCACTGTCAGTTTGCCTTCCCTGTGGGAAGCTGACGTACTGTATGAGAAGAAAGGCTGGTAGATGAGAGTAGAGCAGGTGATACTGAGCAAGGCCTTTGTCACTGTGTCCCATAAGATCCTCACAGACACACAGCTGATGCAGGGGCTGGATGAACAGACAGTGGATTGGACACTGGCAGAACAGGCCCAGCAACACGAAGTCCAGTTGGGTTGGGGTGACTAGAGCTGTACTCCGAAGGTACTGGGTCCAGCCCTGCTCAGCCTCTTCGTTAATGATCTGGATGATGGGCACAGTGTACCTGCAGAAGTTTGCAGGTTGCACAAAACTGGCAGAAGTGGCTGATACATCAGAGGGTTGTGCTGCCTTCCAGAGGGACATCAACAGGCAGGAGAAATAAGCTGACAGGAGCCTTGGAAGTTTGCCAAAGAGAAGTGCAAAGCCCTGCACCTGGGGAAAAGCATCAGTATATGCCAGGGGCCACCCACCTGGAAAGCAGCTCAGCAAGAAAGGACCCTGGTGTCCTGGTGGACACCGAAATGACCACGAGCCACAAAGATGATGGGCTAGAGTATGTCTCCTGGAGGAAGTTTTGGTTTTGAGAAGGTGCTGGTGAGAAGTTACTCCCCCAGGGCTATTCAGGCAGCACCTTCCCATGGTAGGTGCTCAGGGCTGGGCACTGACACATCTGTCTCAACACAGTGCTGCAGCTGCTGACGTCCCCATCCCAAGGACTGCCTCATGCTTTGAAGGAGACATCTGCACACTGCCAGTTCTATGGGGGAAAGCTGATTTAAACAGGTACTTCTACAGTCTTAAAAACAGTAAGTTGTCTTCCCAGTTTGAACAGAAACTGAGAGCACAAAAGCTGAACCAAGCCAGAAGCCCCAGCTGGGTTGAAGGGACATCATTGAACACGTGACTCAGCAGTAATTATGGCTGGCAAATTTATATTTGTCTTCCACGTGTCAGGTTTAATACATCAGATTTCCATGCACTGTCTCTACCTCAGAGTGTGTGTTCAGCTCACTGGAAGCTAAGCAAGTTGATGCCCTTCAGACATTTGTATACAATACCAAGGATAAAAACAACCTACCACCGTAAAGGTTTTATTTTCAGAAACTTGGTGAAAGGTTCCTCCGAGCATGACAGTTCAGAGACCCCAGGAACAGGCATATGCTGCAGATATGAGAGATATTGAAGATTTGGGAATAGCAAGATCAATCTCAAACAATTTCAAGGTAGCCCTGTTTTTGTAGTGCTGACTTACATGTAATAGTGTATATGGGTGTGAGCAGTGGTCATTTTGGAAGCAGAGCCCATCAGTTAAGTGTTACAACCAGTTAGTGAAATAATTTGTGAATGGAGTAGAAGGAGAGGGAAAAGGCATCCCGGAGTACAGCAGCAAGTGCCATCTCCCTTACACTTAGGGCATATCACAGTTTCCACTGCAAATGTAGGCGGTCTGTGAGGCTTTCAAACTGGGTATAAAAATTCACTGCAGGTTGAAATTTGTCAGGCAAATTTTCTATTCCTTCCACAGCATTTATTGTCTGTCTTGCATATATCGCCCTTGGGAGTGAAGGCACTGGTTTCAGGCCCATGACAAAATTTTTTTTTTCAATTGTTGTGATTTGTTTTTATATGAGAAAAAATGGAGTTCTCTCCTCCCTGGAATGGATTGCTAACTACAAATTGTTGACAACAGCAATATAGTTAGCAAATATATGACTCTAATGTCCTCTTTGCAGGTGATTAGCCTGTGCAATAGGCAGACGGCCATGGCATTTATTCAACTGAACTATTTAAAAGACCGAAGTACGATCAGTTAGTCAGGCTGCTGCATTTGAGAACGTCATGCTGTGTGCTGAAGCAGTGTATACATATTGTCCATGTCCCATCTATAACATGCCATTTTGCACTGCTGTAATGATTTCCTTGCTCTCTCATTTCCCCAGGGCTTAATAGCTTGGATGGGAGCCTTGACACAAATAGCTTTGCCTCTCAAAAGGATCCACAATGCAACAGTGGAAAATAAACCTGTTGCATGATTTGCATTGGAGCCTAATTTCTCTAGCATCTTTTGAAGTTGTCTGATGCGATGCTTATTTTAACTGCTCCTTGGCAGTAGTCAGCTCATCCTCCACGGTGTAGCTTCCATAGAGTAAGAAGTACCATGAGGCAGTGTGTAGGTGCATGGTGAACAGGAGACGTGTAGAGGGATGGGCAGCAAAGGCTGTGGGTGTAACTTTCATACTGGCAGCAGTACCCTTGTGCAGGAGTGAATCCTGCCCACCTTTCCAATGCCTTTCTCTCTTTGCCTTCAATCGATTTTGAATGGCACCTCCTAAATCTTTACAGGGTGGTGTTGGGTGTTTGAGTCAAGGGAATGAGGCAGAAGAAGGCAGGGCTAAACTGGGATGTTTCCCTGGTGCCCCTTGACGAGACAGAGAAGTGCATGCCCAGTGGTTCCCTTTTTGTGATGACCAAGCAGGGGTCATTGAGCCCCTTTTCCAGAGGCAGTGAGACTGCATTTAGGGTTCAGCTGTGAGCCGGCAAGAGGGTGAAGGCCAGCTTGCCTTAAGAAATATCCTGTGGGTCTCCTCTGCTCTGCCTGCCCCACACCTTGGAGGGGTTCACCATCGGCCTGTTTCCAAGCAGAAGGGTGACAGGCCCCACTGGCCCGTGGTGTCTCTGCACCCAACTGACGTGTGTGGGGTATCAAAAACAGTACCAGAAATGCTGCAACATGGGAGAAGGCAATCTCACCACTAGCTGTGAGCTGATAACTGCTTTGCCCCTTGGTGCTTGAGGATTATATACTAAAAGCATACGTGGGGTAGCTAGGATTGTCAGTCCCAGGTGCCTGAATGAATAGGTAAATCAGTGGGAAATGTGACAGGGAAACATGCTGAAATCCTCTGTGGCTTGCATGTATGGGAGAGCCCACCTGTATGTTATTTGTGTAGTAATAGTTCCATGTATTTGGTATACGAAAGGTCACTTCATTCAAATACATTTTTTCTATTCTAGTAACAAAACACCAATAATAATACGGTAAAGCCTTTGTGTATGGCTGAAGCTATAGCGACCAAAATTTGTAGCATGGAAGATGATTTGTAGTTGGTTGGATCAGCGACATCAAGCAGCGAGTTTTGGGAAAACACTGAAGTCCACATCCAACCATAATTGTGTCCCCAAGCAGCTCCATTAAGTCAAGATTTTTAATTTTCTGTTTGTTACTCTGTTTATACTCAAGGGAAGCCCTGTTTTTCTAGGAGATACTGAGCCAGGCATCCCACAAAGGGGGCATCTAATCCTTTCCCATAGTGTGCGCAGTATAATTTGAGTTCTGTGTAGACACAAGGTACAAGCCATGGTACAGACAAGCAGGCAGAGCACAGGGAGAGCTGTGCTGCGGCCGCACAGGAAGGCACACAGCAGCCCTGAGAAAAATCTGTTGCACAGCCATCAGCAGGAGATTAAAAAAATAAGCTGGCGTTATCACTACCCTTTCAAGGCATTTGTGTATAGCTAAGATACCATTTCCTGTACAGTCACACACATCATTGCATAGTGCCATGAACTTAGCTCTTATCAGCACCCAGATGGGAAAGCTCGGGTTATTTACAGTAGGGCTTGTTTCAGTGTTTCAAGCTTCTTTTCAGTTAAAACAAACGGCAAATTAAATATAAAATAGGTAAGTAGGGAAAGTGAAATTGATTCTTCAGGACCGATGTATTGTAGGCAGAAAAAAGTTAAGGCACTTCCTCTAGATTATATTACCTTCTTTTATGTATATTAGATGCACAAAACTTACTTTAAAAACTGCGTAACTGAATAATTTATGTGTACTGAAGCAGCAATTTTAAAAGACCCCAAAAAACCCCCAAACCCCAGCACATGCTTCAGGTTGATTTTTATTACAGGAGAAGTATAATATAGCTATCACTGTTTATACCAATATTGAAAATTCACTTTCGTTTCAGTCACTTCCATGTGGATTTAGGGTTTTGTACTGTCTGCTATGTACACAGTATATAAAAAAGGAGTCCAGGAACTACAAAACACCTTTGGACAACTTCAATCTGTCTCTTGATCTCAGATCTTCAAAGTTTCCTCATCTGAGGCTTGGGGACTTGGATCCTTTTCACTCTGCCTGCTTACTGACCTTGATAATAGGTGATGAGTCTAACACGTGTTTAGCAGCCTTGGGATTCCCTCCCAAATGAAACTGAAAATAGCTTTACAGGAAGCAGGATCAAGTTGTGCTGGACTCCACTGTACCTGGCAGCCAGCTACTGCCAAGCTGCAGGCTGCGGGCAGGATCAGGAAATAATTTTAAGTATTTTTATAGATACATATATTTTTATATATACGTTATTTTTTTTTTCTGTGGTGATGACATGCTCAAGAAGCAGGTGTACTGGAATTACAGAAAGGTCCTTCCCCATAGGAAAGGTGAGGGGGGAAAAAACCCACCCCAAAACCGTAAACCTGGGTAAAGGGCTGCACCTCACCTTTCTTGTCTCCTTCCTCTCACATGGTGGGGCCCTCCCAGAGGTAGTGACCTCGAGCCCAGCAAGGTATATTTACAGATCCCAGGCACATGTAGGATTCAGTGTGGAAAACAATATTTGACTATGCTTTAAAAAAAACCAGCCAAGCCTACAGGCATTTCTCCAAGGTGTCTGATGGTGATAGATGAGCTCTTCTTCCCCTCATCTCGCTATTTCCTCTGCCTCCAGCCCTGTCGCCTTTTAAAGCAGCAGTGGGGGGATTTTATTATGTTTTATACTTTCATCTTCAGTGGTGATCTGTCTCTCTCTCCATGGGTCCCTACACCATGCTAATCCCTCACGTCTCTTACACAGCATAATTTTCATCTTAATTTTTCTGTTTCTCAACATTAAATGGGTTTGCCAGGGGAACAGGGGGTCATTTCCTGTCCCCACCAAATCTTTAATTCTCTATGGAAACACCACAATCTCACACTTCTCAAGCAAACAGAAACATGGGGAAGAGGCAGTGTCATGGGCAGAACACTCAGCTGTGCTGCAGCAGCTGGAGGAGCAAAGATGCTGGTGTGCACTACAGATACCAAGGGTTTAAAATGGTCATTTGGAAAACAGGGAGGGAGAGATTATATAAGAACAGTAGAAAATGGCTTTTAATTCCTTAACAGAAATGACGATATCTGTTTCTTTCAGCTTAATCTGCTGAGCTGTCTCCTCATAGTCTTTATTTTTAGAAACAATTACTCTTCTTTTTTTCAAAACAACACTGGCCCAATGGTTTTCTTACTGATACTTGTCACTTTCTGAATAAGGAATTTGATTTTTGCTCCTGTTTTCAGTGCTTGGGCATCTCTGCCTTCCTGTAATCTATCTCAGGCAAGGCAGGAACAAAGGAAACAAACAAACAAAAAAACCAAACCCAACCCTATATTTGTGAATCTTTTCTGCAGAACATTTAATGAGATGGGAATTATCTGGAATTATTCTCCTTGAGCCAGCAGCAGGAGGGGAAAACAAATGACTCGTGTTTACTTTTAAAAATCCTTTTTAAGAACTCAAACGCGCCTGATAAATTGTTAGCATTTCATCCAACCAGCCTCTGCTATCAACTCCTGGCATTTCTGTAGGTAGTCCTGTGCTCGCCATAGCATCTCACTGCCAAATCCAGGGATTTACAGGTCTCAGGAGAGATTTAAGAGATTTCCCATTTCCTCACCTTGGACATTTTTTAGCCTCTCTTTGTAAGGTTTTGGTTTTTCCCCTTTTCCTTGACCTCTTTGCAGGTTTGTTGGTCTTATAAACATCTCTGCCAGCAAATCATTTCTGTAAGGAGTTCTTTACATGCTCTTAGACACAGACACATCCCCAAGCTGGGACCCTTCACCCAGACAATTTCAGTTTCAGAGTGGTGCTGCCCTCCCTGTCATCTCCTGTCATCCCAGTGAGCCTGCGGGACATGGGGGAAGTGCCTTGCTCCCATGGGCCTGGGCAGCTGGGCAGTGGTGATGGCACATCATTTGCTCATAGGGAGTATGATTCAGACCTGTGCAGGTGAAAAATGTACATTTGGGGTGCGCCGGTGCTTTCCCATGGTAACAGAGTTGAAACTGGACAAGTTTCCATGGTGATTATTACTATGGTAGGATTCTCTGCACACTTCGGGAGAGGCACGGGCAGCACCAGGTGAAGCAGCCAGGCATCAGCCCAAGTCTGCTGGCAGCAGCTCACAGGGGAGAAATTACTTATCCTTCTAAATAAATGGATGCATAGTGCCATTAAATTTCTGGGGTTTTGGGGGTTTTTTTCTGCAGGGGGAGGGAAGTGTTGATATTTAAGGGAAACAGGCTGCATATTTCACCACGATCATGAAACCATCCCTGCCCTTTTTTTAATTGCCATTTGCTTGGTTGATATAAAGAGACGGGCTGTCAAAATAAATTTTAAGTTGTTTTGTTGGTTTGTTTTTTGGGGTTTTTTTTGTTTTTTTTTTGTCAAGTCTTTAATGAATCAGGTGCCTGGTTCACATTACTGTCTCTATCCAGCCCTGTGGCAGGGTGAATGCTGGGGTTTGGATTGGTTTTGCTTTGCTGTTGCCTGACCATGCTCCTTTCTGATCCTGCTCACAGCAGTTTTTGGGATGAAAAAGGGACAAGCTCTGAAGGGGAATCAAGCACCCTTCACCCATGGTTGAATATTTCTTGGCTGCAATATTTTGAGAAATGTTTGTTTCGGGGCTTCTGTTGAGTTAAAACAACATGCTGTCACTCAGCTCTGACATGCATTGTCATTATGTGAAGCTTTGTTTAAAAATGTGGGATGGGCATCCTGAGTCCTTGTTTCAGGCTGTGTACTGAGAGGTTTTTTGGCTGCAGGCAGTGCTTAAGGCCATTTAAATTATCTGTGTTTATGGCAAAATATAAGTTCCTCAAAATGCTTCGCACAACACTCAGGGCTGTATGTATATCCAGCATATCTGTATATATAGTACTCTGTATTATGGAGCCATTAGCTTGAAGTGTGGAAATGTTTAACGGCTTTTCTTTGGTGACGGGGGTCTTTTATAAAGGCAATTGCAAATATTATTTTAGGGAGGAGATTTATGTGGTGCCTAAAATATATTTCTGGCTTCCAGGCCAAATTATGTCGGTGTTGATGCTCCTGGCAGTGTGGAGCCGCCGTGGGTCCCACTGACAGCAATGTAGAGGTGGTGCTGGCAGAGCCCAAGAAGCCCTGCAACATGGAGGAGCTGTACAAGGATGCCCCAAACCTGCCTATGGACGTCACCAACTCACCCTCGGCGATGGCAAACAACAAGCTGGAAAATGGGGTGGCCCAGCTGATCACAGCAGAGGCCTGGAACATCAACTCGGCCGACCTGATGAAGAAAGCCCTTTCCCCACTGGTGACAGTCCCTGCGCCCTCCATCCTGACGCCACCGGCCGAGTCGCAGAGCGGGGTGGCCCTGAAGGTGGCGGCCACCGTGCTGCAGCCCATCTGCCTGGGGGACAACCCCGTGGTCCTGCCCATCCACCTGCAGGTCGCCGGCAGCGCTGCCCCGCAGATGCCAGCCACCAATGCCGCCACTCCCTACGTGATGACCACCCAGGGCCCTGTCCCGCTCCCCGTCCTCCTGGAGCAGCACGTCTTCCAGCACCTGAACTCGCCCCTGGTGCTGCCTCCGGGGGCTGCCTGCCCCACCAGCCCCTTGCACGCCGGCCTCTTCCCCGGCACCACGACCCCTGTTGGGCAGCCCCAGCTCCTGGACCCCAAGCCCTCCAGCCAAGCGCAGGAGCCCGTCCTGCCCCCGGTCTTTCAGACACCGGGATTCGCCGCCGTCCTTCAGGACCTGTTTCCCTCACAGGGCGCCCTGGGCTCAGCCCCCTGTCAGCCGCCCCCCGACTACACCACCCTCCCACCCCAGGCCTTCAGCTCGCCCCTGTCCCCGCTGGTGCCCCCTGCTACGCTGCTGGTGCCCTACCCCGTTATCGTGCCCTTACCCGTCCCCATCCCTATCCCCATCCCTGTCCCCATCCCTGTGCCCCACGGCGCCGAGGCCAAGGCGGCCCCTGACCCACCCAAGCCGCCGCTCTTCACCCCCCACTCCTGCAAGGGCACCCAGACACCCCTGGAGAAGGAGGAGACGAAGCCCTTCGAACTCCTCCACCCGCGGGAGTTTCCCCAGCTCAGCCGTCACACTGTCATCAAGATGGGTGGTGAGAACGAGGCGTTGGACCTCTCCATGAGAGGGCCGCCCGCGCTTCGGGCCAGCGAGGCCGCGCTGCCGCTGCCGCCGCCGCCGCCCGAGGACGGGGCCCTGGACCTGTCCCTCGCCTCCTGTCGCAAGCCGGGGGGGCTGCACGGGGAGGCGGCCGGCCCTGGCCCCGCCACCACCGCCGAGATCGGTGCCCACCCCGCGCCGGACAGGCTCCCCGGGCCAGCCGGCCCCTTCGCCCCCTGCAAGCCCCAGGAGGCGGTGGGCAAGGCGGAGGGCAGGGCCGCGGGCGGCGGCGCGGCTGAGCTGCTGCGGCAGCCGCAGAAGTGGCTGGTGGAACAGGCGGGCAGGGCGGGCTGCGAGCCTAAGGCCGGCAACAACATCGAGATCGTCAGCACCTCGCAGACAGCCAAAGTCATCGTTTCCGTCAAGGATGCCGTGCCCACCATCTTCTGCGGCAAGATCAAGGGCCTGTCGGGGGTCTCCACCAAAAACTTTTCCTTCAAAAGGGACCTGCCCCAGGACTCGGTGCTGCAGTGCTACGATGTGAAGAGCCCGCCCGAGCCTCGGGACAGCGCCGAGGCCCTCAGGAAACCCGTCAAAAACAGGAGCGTAAAGCTAAAGAAAATTAACTCGCCGGAGATACATATTCTTCCAATCAAGAAACAACGGCTGGCTGCCTTTTTTCCAAGAAAGTAAATTATGGGTTTTTAGAATTTTAAGATTATTATGAGAAGAAGAAGAAAAAATAATAAAAAAGATGCACTTGGTTTTAAACTCATTTAAAACTTTAAACTATCTTTGTAAGTTATTTTTGGGGGAAGAGGGAGAGGATCAGATGTAGAGTCCCTATAAACTGGGTTGGTTTGGTTTTTTTCTCTTGTTTTCGGTTGTTTTTTTTTTGTTATCAAATTTTGACTTTTCATGGGAAACTGAATAAAAAGCAACCTATTTTTCAAGCAGATTGCACATTTTGCAGCTTTAATGGAGTAATGGATGAGTCAGAGGGGTAAGAGCTATTTTCACTGCCATAAAGTGCTTTGATGATGTAACTCTTCATAACAGTCAGAATGGAAATTTCAAAATAAATGTTTGTACGTGCTAATTGGTTGCAGCATTCTTTTCTCATTTCCGAATCACTTTCAGTCTACAGAGGTCATGCAAAAAAATCTGTAAACTGTAAAGCACTAGACCTGACTTACGATGAACGTAAAATGTTAATAGCAGGCTAAGAAAAATTATCTTGTCCTGCAGCAGTGTCAAGAGCACATCACAACAGCAGCTAACGATGCACCCAAATGAGCTACTGGAGGAGTGAGAGCGAGCGGGACAGCCTGTGCACACCCAGGACAGGTTCACTGCGAGAGACCCACAGGAAAGCATCTTAAGTAATGTTATCAGTCATTTAAAAGAGAAAAGCCTAAAAGTCAGGGGAATTCGGTTGCCAGGGGGCAGGAGGGGAGGAAGAATCACATATTTTTCCAGCCTGACTACAGCTATATGGAAAAGCTGTTTATTGTTAGTTTTCTAAGTTTCTTTGATGGCTGAAATCAATGCACGTAAAAGCAGAGCTGTGTAACTTTATCACTCGGCAGTGTACAAAGCCACCCACATAAATGGAAAAATGTGAGCATACAATTAAAATAAAAGTTCTGCTAGGTTATGGTTTTGCACTTGTCTATGGAAATGTGCTGCAGGTGCATTATTGTCTGTCAGCTTCGAAGTTCACACAGCTCACTGGTTAAAACAGATCCTGACAGAAGGACAAATGTGAGAGCAGGAGGACAATTCGTGGTGGCCACTGCCTTTTTTGTGGCTATACCTGTAGAAAACTTCTGTTACAATTTCAAATTAATGTTCCTGGCAGTGCTCCAGGACTGGCTAAGTAAAAAAGGCATTAGCTGGATACCATCACACACTAACTGTGCCTTCCTTTGCCTAGCTGCAGCCAACTTACTCCCAAGACTCCTCTTGGACATCTTTGGGAAGGTTTTTGCAGTTGTTCATACAATGAGAAGTTCCTCAAAGGAGCAGCTTCAGTGTCTCAAGTCTACTCGCACCCACAGGCACCAGTGTCATGCCAAAATCTTTTGCAATTTTTGATAGCAGCAGACACCAATTCACTATTTGGAAAATGAATTTGCACTAGGAGGTTAGGAAGGGCATGTTGTTTCTCTTTTCCTTGGCTGAAGGATCACTGCCTTCTAGCTTAAGACAAAAATGGAAGACTTTCATATAAGCATAGCACCACTTCTGTCAAACTCTTGCTTTTTAAGTTTTTTAAAAGCCTTTTATTTTTCCCTGAGGTGGCAGGACTGACAACATTCTGAAAAGCATAATGCTGATGGATTCGTTAATGTTTAGTCATCTGACTGCATTTTTAAAAAATATCTTTTTTCTTAATTGAAAATACTCAGCTACTTTGTTTTTCTCCTTCCAAGAAACTGCTAATGAAATATGTCATGTGGTTATTGCAGTGCAGAGGCTAAAGATTTCAACGTCCCTTGGGATGGCCACCCCAGTTGTCACTGTCCCATCTATTTCAGCCTGCCCATTCTAGAGTGTCAAAAAACCTTCTGAAAATGTGAATTTTTCCTGGGGCTATACCAGAGTAAAACAAGGCAATCATAGCATTGGCTGCTGTCATTTTTATTTTGCAGCTGACAGAAGCAAGTTCAAAAGAAGTCTAATTTTTTTTTTAAAGTGTTCCACACTGGTGGTTGCATCTGCTGCACCAATTGCCCCAGTCCTTGCCATCCTTGTGTGAGTCATTCCCCACAGCATCCTCATCAGGCAGAGAGGGCATCCATCCACTGCTGCCCTCCTGCTGACCACAGGATACCTGGGACAGGCAGAGCAGCACCTGTTGGTGGCACTGGCTGCAGGTGCTCAGCTTTTCCCTCCTCTCCTTCATAGGCCTTTACTGGAAGCATCAATGCTGAGGGTACCTCCCAGCCCACTCTGCACACAGCAGTCTGGTTTAACTGAATTTAGACCACAGGCTCCAGAAACCCTGACAACAAATTAGGCTAAATCAGCTTTATGACATTATAAACCCATACAAGCACTGTCAAAACACCCAATGCCTGGGGACAACAAATTGAGTTTAAAGCCAACTGGTACTGGTTGTAACAGTAGACCAGACCAGCAGACATGAGGCTGCATCTTGCCCCAGTCCCTTAGAGGAGTAACTGCAACCTCTTCCCTCTGAAGCAGGGCTGAGGAAAACCAGAGCAGGCTCCAATTATCCTAGCATCCCTCTCTGCCACTCCAGGACAGCCTCCCCAGCTTTGCAGGGCCAGAATGAGCAAGCTCCCTGGCACTGCTGGTTGCCACCAACATGCCCAGAGCCTGCGACACAGGCTGGAGCCACTCCCATAGGAATGGATAAGCAGAGCAGACTGGGCTCACCCACGCCGCTGCCTGGCTTTTCCCTTGCTTAATCTGCAGGGACAGGGGGGATATTCTCAGCAGCATCTTCCCAGAAGGCTTAGGGCAGCTCCCACTCCCTTACCCTGCTGCCATTTCATGCAATCCCAGCCTTCAAGGCTGTGCCATGGGAAGAGGAGCCACACACCAGCACCTCTCCTGCTGCTGAACTCTGTTGGGCAAATGATGCTAAGTAGGGACCGTTTGCCTCCCACCATCCGTCGCGTGTGAAGCACAAGTCCTATATCCCATCAGCATGGGGGAGAAGAAGCCATAGAACAAACTACTTAATTACACCAAGACTGAGCACTTTCACCTCCTCCTCCTCCTCGCCTTTAGCAGCAATTGCAGTTTTTGTATATTGGGCCATTAATTTTCCACAGGGCTACATTTTAACTGCTTCTGAAACTTGTGTACGAGAAGAAGGACGTGGAGCTGCACTCATGATATATGGAGCTTCCATTTCTGGTGGCTGTTAATGGAGACATTAATACCTCTAGTGAAGTTGAAGGGAAAGTCATTAAGCTGTAATGGTAGGAGGAAGACATTTTACGATGATGGGTATATACAAGGGGGAGAGAGAGAGGAGAGGGAGAGAGAAGCCGTGCCCTCAGGGGCACCCCTTGTTGGCTCCAGGCTTCGTGTGACTTGGACTTCGGGCAGGGACTCTTATTAGGGGGTGAGTGAGAGGGTAGAGGGTTGTGGGGGTGTGTTACCTTTCCCTTTGCTCTCTTCCCCCTGTCAGGCAGGGGCTTTGCAGGAATCCAGAAACTGAATCCAAGGCAGGTAGAAGGGCTGCACATCTCAGATGTAGGCCATGGGACAGGGCAGCCTCAGGGGCAGGAGTGCTCAGATGTACCAGCTTTCCTACACAGGACAGCCCTTCCCCTGTGCTGCCTAAGGCACAGCTCCAGGACCAGGGGTGCACAGCTAAGGCTTCTGGACTTAGTTGTCAGCAAAATTCATTAATCCAAAAGAAGACTGAGCAGCTTCTCAGACAGGGAACTTACCTGGACTGGGCAGTTTCTAGGTTGGGAGAACACCAAGCAGTCGGGTAAGGCACAGATGACTGTAAGTGCAAGGAAAAGGTGTAGAATAGGGACAAGAAAGCAGGCAATGGAAGCTGAGACAAGATCCCCAGGCCTGTTAGCATTGCACCTTTATTGAAGTTAGCAAGCAGCCAGCCAGAGAATGAAAGGGAGAAGCAAAGCGACAGCCCTTGGTCATGAGCCGATGACAGACAGAGAAAAGAAAGGTGTCAGCTCAACAACAAGGTTTGGGCCACTCGGTGAGAGCGAGGAGAAAGGCAAGCACTGAGCTCAGGGAGAGTCATGCTTTCTTGGGCTAAAGGCAGCCGAGAAGTGAGGCCTGGGGGAGACCATACATCAAACCACACATGCAGAGCACGCATGGCAGGGCAACCTTCCTGCTCCTGCTCCTGCTCCTGCTCCTGCTCCTGCTCCTGCTCCTGCTCCTGCTCCTGCTCCTGCCCTGACAGCAGGGGACACGGAAAAGAGGCAGCAAAACCATCCCAGCAGGAAGGTGAAGGGGAGCAGAAGTGCAAAGGTAGCTGGTTTTGCCTTTCCCAGGCCTGAGGTAACGTGTGTGACCTATGCTCTCCTACCACCCACGCTCCTGTCTGCTATAAAATTGATATGCCATGATGTCTCACAATCAGCGATCACTTTTTTAACAACTTCTACCCATTTTCTGCTCAGGCCTCCCAGAGCACTGGGATGATTACACCACCTTGCCCATCCCTGCAGAGGTTTGACCCATAGGGGCTCAAGGATCAGCTTCACACACTTGCACATGAAAGGTTTCAGGGGAAACCATTTGGCACAGAAGTGGCCACTGAGCATGGAAGGGAGCAAATCAGAGAAGTCTGTGCCCCTTCACTTGCACACAGGCAACTTGGGATCGTGATCTGACAACAGTAAGTGACTCGTTAACAGTTCTCATGAAGAATATTAGACAATGAAAACAGCATAAAACAACATTGCATAATATCCTGGTGCCAGATGTTTTCGTTTCTTTTTGTGCTCAAGTTTATAAAAACATGTTGAAGGGCTCAGTCAAGGACCTTTTTTTCCTCTGGGGTCTGTTCCTGCCTTCCCAAAGGCAGACAGCCTGACACAGTGACATTAATGATGTTAATTTGTGCAATTTTCTTTTTTGACTCACCTTTCACTTTTTTCCCAACGCTTCCTCCTCCTCTTATTTAAAGTTGCATTTCTCTTAGACTATACTACATACCCTTGATGCTGAAGTTTTCAGTTCAGAGTACTCTGGGGCAGTACTACACACACAAGCAAATCTCATAATTTTAGTGCAGAAAATATATTTTCCACAGTTGTTAAAATCATGGTAATTGCAATCCTGTTAGGAAAATCTGTTCTGTTGTTGAACCATCTGAAACATTTCTTCATGTTTGAGTAGAAATATTACTAATCGTTAAAATATTTAGCATTGCTTTGTGCCCATATACCCCAAGCTCTGTTAGAATAATACCATAATATCCCAGTACTGAAATTATTAGGATTCTTCCAAACTGACATGAAAATTAAAAGAGCAAACAGCATGGTACAATCTAATCAAATATCTGGAAGGAAGGACTATTTCTACTTTTTTCCAAGTAGAACATAATTTTTCTCTGTTTGGAAGTGTGTTTCCAGTGGAGCGCTGGTAACAGACACATTGTATCCCTGCATCAGCCTGTCTCTCCCCCCTTGCTCCTGGGATTACTAATGTTCCTTAGCCCACAGCTGTTTCAAAACGGTCACATTTTTTGCATTGTTTCAATATCATCCTTCCCACCACATCTTCATCAACGGAGTTCCCATCTTTCTTTGCTTAGGAACAAAGATAGGCAATGTTTTGTCCTAGACTGGCATCTCACAGACCAAAAACAAAACAAGGAGGTCCTTCTTTGTGCAGCTTATGTACCCAAAGAAAACCCCTAAAAGTACCATCAATAAGCATGGGAAAGCTATTAATTTTTGAGGTTTCTGATACACAAGTAATTTCTTGCTTCTTGAGGAAAAAAAACCAAACCCAACCTACCTGCATTCAAAGTTACAAAGGTAACAAGTGGATTTTTTTTTTAACAAATGTTTCAAAATAAGTCTTTGGAAGCTTGGTCCACAAAGCACAATCCAGCATAAGACAATATGTACCTGCCCTTCAGAGACCCTCCACAGCTCAGCCATGATGGCACAAAGCCCCCACACTCAAAGCCTGATGATGCATATGCCACACTCACCTAGAACCACCCATATTTGTCAGAGTGGGGTTAAAAAACACCAACAGAATATTTAAGTGCTTGTTGTCTGCTTTTTGCCACAGTATTCTGTGCAACAACAAAGATCTATGAAAGCACACATATTCTTTATGGATATACTTTTGGCTAGATATTCTGAACAACTGGACTTTAAAGTCAGACCTCTTGTGTGGTAGAGCATGGGACCTGGCCAACATTGCTTGGCTCCTGTAATGTGCACCTGAACATTTGCTTCTCAATGGCAACTAGGTCTTCCAATGAAGGACTCAAGTGAGAGGGTTGTTCCAGCTTATTTGCAACAAAGAGCACTTTAAGTGGGGAATTACCGCATGTGCTAAAGTTGAAATGGGTATTGAGACTCCCATGATAAAACTGGCTAATAAAATCAATAGTCAAGAAGTCTCTGTAAAGCAGATATTGGTATCTGGTCAGATCACTCATACCCTCAACTCCCATGGACTGAGAGTCTAGAAAATTATGATATCAAGAGATGAAGTTACATGAAGCCAAGCCCAAGCCTGTATTCCCAGGTTTTGGCTCCTCAGCTGCTCTGACTTTAAAAGAAATCATACCAAGAGTGAGTTGTTAGAAGCAGCTAAGAAACAACTTAAGGACAGAGAGTGCATGTCCCAAAAACTGGGTTGGGAATTACAAGGATTCAGCCCTTGTCTTCAGATAAAATCATGTCAAGATAAAAGACTTCCCATCCCTGACATGGTTCAAAATGTTTATTTCTAACTTTCCCCTTAAAAATCCCAGCACAACACGAACAGTCAAAGACACAAGTCATCTGTGAATCTGAAACAGTTTATCTTGATATATCCACCTGGTTTTCTCCTTCCTAATTTTCCATTACTTCATGTATTTTCCTTCCCATGTTTATTGCATGTAAACCCTATCACTCATCCCAGCCTTGCATTTCTGTTTTCTTTCAAAACATTTCAACTTTCCCCAACCTGTTCATTTCCTGTAGCTGAACACCACCCAGGCAATTACAATTACTGTATTATGGCGAATGCAAAGAGGTATGAAAGTAATATGCACCCTTTTGCTGAGCTGGCCTCTTGAAAATAAATGAACAGGTGATAGTAGTCAGTTAAAAAAAAACCCAAGACAAACAAAAAAACCCCACCACAAACCAAGAAAAAAAACCCCAAACTAAAACCAACTAACCAACAAAATCTCCCCCCATACACATTATCCATTGAACCTAATAAACAATTATGTTCCAATATAATAAAATTACCTATCTACTACCTCATCCCTGAAGTACAAGCATAAACCAAGGGTAGAGTAAAACTGAGCATTTATTTATTTCTCCCTCCCCACTATTTTGCTCATAAAAGCACAGGGATTAAAAAAAACAAAAAGAAGAAAAGCACTTTGTAGATCACACCTTGAGTAACACTGTGCAGATGAGAGGCATCTGTTCATAACAGTACCACATACATGCCCAGGCAAGAGCTGAAATCAGTAGCAATAGCTGGTACATACATCAGAGATAAAGCAAGCAAGCTGCAGAGTACTTCCCTTACTTTTCATAACATGCAGGAGTAGGAAACCCGTGGAAAGATCCTTCCTTCAAAAGGGTCTTCAATAAGAGGAAACCTGTTCTACAGCAGTAGTCTGGAGAGTTGGCAGTTGAGGAAGAGTTCACACCTGTTTGAAAACCTCACTCTTGGAAATCTAGACAGTATTAGCGCAATTGCTTGGGGAGATAGAGTGTCTCCGTAACTACTAAATAAAACTAAATATGAGAAAGGGACAAATTTAGTCAAGTCATGACCTCTTGCATTTGAACACCAGACTTTCTAAGGTGTGCCACCATTCATTTTGTTTTTTCCCACTTCCTTGCCAATTGCCTCAGTGTCCACCTGGAAGGGTAGATGAGTAGATGAGTCTTTGTCTTTCCAGTTCTGGACGTCAGAGCTGGGACAGCCAACGCAGGGTAATAGCAATTGTTGTGGTGGTTTTGTGGCATATTCGTTTTCTTCCAGCTGTCACAACTGGAAAGGAACCATTGGCAGAGAGGGTTTCTGCAGGCTTCAAGCTGTACATCTGTTCACACTTGTCTGTTCAGACAACATGGGATGCAATCCCCCCTTCCCCTTGTGCTGGCATCTGTTTGAAAGGGCTTTGATTTTGGATGCTAAAAAGTGAATCTCTGTGGATGAAAATGGCTTTGTGTATTTTAAAAAGAAAAGAAGTAGAGATGTGTAGCCTTTGCTGTCAGCGCTAAACAGTTCCCCTGCAGATAATGAAAGCTGAAATAAAACTAGCAGTGGTCCACAAAGCCATAAGGAGAAGCAGCTTGTGTAGGACTCCTCAGTGTGTACAGCAGGACTGTGAGATTCTGGAGCTGATGGAAGCTAATTCTGATTCAAATGGGACAAATTACAGCTAATCAAAATTATCTGCTAGGACAGGGATGGATGATTATGTACGGAAGGAATTTAAAAGCCCACTGGATCACTGTAATGGCATATTTTAAGTACACACAGGACTCCAGTCATTACCACAGCCACAATAATGAGGATTTATTTAGAACAAACCATCAGAGAACAAAGTAGCAAAATACTTTGCTATTAAATAACCACCCAACCTATCTCTGCAGCTTTCACACTAAAAAAAAGATACATAAAATGTTATAGATAGATACAGTTGCGGACTCACAACACAGTGAGTTTACAACAGACTGTTCAGATTTTAACAAGTCTCAAAATCGCTCTGCATGACCTTTGAAACAACAGGAATACTGACAGTTGGGGGACACAATCCCAGGATTATGGGCTAGTTAGTAAGCTTTACAGAGCAAAAGATTATAATCAAGGCTCAAAAAAAAAGCAGCAATTATTTCACCACTAAAATGAGAACGGAATCAGCTTCTGCCTCCCTGCATCACTCTTAGGCTGGATCCAAATGAGCACTTTTTACTCACTCCCACAGTTTTACATGTAACAAAAATAGAGAGGAGGAATATATGACCTTTGAAACTGATCTCAACGAGGTCTCTCTTTTTTCCTTTTTCCTCTTCAAGCCAAGCCAGTGTAACTCTACACAGCTTCAACTTGGCAGAAAGAGTGACAGAAGGATGAAGATGCTCATTACTTAGAAGAGGTTCACACTTCTTCATTCATTTTACTCCATTATGTAACTAGCTAGCCAATCAAAGAAAAAAATACTGCTATCATCCCCTTTTAAGATGTTTTTCTCTCCACGATCCTGCATTAAAATAGACAACACTCTATAGGTGACAAAAGGAAGACTGGGGAAAACTTGGGCCCACTGCTGAATGAGACGGGGGTACCTCATTACATAGAACATGGAGAAGGCTGAAGTACTGAATACAAGTTTGCCTCAGTGTATCCGTATTTCAATTCTCTGAATTTCAACTTCAATTACAGGAAAGAAAAGCACGAAGAAACACTTATAAAACTTTTATCTGATCAGGTTAAAAGTTCAAGATTTTAGTCATCCCCACCCAGGGTTTCATTTTTCCCCTACAGAAATACTTGAGATACTCAAATTTAGGATTGTATCATGTTCAGAGCTTACATAACCACATTCACAGACTCACACAAAACTGTCAGAGCTACAGAGAAGGCTAACATTGCTTTTTGCAAATTATATCCCTGACTGCAGAGGAAGAAGAGTTTCTACAAATACGAGTAATCAGATCAACATCTTTGCACCTGTGTCTACCACCTGAAATAAAAAATAGTGTGTCTTTATCCAAAGCAACAAAAAAGGGGAAGATGCTCCATCCTTCAAGCCAACATTTATAACATAATTTGCTGTCTTTCACCGTCATTCCTACATACGTGTGAAAAAGTCCTACAATATGTATACTGCCACAGTCTACCCTCCTCCAGACTTCTTCAATTCCACTACTGCATAGGTGTTCTGCAAAAATAATTGTTAGAGCTGCTAGTCCTCCCAGGCAGCAGTATTTAATTTCCAATAGTCCTATGATGCACTGAGGAGTTATGGCACTGTCTTCCAAGATGACCAAAAGTTACAGAACCAGATAAACAGATGAATACATGTTGACAGAAAAGCAACTTGGAGAAACAAAGAGACTAAATCATATTGTCATCTATATCAAATAAACACCAAAAAAATACTAAGTATGTTCTGAGAGAGATCAGATGCAAAATGCCTCTGGACTATTGTCACTGCCAGCTTCCAATTTTCGTTATCTGCCTGTGACAGTTGTGAGGTTACCATTAACCCAATCCAAGTTCCTTCTCAGGCACAGGTTGATTGCTGCAAACAGCCACTGGAACAAGAGACTTCTGTATCACAGAAGTAAGAAAGCTTGAGGTGTACGAAGTTCAAACTTAATTGCCATTAACTGCTTTGAAAAAATATGTTGTGTCTTTATCTGAACACAGCACAAACAGTTTTTATCAGTCTCTTCCCCTCAGTGGTTATATGAGAATTCTGTAAGCTGTAAGTTGCAAAATGAGATATATAAAATGAAATAGTTGAATAACTAAACGAGTTTTTATTTTGAAAGCACAGAACAATCCAAGTTCAAACACTAATTGCTTCAGATGAACAATGTTGGAATGATCTTACCCTTTTCATTAAAACCTCCTTACATCAGATGTTTCCATGAACTGTCAAGAACTGCCAAATGCCAGGTAAGACAGCCACCCTTGCCTACGCAGAGAGCGCTCACACATCCACACGGCGTCAAACAGAACGGACAGTTACAACAATGAACAAACTGTTTTATTTTTCTTGCTAGATAAGAACGTCCCACTGAAAATAAAGAATAAAAAATATATTCTGCTGTAACACTCGGAGTGCTTGAATCTCACGCTACAGCACACGGCGAATTTCTGGTACAGCAACATCACAGTTATCTTTGTGCACATGGGTGCACAGAAAGCCTTGAACAAATATTTATACCCATAATAGTGCCATGTACAAAAATGTCATTCCATAAAGGCCAAACAGAAAATTTAAACATCTTTGTTTTTCTTATGCCAAGGGCAATGTAAAAAATGAAAACTGTTTTCAGTCAATTACTTCCACTTAAATTGTATGAGATCTTTTTATGCTGAAGAACCCAAATTCAGCATAATAAAGCATAGAAGAAGTAGTATACAATTATATATATGTATAAACAATATACTCAACATGTGGGGCATGATGTTTTCCTTAATATATAATTTTTGGTGTAACCATATGAAAGTTAAGTCAGTATTTTTCTAACAAAAAGAGAAAATATTCTGTTTCTTCAATCACTGCTCTGACCTTTTCTTACTATAAAGAGCATGCCTGTATTATTCATCTAAGCATACATGCACCACAAAAAGATATGCAAAACAAATCGATACAGATAAACTTTAGTGTCAAATGCCTAATGATGTAATAACAAAAACAATTTTCAGGGCCCAAATGACTTGCTGAATTGAAATTGCATTGCAGTCACTTAAAATAACACAATACTTGGACTTGTGAGTCACAAAATTCACTGTTTTCTAGCAGCATCTCTGCTGAAATCTGATGAGTATCAGTCTATGGGTAAAGAAAGGCATTTTCAAAAAAGTAATTTGTAAAAAATACATTTATACTATATGTTTTCATATAAAAAGGCATTAAGAAATATAATAAATCCTACCATTTTAGGACTACACCTTCCCTAACAAACAGTTTTTATCACTTGACTATTACATACAGTACATTCAGTTTCCTAAAAAGAAAGTGTATTTTCTTGTCCCTGATGTATTTTACAACTGGCAGTGACAACAAACTGTTTTATTATCACCACTCATTCTTGCAGCTTATACAAACAGCACCAATTTTACCCAAAAAAAGGTTTATCAGTTACATAGTAGCACTTCCTCACAGGAAATATAAACCCAAAACATTGGAACCAAACGTGTCTTTCCAAAAATATATCAGAATATATGGCTCAGAGTTAAGGGATGAATAACCAGGAGTATTGCATAGTACAGGGTCTTGCCTGTATGAATAAAGACACCTTTTGATTGTTTGTCACCTTCTGATTCCAAGAACAAATTAAACAGGTGCTAATGAAAGTAATACACAACTACATTTACTGGTAAAAAAAACCAACAAGAAATTGTACAGTTCTCTCTGGCACAGTGCAAAGTACACATTAAAAAACTGAGTATATATGTACAATGTGTATGTATATTTTTATATTTATATAGTATGTATTTCCCTGACACATACACGTGTACATGTAAAAAGCATGAACACACACATCTATGCCAAACTTAGCAAAAAGATGGAATGCTTAATATGTGGATGCATTGTTCCAGTGAAATCAGTCTGTCTCAGAAATGGCTGTTTATACAGCCAATATGACCTTCCATGAAACAGAAATATTTTCTGCCTGCCTAAACTGACAATATACGGTACATTTGTCCTCATAACTTCCCAAAGGACTGATAATCACACTTTATAAAAGCTTATATTTGTATTAAGCCCTCTCTTCCATAACCCTTCCTCTCTTCTGAAAGACCAGAGTATTCATTACAGAGATGATTCTATTTTAAGATTTTCTTGCAATATAAAAGTTTACAGCCATCCCTGTAAAAATTATTAACACCTGATGCTGGTTCAATTTATTATGTCCCTTTGGGATTCAGCTGTTTTGGTTCTGGATATGAACACGTTGGCTGAAGCCTGTAACAAAGAACACACTTTTCAGGATTCAGAGAGTGTTGTTACCACACCTGCCCACACCCAGTATGATCAATTGTCCCTCACCGCCAACTTTCTGTGAAACAATTTGCAAAAATACAAGAATGTAACACAAATCCCTACCCTCCCCTTCATCCTGAATGTCTCTTTTACATTTCAAGAGCACTTTCAAAAAATAAAGGTTTATATCAGCAAAAGTTTCAAATCAAGGCGATGGCTGTGAACCTGAGAGCTTGGTGTGATCCGAGCACACGTGTTTGTGGTATCCCCACTGGCTAGAACTTTCCTTGTTTAAGTCGTTCAATGTGGTAGCACAACTTCAGGGCAGGCCCCAGCTTCAGTCCCATATATTTCATTATCATATCACTCCTCAGTAAGAGTAGTGCCTTCCCATCAATTTCCTGCAGAAGGAAGAGTATAAACACAACAGGCAACTACTTTTAACAAGCTGCATGGTAAAACTGGAAAGTACATTACAGTTGTTTATACTGTAGTAAAAACATATCTACTATATATAAAACAGTAACTGTAACTTTGTATTTACAGATGACCACTGAAATTTAATTTGTTTTGGTATTTTTAATTTGTGATTAAGTATTTGAGATGTTAGAGAAAGAAAATGACAGTAAATAAAAGAAACTGACCAAACCAGCCCTCAGAATTAGAACCAACCAGGAAAAACCTAAATGGGTCAAGGGAAAAAAAAACCAGAAGCTGCAAAGGAAGGTCTGTGCAGTTAGAGATTAAATGATCCAAGCACTGAGGCCTTGCACTGAACCTTGAAAACAGCCGTGGGAGGATTTTGGCATGCGTGTGCAAACGGTCACACGGAGAAAGGGGCTGGATACCATCTAAATATGGTAAATTAGACAGATCTGTTTCCATGTTGAACCAGAGAGATTGTCAGGATCAAGACCAAGGACAACTTTGTCAGATTTCAACTGTCTGACTGAGAAGCTGCTGAAATATGACAGCCCTAAGCTCTTAGTACCACTACGTACCATAGACAGGCAATTAGTTCCATAAAGCATTATAAAGAGAAACAGTCTTCCTTATTTTTTTAAGCAAAAATCTGACAAAACAAGTGACATCTACTGCTGTTATACAACTAAGAATAAAATAGAAGACAGGAATCTCCATTGAAAGTTATTTTGAGTTTTCCTTCTAATCCAGTTTACTCAGAGATTAAACTGTTAGGAGGAGCTGGTGCAGAACATGGGAGAAATACTACTAAAGAGAAAGCCTCTTTTTGGAGGGCCATATATGCAGTGAAATAAGAAAGCAGCTCTTTACTGAGCAACCTACCATAGAAAAGCACAGCAAGGAGGAGTAGAGGAGATCAAACCTAGCACAAACTGGTACAGTTTCTGTCTCCAAAGATAACATCTAGTCAGACCTATGAAACCCTACACACTGTTTTCCCAAACAGATTAATTAAATATTTCAGCTGCTTCTCTGAATTTTAGTATCAATGACCAAGTGTCTAGCTAACGATGGATAACATCATCTGTGCCTCAGGACATTAAGTCTCCAAAACAGGGGGACTAAATGCCCTGCACTGTACATGAGAATGCCATCCTCTCTAGAGTCACCAGGGATGACAGGGGTACTAAAGATGTTGGCCATGAGAACTTGGGCACTTCCAGGCTGGCATTATTTCATATACACTGGAAAGAGGTGGCTATTTACTTTAGTCTAGCAAGACTGAAAGAAAAAATACACTGCAGGAGGGGGTTTCAGGTGGAAAAGTAATTTTCAGCCTCTCCCTAATATATGAGGAGAGCCTACTCCCAGCTGCAAATAGACTGATAGACATGAAAGTTGTATTTTAAGAGATTAACATGACACAATCTACTAGAATAGAATGGAGATGCATCATACATGTCTCCTAAAGAGTTCTGCATGTGGAGCCAGTGCCCGTGGATCAGCTTCTTTCACGAAACGCACTACTTCCTCTATTGACCAAGTGGAAGGATCCTTATTCAATATTCTTGAAGGTTCCCTTTTTAGTGAATTCAAATCCGGTCCAGTTGTGGAACTTGCAGCTTTTAATATAAAAATATTGTGAAAGGAAGAAGTATCACTAGTTTGTGCAGGGATAACACATTTCATTTCACATAAGACAATATTAGTTTATGGCATTTATTATGCATTGTTTGCAATGTATTAAAAGATGCTTTATTTTTCTTCTAATAATACTGAACTGTTCCTTTTGTCTTTAAATGCCTTCTATAACTGCAATACTTACAGCAGCATAAACATTAGCATTGTGACATACCTAGAGGAATTAGTTTGACTTGTACTTGGCTCCTGAGTCCCAAGATGCTATTAACTGGGAACGAGGCAAAGACAAGTGAAGCTGTGCAGACAGAGGGAGAGACAGTAGGAAACCCTATCCCTGTATTTCAGCAACATGGCAATATTTGATAAGATGCTCAGGAAGTGAGATGTATATATCTCTCCCTGTCTGGTCTGGCTTGCTGCAGGGTCCATCACAACAGCAAGAGGAAGCTGCAGCAGGAAAGACCCTCCCTGGCTTACACTACACTATTAGTAGTAACAGGCTTAAGTTCTGTATTTGCAGTTACATTAGCAAGCCTGATATGCTTGGCAACAGCACATTTCATTCCATATGCAAGCTTTCCAACGGCAAGGAACTTCTTTATTCATAACTTTGTGTGTTAATAGGAGCAGTTACATCTTCTGGAAGGTTTTGTAAAACAGCATACCTTCAATCCGCCTCTGTATCCGATTCCTGCTGACTTCATAGTAACCACTGCTCCCAGCAGAGCTCAGGGACAGCCTGCGCAGGACTGGGGCTGAATTTGAGGTAGCAGTTGCTGGCTGGTGGGAATTTCTGTAATATGCAGCATTTCCTGAAGTACGGTACTCCGTGGAATTACGACAGGTTGGGTTTGACGGATTTACAGAATTAAGTGCAGAATCCATAGAGTCCTCAGAAAATCGGTGTTCTTTGGAAGTGCTGTTTTCCTCTATAGGCAATGTTTCTGCTACACAAAAAGCAAGCATCAATGTGTTCAAAGTGATGGACATTAGACCTTTGTTATTTAAGGCCATGCTGCATTCTCTTGAAAGTACTGACAGATTGTAATCCTGTTAACAAATCTCCTGTGAGGCAACCACTGAGACTGAATGTTTGTCCCTTTTCCTCAACTAATCATTGGGCTCTTATCGTATTTTAAAACATTATTTTTTTAGCAAAAGATTTAATATGTCAAGTTTGAGACATTCTTCCATAAATCATTTCAGTTGTACTTACTGAATGCTATGAGCACAGAAATGACAGAGGAAATTTTTTTAAAAATAATATTGTCTGCTGTAAATATTGATACATCAAATAATTTTAGTCAAGCACTTTCATTGTTTTTTACACATATAATTAAAAAGCTAACCATTAATATTATGTAACATTTATTTTGCAAGATATTTTTAATACAAATAAAAAACTCATATTAACTAACAATTGTTGAATATGTTCTAAACAGCA
Organism: Corvus moneduloides; assembly: GCF_009650955.1. Taxonomy (NCBI): domain Eukaryota; kingdom Metazoa; phylum Chordata; class Aves; order Passeriformes; family Corvidae; genus Corvus; species Corvus moneduloides. Next base: position 107,711,317 of record NC_045477.1, read on the forward strand.
GAGGGAGTCACTAACTTCATAAACAAAACAAGTGGACAATTATCATCTATGGACCCCAACAGGTTCAGACAGAGGTACCATTATTAAAAAAGGAAGAGGTTGCAGGCAAAGCCACAGAAGGCTGTGAGTGCCTGACATGGCACACTAATGTAACACGTTTTGACCACCCTGCTGTATCTACACACAATTCTTTGCCTAGGGCAGGGTTTCAGGGTCTCTAAGTGCAGACTCTGGAAAGTTAAAGATACAGGTAAATTACTGAACCCATGGAGCGAGTAAAAAAAATAAATATATGAAGTCTCAGGGAGGGAGTATAACAATATTCTAGTTCTTACACCTTTTCAGCTAATTTATACTCTACAAAAGACAAACAACATCCACTCAGAAGACTTGTGAACTTTTAAAGTCTGTCAGTGCTGATTCTAAGCCACGTGAGTGGAGTCCAGCGTGTCCCTTTCCCTGTGCCATGAGACAGGAGCCAGGTTTGCTCGATTACTGAAAATTCCACTCCTGTTCAACCCAATTCAGGACTGTTTGGGAGAAGCATGCCATGTGAGGGGAAAAAAAAACCCCAAATCAACAGGAACACCACTTCATTCTCTAGCAATCATAGATACTCCCCTCCATTTCCATCAGGCCAATATCTAGCATGAGAAAGAAGTTGGAAGCATGATGTACAAATCTGTATGAAACAAATGCTGCTTTGGCAGGAGAGTTAAGAGCTGGAAAAATATAGCTAACAGGTTCACAGAAGTGTAAGCCCCACACTACCATCTTGAAAATTACTCTAGTGAAGTTATAAAACATATGCTAGTGATGCAGCATATTCTTTGGAATAAGAACTGGTATGTTCTGCAAAACAAGTTCCTGAAATAAGCTTTTTACTACCCTTCTTATATGAAAACTTTCAAGAATTTTTTGGGCAAAGGCCCAATTAAAACCAAAGGAAGAGTATTTTCCTAAAAAACCCAGTGAGCTTCTCAAGCATACTTTCAACTTGCTTCATGAGGTCTCAGGTTCTCTTTCTGAATCCTGTTTAAAGTGTAGCACAGTGAACAACTATTACACGTATTTTGACCTTCAAACAGCATAATCCTGAAAGGGAATTAAAGGCACTCAGAGAGCCAGCTCCCTACTTAGTGAATTCAGTAAGGCAAGACCACAGAATCACAGAATGGAACCACAGAATCATTTCAGCTGGAAAAGACGATGAAGATCATTGTTAACCCAGCACCACCATGTTCACCACTAAGCCACATCTACATACCCCCAGGGCTGGTGACTCAACCCTGGGCAGCCTGTTCCAATGCTTGACAAGCTTTTCAGTGAAGAAATTTTTCCTAATACCCAATTTAAACTTCTCCATGTGCAACTTGAGGCCATTTCCTCTTGTCCTATCACTTGGGAGAAGATATGAATCCCCACCTCCCAGTAACCTCCTTTCACGTAACTGTAGAGAGCAATAAGGTGAAAGGAGGTGAGCACTTCCACCAGCTCCCTCAGTACTCCCGGGTAGATCCTATATGGTCCCAGAGACTTGTGCATGTCTTAAGTGCTGACCATTTTCCCTTTGACTGTGGGGCCTTAAATCTGCTTCCCATCCCTACCTTCCAGTTCAGGAGGCTGGGTACATGGAGAACAACTGATCTTAGGACTAAAGACGGAGGAAAAGGAGGAATGAAGTACATGAAGTACTTCGAACAGCCTTCCTCAAACTTTGTCATTTTGTTTCGTCCCACATCCAATAAAGGCTTGAGATTCTCCTTAGCCCTCCCCTGATTGCTGAGAAAAATGGAACAAAAATTTTCTTGTCTTTCATGGCAGTAGCCAGGTTAAGTTCTATTTGAGCTCGAACCCTTCTAGTTTTTGCCTTGAATAACCTAATGGCATCCTTGTAGTACTTCTGATTTTCCTGCCCCTTCTTCAAAAGGTCCTTTTTCTTCCTGAGTTCCAACCAAACCTCTCTGTTCAGCCAGGACAGTCTTCTTCCCTGCAAGCTTGTCTTTCAGCATGTGAGAGCCTGCTCCTGGTACATTTAAGATTTCCTTCTTGAAGAATGTCCAGCCTACCTGGACTCCTTATCTGCAAGGTGATGTAACATCTTTTACTAAATTTGATAATCATAGAATAAAGAAGCTTTTATGGATACAAGTCCTTTTCTTTCATATAAATAACTTTCAAAATAACCACTGCAAAACTTGGTAGCTTGTCAGACCTGAATCACAAACGTTATATACCCTACAGTAAATACTAGGTTTGGGAAAGATCAACTCTACTTTTTTCCCCCATGATATCAGCATTTGGATTTATCTTACTGTAAACTAAACTCATATACACAAGGTGGAAAAGCTGGCATATTTCCCATCATGTTTTAGGATAGGCTTTCTGTTCAGCAGCTATAGTATCCAGTCCACCTTCCATTCCATCCATCCAGCTTCTCTACAAACAAAATGCAGCAAAATTGGCATCCAGAAAATGGAGCATTGCAATCCATGGAGTGACATAGTTCGCCTACCTCAGCATTCTGAGCAGTTGTGAATAACAGAGGTATGCAAAGAGATGGGAGATTCTACTGCAGAATTTCATTAATCTCTGGGGAGATTAATGAAAGGCCAGTAAGAGGCCTTAAGTTTCAAATGTAGGGATGACAGCAGACCGTTTAGGCTCTCAAGGCCTTAGCAGGAACTGGATGTTTTGTTTTCTTGAGGCTCTTCTGGGAATTAGAAGCCAGTTGTTCTGTCTCATACAATAACAAAATGATGTAATTGGACACAGTAGTAGGAACACTCTGTTTCCAGGGGAAGGGAGTCTGAGTTATTTCCCACTCCCTCCTCCTTTATCTTTCATAACTTTAAGAAGAAACTGTTAGTGAGCAAGAAAGGCAGCAAAATCTGCAAAGCATATTCCTGAGCAGATCAGAAGGAAAACAAGCTGTTTGAAAGACCATTTCCCACAATTACTCCATTTTGCCTTCAAATGATATTTCAAAACAACTATTTTAAGACAACTGTGTCTCAATGGAAGCAGAACTTTTTGGGGGCAGATCTTTCTTGTTAACCAACCCAAAACTGACCGCTACAAAACTGCCTCCAGATTTTCAGCAGAGGACATTGCCCTAATGGGAAACACACAACACTAGAGAACACTTTGCCTCTTAAAATGCACAGAGTACAAATTCAAACCTCTGAAACCATGGAAAAACACTTATTTTAATTATTTATTATTCATGTAACTGCATTTTACATGGAAATCTTAAAGTGTATTTTAAAGGGTACACAGAGTCCATCTGTAAAAGATCCAGTAGCAAACAAGGAATAAAAACCAGCATGTGCACTCATGTTTACTTGAGTAGGATTTCTTACAAGCAAGATAATGCAGATCTACTTAAACATTTGTTTTGCTCCAAATGAAACAACTTCATCTGAGCGTTATTAAGTGCTCCACACTTATTAAGTTAGTACCAGAAATCTGACTTAGGTGTACAATATATCTCTGGAATTAAGCCAGTGCTTCTTTTGTGAAGACACAGAAGTCAATAATCAATGAATAACTGTGTATAATAACAGCCACAGGAAATATAAAGATTTGAATATGTTATATATACACAAAATAATAAGATGCATAATTTTAAATAAGCTATCATTTGGAACATTTTAATTTTACATCCTTTTCTGCTTTAACTGTAGTCTTACGGCTTTTTAATATGCACAGAGGAGATATCCTGTCCCCACTCATGGTAATAGATATAAAATCATTTCAAGATCACAAAAAAGAAGAAAGAAAAAAGAAGCAAAAAATAACTTATCTCCATCATACTTCACAAAAGCCATTGGAAATTATGTACAAACATCTTGCTGCAAGAGAAAGTATGTATCAGATGGGATAAGTCATCTGATACTGGTATCATCAACTTAGCATGTCTTAACCAGTTAAGTAGAAAATACTCAACCATTTTGCTGTGTCTCTCTCACTGACATTTAAACCTAGATGCTTTACTTCACATCTGAGGCAAACGAAGACTAGATGTGCTCAGTTACTGCAGCTGAGCTGCAGCACAGGAAAAAGTGTTATTTATCTGTGAAATACAGCAACCTAAGAGCGAGCTGCCACAGGGAGTCCACACTGCTCCTCTGGCCACAGCCACCTTCCATTCAACTCTTCCCTGTGCTCATCCGAGTCCACAGAGAGTCACTCCAGAGAAGTAAACCAAGACTCTTTACCAGAATGTTTTCTGTGCTTTTGCTCACTGCTTCAGCTCACCAACCAGCCATGGAAAGGGAGCAGGGGGTGGGCTAGGACTCACTGCAGGGACAAGGAGGCAAGGAATGCACAACTTCCACTGGCAGCTAGCCATAAACTCAGCTGAATTGTATCATCAAGCTGCACCCTTACTCACTTGATGAACCCAGCCTAGAGTTAAGAGTCGCTTCCAATTTATCTCCTAACCCATTTCAAGGCAATTGGTTTTCTGCTCAGTAGCCCTACACGAAGCAGGAGGCTTCATCTGTCACCTGTGTGCCTGAGCCCCTTCACAAAAAAAGCTGCAGGTTTAGGAGAAGCACTGCTGGAACTTGCAGTAGATCTTCCTTAAGTGCAAAATCTGTGCCAGTGATCAATAATTAACAGACTTCCACCCTGACCTGTCAAAGGCTAGAGACAAACCAGACATATATGTTGTACTCAGTCCTTTTTGACTGGAAATACTAAAACCATAAATAATCCTCATATATAATTCTGACATAACGTAATTACCTTCAGATGGATGAGCATCGTTTCTGGGAAGCTTAGGGGAAAGAGGAGCAGTGTATGATGGAGAGTCCTGAGAGTATCGTTTAGCACTCCTGTTTTCAGGTATTTCTTCTTTGGCTGTGAAGAGGAGAAGTCACTGCCTATTATTCTAGCATAAAGCTGCTCATGGGCAAAGTCCAGAGACAGAAGCAAAGACAGACATCAGCCATTCACCAGGTTAGAGTCCCATTTCTTGTGTCACACAGACTCAGTCACTTCAACACAAAATTTCAAAGTTGAATTACCTTGACCCTGTCTACTTTCCTGAATAGCTAAAACTAAGAACTTTCATATGATAGACAGAATTATAAACAAAATTTCTCCATTGGAAAGAGGAAAAAAAAATTTTCTACAGCAGCACCCAGAACAGACTCAGCTATCAAACAGTTGTGAGGAAGCTTCATTCCCAGTATAAAACTCCTGGAATTGTCTTGACAACAAGGCTATCTCAGCTGTCACTCCTGGTGACTCGTGACCTGGGACTTGTAACACCAGGTCCTACGAACAACCTGTCGGAAGATCTTGGGCAAGTAATTTCATCTCCCCTTCGCTCTATGTTCCTGGTGCAGCAAAAGTATTGGACTCATAAAAAATTTCACAACCAGCCAATTTCCCAAGTCTTTCTACTAGATAACTGGACTGTACATAGTAGAATGCAAAACTTTTCAAGCCACCCCTAAATGAGGTGAAAAGAGAAAGAAAAGACCTTTTACTTGTGTTGGATGGGTTAGACTGAATTCCCTTTCAGGGCAAGTCCTTTCTCACAGACAGCAAGCATCTTTTGGTAAGTTTAATTTATGAGCTGAGCATAAATTTAACAGATGAAATGTGAAGTTTTGAACTTGTCTTTTTAGTGGTATCACAGTGGTAAAGTACATATATTTTCTGGCTTGCCTACAGGGAGAAGTTTACTGAACAAAATTATTTCTGCACATGTGGTATGACCTATCCATTACTGTCAAAGCACTTCCACACTGGAACCAATTCACTAAGAACTGAAGTGTATTCATTTCAAGCAATTCACATCACAGAAAGACAGACTAAAAAGTTGCATTTCATAAAGCCGCCACATTTCTCAAAAATATCAGCACTTGAAAATAACAAGTGATTAACAGTACCTGGCTTATTCCTATCGTATTCCATAGGACTATGTGCACATCCCATGTAAGGGCTGAAAGGCTGGCTACTGAAGAGATTATCACACTGCAGACTGTGGCAGACTTTCTCCAAGAAGCGTAGGACAAATGATGCACTGTTTACAGAAGGAAGATTGATGGCATGCTTTTCCCCATCAAAGGAAGCTGTGAATAAGAAGAGTATGTCAAACACACCCAAGCATACTATCATGAAGTATAGTAAAATACCATCATTAACTTACAGGAGAAGACATCCAGACTTGATTTAAACCATATAAGACATGAGATGAGTAAATAATCATTCTGATAGTTTAAAAACTTTATATCCAAAAGACTGACTTTACCTTCCATTGGATCCATGTCAGTTTAAATTTGCTCTATAGGAACTTGTTTTAATAAAATAATTTTGGATTCACACCAGTATAACAAAACTTAAAACTACTCCCTCACCACCAAAACTTTATGTGGAATTTCCATTGCTTATAAAGCAGCAAACTCTCCACCACCTATTTGCAGGAGATAGAACAAAAAAGACCCTTTACAATACTTGCTAAAAAAAACCAAACAAACGCCCCCCCCATCAACAAAAAGCCCAAACAGTTATTTAAAAAAAAAAAAAAAAACAAACCTGAAGAAACAAAACAAACAATTTTAGGGGGTTTTTTTCTCAGTTTCTAACTGAATGGAGAGTACTTGTGGTAAGGTGCTGGCATCCATTACCATTGAAATTCTGACTCAGAAACTGTTTTGCCATTTGCTATTTTATCACTAGAGAAATCTATCCTGCTGTCAACACTACAGTGGTCAAGCTCCCATTTATTTCAACAGGAGTTAGGTGGCAGAGATACCACAGCAGCCACAAATGGATCTGTTGTCTTTTAAACTGAGTGATTACAAAGAGCCTGGACATGTGCCTATGTCTTTTCCTTGTTGACCTCTTTCCTTGCCTCTCAAACAGTGTGGCAGCTGAGGATATTTTTCTTTTTTGTGAAAATTAGTAAGGTTTGGAAAAGATTCAATACTACAGATACCTGGATAAATAATTACCATTACATCAGCTGAAACTTTTAGTTACTTGTGATTAGAAAGACTTTAGAACAAAGCAGGAACAAACTTGTAACTTAAGCTTAGGGCTGAAAAGAAGTGGCATGAACACCAGGTTTATGCATCAATTTGTCTTTTTGGTTTTCAGCCTGTCATGCAGCTTTCTGTTAACTTATGTTGTTAACATAAGTTTTCAAATGATAAGCAGAGCTTTAAAGGATCACATTTTGTTGGTAGCAGATGCTAAAAAAAAAAAAAAAAAAAAAACAGCCAGAAATGACAAGAAAGCCTTTATTCACAGATCTGAATTAAGGAATATTTCCATATTGTGTTACAAAAGAGACAGATAATATACACAAAACCAAAGAAAATGCCTAAGTTGAGCATATTTTAGGCTTCCTTAGGAAATCTGAAGTGTCAATTACTTACACTGTTGATGTAAGGAAGTTTCTGATTAGAGTTAATGTGAGTTAACCAGCCAGCATCAACAACAGTGTGCTGCCTCTCCCATCTGCTTTCATGACAGACTGACCAGTGCAAGTGCTTGAAGTTTAAGAGTCCAAAGTGTTTAAGGACCAAAGTGCTTCCATGGTCTATTAGGTTTTTTCCAGGCTCCAATGTCCAAATGAAATGCTAATGATTAACAGTCCCACATGTGGCTCAGACACAAGGTCCTCTACATCCGGTTTGGGGAAGGGGTCTCCAAAGGCAAATTTTTGCTTGGACCTCAACCAGTTCTGGAGAGCAAATGGGCTGTGAGACCTAGCATAGCCTGACCTCCTGACAAATTTACTGCAAGGTAGTAGTCAGCTACAGCAGAAATTTAAAATGCTTTATAATAGCCTTATGGATCTTCCTATATGGCCTTTGAGGAAATGACTTACTCTATACCCCTTAATTTCTCATTTAGAAAAGCCATTGAAAAGAACAATGTTATTTAAGAATTGTCAGGAGGATAAAGCAAGAAACAGCTGAGGTGTTGTGACTGCCCCAGCAAAACATTCCATGAGAAAAATCCACAAATAAAGATTCAGTGCAAACACAGCTCCCCTGTGTTAACACCTGAGAGCAACCATACAAACTCCAGCCAATCCATAGGCTCAGCTGTCTACTCTGCTTGGGAACAGCATAAGCATCTTCCCAGATAAATGCTAGGGGGAAAAAAAAAAAGTAGTACCTCCAAGGTGCCATAACATCAACCTTTAACGATATATGAACAGGGACTGGAGCTTGCATGTGCAACCCCAGCCCTCAGGATGAAGAGTCATACTCATTTCTTCACTTTCCATTCTTTAAGTATGTTTTACATACCAGGTTCAAACTGGGAGAAAGACTGAGAACTAAACTATGAGAGAAATGTATTTTTCTGATAGTGACAAAACTCACCCAAGAGTCTGATTTTAATTCTCTGCTTGAGAAAATTTATCTGAGCCTCAATCTATTTCATCCCACCAAACACCACAGTCTCTGTGCTACAAGGAGAAAAAAGGGGCTGGCACCACCACCACTAGTGAGCTTGCTAATCAGGCCTTTAATTTCCTTTCAGTTATATTTTACTGAATTGAAACCTTATCCATTAAGCAAAAATAAAATGGTTTGTGCCTCTGTTTGAGAAAGAAAAGATGGAAAAATCCTAAATTTAATTTTATTCAAAACAATTATTTTCTTTGGCAGCTGAACCAAAAGAACCCACTAAATATTCCATGTATTCTAGTGAGATTATTTTATCCATGTCTTCATCAGCACACAGTTTCCTCCTATGGCAGGTATAGTACTTTCTGTAAAAGCATCAGTTCACAAAAGACTTGGATTTCTTTGCTTATTCTCTGCCACAACATTTTTTTTTCTTGACAGTCTAAAAAAAATCCAAACAAAACCTGAACAAGCCACCTCCCAAACCCACTTTAAAACAAGAAGGCTACAAGAAAATTTAATTCTGTAATTCCTTATTTTATTCTCTTGTTGCTTCCCTCTTTTTCCTTACTATTCACGTGCACAGCTAGATGTAATGTGCTACATTAATCTAAGTCATATTTTATGTTTCACAAGATTTATCACATACAAATTTTTGATAAAATGACAGGGAGTGTTTGCTCAGCCACTTTTCAGCTACCTGTTTGACAAGCCAAGGAGAAGTAAGAGCTCAAGAACACTAGAAACCCACTGAGACCTCGTGGCTCACTATCAGCAGGACCAGGACACTGCTTCTGGAGCAGCCCACATCGCCAGGTTCCTCAACTCCAGAATACAGGCCTTGGGGTGCAGCCAGGTGCAGAACAGTAATTCCTTTTTTGCACAGAATTTTTGAACACAAACAAGCCAGAGCTACATAAGGAATCTGAAATTTCTCTCTCCTGTTTGAAGTTATTATTTTCAATTACTCAGTCACAGCCCAGAGATGCCACTGGCCTGTGATTTAGCCCTTCATGATAAACAGTCACAAACAGAATACTGGCAATGAACATCTCAGTGCATTTTGCTCTAGAAAACTGACTTACCTGAAATACAAGCAAGGCATTAATAATATACCAAATGTTCATATATATTGTAAAAATAAAGCAGTACCAGTTTCAAAACCACATATATACGATGCCATTACACAGCAGAGAAGCAGCATCCATTTTGTGCACAAACTCAGGGGGATGCCTAAGCAAGGCTTACTGTAGTTCTGCCATACCCAGGTTGGGGTGCTGCTTTTTAAATGCAGTTAGCAACATCTTTATGCATACTTAATTGAACCTCTATTCCACTAATCATCTTTCACATCTGGTGTTAATGTAAAGAGGTTAAAGTAATGCCAAGTCTTTTACTGCCACTGATGGAATTACGAATTGATGTGCTCACTGTTACATATAGAGTATTTCCTAGCCTAGAAGGAAAAAAATGTCAAGCAGCAGCTATTCAGATTGAGACACAGAGATAATTTATCTACAGACCTGCCACCAATGTCTAGTAGAAATAAATCCATTCCATAGTAGGTGACATAGGTGGAAGAACAGTGAACTAAGATACTGCTGCAGTTCTGGGGAATGGGGTAAGGGAAGCAGCAGCAACATCAACATGTGGAATCACTTGCCTGGAAGCTAAACAGATTAGTTTGAGACTTGTCACCCACTTGGTTAATGCTTTAAGAACAAAAGCACCATGCATGGATAAGATTATGCGAATGACTTGAATATTTCACTTGTAGTGAGTTTATTTGACAAATGTTTGGCTACAGCTGCTAAATGAGGTGTACAAGCTCTACTTAGTGTAAGAAACTAACTGCATTGTGCATTTGTTTTAAACACTACTATTGCTAAATTTTAATTTAAAGAATTGTTCAAATCACTCTGGACTCAGAGTAAGATAAATCATATATCATCAATGTTCACACCTGCATTTACACAGCTACGAAAGTGATACAAATTCATCGCAGCTACTTCAGTTCTTCTGCTCTACCTCAAGTCCACCAAGTAAAGAAACAAAAGAAACAGAGCATCTTCACATACCAGTTATCATTTCCCCTCCATGATGGCCAGATTTCAGAAATCCAAAGACTGTTTTGGCTTGATAGGCACAATCCACACAAGCCTGTACAGCCTGCTGAAGCACCACATTGACAGGACCTGGTCCAAAATGGTCTGGAAGCTGCTGAACCTTCTTCTTATCCAGGTGAGGCCCAGAATTTCCATGTTTGTTCACATAAACACACACTGAAAAGGTACAAGCCATATTTACTGCCAAGGAACCAAGACATGTTTCCAAGTTAGAACTGCAAAACTGCCATTTTAGTTTTAATCCTGCAGAAAAGATACACTGGTCAACTCAAGAAGCTGAGCATGCACACATACTTTCAGAGCATGCAGAAAGTGCTCTTCTGCCAAGGTTCTCCTGCCTGAATCCTAAACTCACTTTTTTTCTGCTTTCTGAAGCCCTCTTCTACCTCACTAATGTAACAAAGCTGACATGATCTGTGCTTGTGTTTTGACTAATCTCTGCTCATACACTAGTTCCAACAAAGTACAAATTACTGTCAGGTACTCTAAACTACTAAGTCACAATTCTACAAAGCTGGCCTTACCAAGTTACTGCCTAAATTTTTTCGTATTTGAGAAGCTGCAACAAAGAGAACCCTATGTTATATACCTGCCACTGATGCTCATTCTGAAGCACCCATATGGCACTAACATATTCATCACACAGATCATGACACACAGAGCAGCTACTGTAGGCCTGTGGCTTCAGAAGACCCGAACCCCTCACACAGGATTTCCACACTGCAATGTGGTCTTGTCTGCTAAATAAACACTTCTTTACAAACACCGTAAGGTGGTTTAAAGTTTAGCACAAAAGAATCATATAGGACTTTGGTAACTACTTTTTAAAGAGACAATGTGAAAGTGTCTTCCATAACAAATGCCAAGGCAGAAAACCACGGGAAACGTGTAATTGATGATTTTTTTTTCTTGTTCATCCTGGCTGCCACATGACCAAGAATGCACCCAAGACATTATTACAGCTTAATGAAAAAATGTGCCTCTGTGGTGATTAAGCAATCTAAACATTCTATTACACAAAAGACTGACATATTTTCTGACCTGTAGTTTTATTTGGGTTTAGATAAAAACCCTGAACTTTTAAATATGAAGTATTTCTACAAGATTTTAATGATGTAATGTCTGTGCATATCTGTTTACTCTCTGATGTCTGCAAATTGAAGGAAACTTATTTGTACAAATGATCAAAGCTACAAATCAACAATAATAGTATAGCATTTTCTGTCTGGGCTCAACAACAACTGCCTTGCAAAACATTTAATTTCCAAGGAAAAAGGTACATGTTTTCCCCTTGTCCATGACTGAAACTGGGCATGGGAAGAGCCTGACAACTTCTGTTGTAAAAACAGGTTTTAAATGTAAAAAAGCACCCCGAGCAAAATTACTGTAATTTATGGAGCTTTCAGAAAGTTCTGAGATTTCAGCTGACAATATACGTTTGTTTCACTATAGGGTTACGCGTTCCTCAATGGGTTAGTTCATTTACTAGCTTATTTCTTTTCTGCCAACCATTTTCAAGACACATTTCATTATATTTAGGGAAAAAAAAAAAAAGCAAATGTGAGGAAAGAGGAATATATCCCCTCTGATTGCCTTTACTGGGTTTTAAGAGTTGTTTTTCATATAAGGCTATATAAAGATAAAATCTCCATTTTTTTATATTACAGTACAGCTTGCATGATATCAGAATATTACATGGGCTTTTAGCTACATCTATTCCCATTTCATACATTAAGGACTGGGACAGACATAAAAGAACTGTACAGTTTCCTTCTTCACACAGGAACTAACTGCCAGGTCTAGCAGATCTATCAAAAGTCCCTGTGCCCCAGAACTTATTGCTATAATGTGGGCATCAAAATACTAGTTCTGAAAAGAACTCTGGCTCCTACAAATATCTTTAAAAAATAAGGCATTTGAATAATGATTTACAGTAATAAGTTTGCAGCACATTCTCCATAAAGGGAAACTGCTTGACATGGAAGCCATTTCACACACTTTTTTTGCTTTGTCTTTTACCTGTGGATATAACTGCTGTAGTTGCACCAGACAAACTGGTTCCATCTTTAAGTATCTGCATAGTGCCATTGTCCCCCTCAGGAGACGACTGAGGAGAAGGAGATGTAGGAGCCAGTTGCTCTGGCAAGACTTTTTTCTGTTAAGAGAAATAAAAACAGAGTCAAATGTTTAATGTTTTTATAGGAGTCTGCACAACCTTTCTGCTATCAGTTACCACCTTAACGAATGTGTGTGGTTCCTTACTAGAAAAGCACCACACACAGCAGAGAAGGGAAAGTTCAGGAAAGGAAGACCAGAAACTGTCAGTTTGCAGTTACAGCTACTTTAGTAATGCAGTGGAAGACAACTGACTTACAAAAGAACCCACCTTTACCTAAAAAGTGGGAAAAGAAAGAGCTTTATATACTAATTCATGACTCTTCTAAAAATCTTAGGAAGAGGTGTTTTGGATTATTTTCCTGTTCATGCCCTTCCATCTAGGTTTATCACAACTCAAATACGTTAGTTGGGCTGTGTATGGATAGCCATAAAAAACCTAAGTCACATCTAGGTGTCAGCATTACAGTGCACCTGTATTTTCCCTCAGCCTGTTTCAAAGGAGTTGAAATTCCCAAGTAACCACTCCCGGGAATTTTCAGGTGCTTCATGCAAGGTATCAAACAAGCCTGTAGTTACAATCCAGTCATGCTGGTTGCCAAAACCTTTTGTTTTCCCAAAGCAAACTTATTTGCAGCTTATCATATGACAGATAACCAGAGTTCAGACCACAGCGATTTAGAAATTGGTCCACGTGCATTACCTTCTCCACCTGAGGAAAAGAGAATTTTGTTGTAATTTGGTTTGGACTGGGGTTTAGAAAAGAGATGTGGACATGGAAGACATTTCACAGAATCACAGAATATGCTGAGCTGGAAGGGATGCACAAGGATCATGGAGTCCAGCTCCTGGCCCTGCACCAGACATCCCTAAGAGCCACACCATGTGGCTGAGAGCATTGTCCAAACACTTCTCAAGCTCTGTCAGACTTGATGCTGTGATCACTTCCCTGGCGAGCCTGTTCCAGTGCTTCACCTCTGGGTGAAGAATCTTTTCCTGATACCCAACCTAAACCTTCTCTGACACAACTTCAGGCCATTCCCTTGGGTCCTGTCACTGGTCACCAGAGATCAGTGATGTGTTTTGACATACTATGAAAATACACCAAAATAAAAGAAATAATAAATTGGAGTTCATCACTTTTCCCTTCACCACTTGTTCTTTGCATGAGAACAGATTACATTCTGACTCTTTTACCTAGCAAAAATTAGGAATATAAGAGATTACCCAAGGTCTGGACACTGCTGAATGCAGCAAAGACTTGTGGTCATGTGGTAAGGATTTACTGTTAAAACTGACATATAGTGAAATAAAAATTCAGCCAACTTGCTAAGGAAGGCTAAGCCCTCTTCCATTTAGCAGTATTTATCCTTTACACTTTTAGAAGCAGCCTATTTTCCAAGTAATGTATTGAAAACCATGTAGAAAGGAATCTGAATATATATCTTCCTAAAAGAAGCAGTGCTTGACTTCTTCACAACACCTAGAAAGAAAAAATTAACTTTCTTCTGAAATCCAGGGCACTTTAAAGAAAAATTCTGTGCCACTTACAGTTTGAAGAATATACATATGGCTGGAGAAAGTACTTGACAATATGGCACTGTGTGGGATCACCATGAACATAAGGAATAGACTGCCAAGGCTTGGCACTGCATTGTGAATGAGATGAGGTGGCACAGGTTAGACACAGAACCAAGCAGTGATGTATTACTTGTCAGGAATTGCTCATTTATCTTAACACTGGGTGACAGAAAGGTCTCCATCCTTAATATAGAGAACAAAAATGCACTTGGGAAGATTGAGCTTTTGATCTGAAGTCCAACATTCCTGAAGGCCCCCTGTAGCAGGGATTCTTGCGGTGGGGAGGGCAATTTTCTCTCACAACACTGACAAAAATAGGTGGTTAAGGGAAAATATGAGGAAATGGGGAAAAATGTAGGCATGAAAACAAAATACAAACACTAAACTAAGAGGAACCATCCATTTTCCACACCAATGCACACACATGGTGAGACTAGCCGGCTGCTTCCTACCTTCTCCCTCAGAAGGGAATATAGCACGTTATGCTGGCTCAGCTGAGGCTCTCATTTGCAACCCCACAGTGACTGGCAGCCAGCTGCAAGCTCAGAGCCATGTTGTTTCACGAGACAGGCCACATTTCCAGCAGGGCTGGGCACAGTGTAAGGAATGTACTTAGATTGTCCAGCAGGTCTGGCTGTGGCTGGCTGGCCCCTGCCATCTGGGTGTCTGCCTGCAGAGAGCAGGGCTCACAGCTTGTACCACCAGGACAACTTCACCAGCTTCACCCTCACGCTTAAAAACTTTTTGTGGGGTTGAATTTAGGGCTGGTACCCACACTCAGACCAAGGGGTTTCCTCAAGAAATGCTGAAAGGAATTCTTTCCACTGTTATGTAAAGTGTACTTTTAAAATATACTGAAAGAGACGTACAGAGGTTTCTTCTTTATTACGAAAGAGTAAAAACATACAGTGCAAGCTGTGAGAAACAAATGAAAAACAAAATCCAACATGCATCTCATACTTACAGAGCTTAGAAAAAATTTTAAATAAAGGAGAAAAATTATGCAAGAGCTCAACATTTCTAGCTGTATAATAAAAGTTAATATCTACACAATGATAAACATTGCAGCATAACAAACCTGAAGGGGCAAAGAAATTCAAACAACTCTGTAGAGAAACAGGCATAGACCAGTGTCCCTAAATACATCACATAGCCACCACACTTGAAGCACAATTATTTAGTGCAAAATTTGGAGGGGTGGGTTTTTTTTGATCAGTCTTTGGGGTGGGTGGAAGAAAAACAGCACTTTCAAGCCTCTAGGCACCCACCACTTGCATATTTGTATATGTACTGCAAGGTGTACAGGCTGTACAGCTGTACTTCATGTCAGACACACCCTGTCTGTGCAGAACTCCCACAAAGCCCCATTTCCTCTCTTTACCCTTATGCTAGCAGGTGTAATAGTCCAAAGAAAAGTTTGCACATATGTATAACATCTTCGCAATTTAACCACTTACCAAAGCAACAACAGCCTTCTGTGAATTCTCAAAAGGAGCTAATTTTTCAAGTTTTTAATGCTAAAGTTAATGAAGTAAAAATTCCAAATTAGATCTATCAAACCTAGATTTTGCAAAAACTAACTCTCTGTTGCCTGGTCTCACAAAGGAAATCAGGAGTGCACAGAGGTACCTCAGATTTGCTGCCTCAGGACAGGGAAGGTCAGCAGTAACACCCATTCCCCAGAAAGTCCCCCCAAGCACCTCACACAAACCAGGTGTCAAATGTAGTGCTCCAAGCAGACACTTTCAGACACCCAGGGCCCAGAAGCCTCTTTTAATGGCAAGGTGCCTCCAACTACTGTTTCAAAATATAGATAAAACTTCTCAATTTCTTTTTAATGAGAGATAGAGGGCAAAATTCTTACATGCAAGTGCACATCCTGCCACACCTGAGTAAGACCTTAAGATATGACAGTCCTGTGTTCAATGCTGTCCTTTAAAGCCCCCTCCAGAGTTATGAGGAACACCCCACCCACCAGCTAACCCTGGATAGGAGCACCTTTCTCCTCTTTAATCTGTGTTGCTGTGCATTTTTATACACCAAGTAAGAGAGAAACAAAACTGAAGACCAATTCCATCTGTGGCCTACGAGTTTGGATGTCTGACTGGAAGAGGCAGGCAGCAGAGAAGAGTGCTCAGCTTTCAATTTATGGTCCCCAAAATAATTTATCTTGTGATCATCATTTCCACGAAGTGCTGCTTCCAGTTTCATACTAGAGCTTCTGGCTATGCTCTAATAATGTTATTTCACGAGCACTTTACACTGATCAGCATGATCACTGAAGGGACAATTCCCACCTTGCCATTACTCCACCTCTTCCCATGCATCACTAGCAACAGATCCCACAGCCCACACTGATACAGACTGGAGGAGAAAAGCCCCCAACCTTCTACTTTTTGATTCTTGTGGAGAAGAAAGGGGAATGAACACAAAAAAAAAAAAAACCAAAAAACGCCAGAAAAAAGCACTGCCGCCCACCTCCTCACTAGTGCTAATGCAAAGGAGGAAGGGCACAAGGACAGACACGAATTGCCTGAGGAAAGACACTGCAGGATTGCTACTCCTCCTGAACAGCCTGCTGTGCATGAGCGAGCCTCAGAAAATAGACTGTACTTCCATGGCAATCCAAACTGCCCTAAGTCTGCCCTGCTGTGATCCTATTCTTCCTTGCAGCAGCTGTAGCATTTGTGCTTTTTTGGGGTGGAGCACACAAAGAAGGAAGTAAGAGGGATGGTTGCCGTGCCAGTTGTCTACCAGTTAAGCTCCCTGAACTGGCTCACTCTGAGACTGTTCATCCACCAATGTTGGTGTCAGTGGCAGCGGGAAGGGGGGACAGCAGTGCCAATGTGTACCTGACTGAACAGTTCCACCAGAGCTGAAGCTGGAGGCAGCTGCCAACACTCCAGGTCTGATTCAGCTTGGCGGAGACAAAGGCAGAAAGGATCATGCCTTTCAGACCAGGGCAGAATTAGGCCCACACCTAGAGAAAAAGAAGCTTCCTGCTTCATGCTAGTAGCACCTCCATATTAGGAGGTATCCATGAGATTCATTTGGCAAATCCAGCTGTATGCTTAAGATGCCTAAATTAGCAATAAAGCCCTCACTGTTTTTAATTCTTTGTTTCTAAACCTGAAAAAAAAACCAAAAAACCACAAGCTATGTATATGGTTCAGTAACAAACTAACCCAAACTAAGAAGCTTAAAGGCTTCCCTGGCTCTCTGTTTCAGAATAGCATTTTTCAACACCAATTACTCACCCATAAATAAAACAGTAATCTTGTTTGGGAATAAAATAATCCACAGGATCTTATACTAAAATATTCCAGAAGAGCTATTCTAAATTTTTTCTTGCAATCAGTTGCTGAAAACAGTAAAGCCCTGAAGGCTGAAGAGAGAAAATTAAGTAATAATAATAATAAAAAAATCTCACTACAAAATTTTGCAATACAAAGTAAAGTAGTAGATAAGGACTAACCTTTTTTCCAGGTTTTAAACTTTTTTTCCTTGTTTTAAGATTTTCAGTATGAGAGGTGCTTTTTGTCAGGGGAATATTTTTAGGAGACCTGCCCTTCTTGGGAACTGCAGACTGTCCAGGGGGTTTGCCCCGACCTGGTTTCCTGCCCCGCTGCGCCGGTACTGGAGCAGATTTCTGTGGAGACTGCATTGAACGCCGGGTCACTTTGGAAGGGGAAGATTGGATTTTTGCACTGCTCTTTGTAATGGAAACTGAGGAAAAACAAAAACAAAAGGGAAGGGAGGGAAAACCTCAAAATGAACAATGGAAAGCAACTTTTCTAACAAAGGCTTAAAAAAATAAAAGTGTACTGCACAATTTACATTGTAAAATGAATATATTTTTTACTTTGAACTTAAGTGATTGGCATGAAACTATAGAACTTCATTGAAGCCAAAGAGAGAACTCTTTGTACCCATTCTTTTAGAGGGACTTTCCTAAGATAAAAACATTCAAATAAAAATTGGGGAAAAAACCCAAGAATTAATCCACTCACCTTATAAATGCTTCCCATAATTTAATTACAATATTTATAAACTGCCATTCATCAAGAAGGCCTTCAAAAATACTACACAAATTATACAGCCTATAATACATCTCTTTTCCTCTAAGAGCAGTTTCCACAATTTCAAGACATGCAAACTTACTTCTAGGGAGCTATAAAACAACTCAGAGAAGCAAAGAAAATCATCCCAGTGACAAGGAGAAACTGATGAAAGGCAAAATGTCATTAATGAGTATTTGTCTGAGATGCTGGTTTAGAAAGTTAAGGTCACATAACCATACCCAGATTTTTCTACCTGGCGCCATTTCGAAGAAGGTATTCCAAAAATCAAACATGAAGTATCATTTTTATTCATTCTTAACACTGAAGTGATTTTCTCCCGTGAGATGGTTAATCTCCCATTCCAATCCAATATAGGATCCCAACAGATATCCACTTAGATATGTTCCAATATGCATATGATGTGACTGTATTATAATCTGGTGTGAGGCTCTAAGATGTAACCAGATTTCATTAAATTAAACTTCCTAGTGCACAGGTCTTTTCCACCCAACTTGCCCTTCTCTGAAATAATGATGGTTTAATTTTAACAATTCCCTTCCAATGGACAAATTAGAACACCAAAAGGATGCCAAACAGAACATAAGGACATATCTCCAATGAAAAGATGTACTGCACCATGCTACAGCAGCACCTGCGGCCAACAAAAAGCAAATACTAATTCCCAAAGGCAAACAAATACTCCATTCTGTTGGCCCAGACCACTGGCAGGCAGACAGATGCATAAGCTGCAGGACAGGTAAAAAAAAGGAAATTTTTTTACATCAAACCACCTTTGTTGAGAGGTACGGGAAAGAAACACAACATATTTGAAATAATTTGAAACCTTTACACTAAAATTAGGACAGCTTTCTAGTGTCACACTGCCCCTATCACAGCCTTTTGCATCTTGCTGATTGTGAAACTCATGTGATTCACCCCAACCTTAAATACCATGAACTTAATGTGATATAACTTAGAAGTATTGCAAGTTAGAGTTCAAGCAGGCTTTGACTGTGTCGGTCACCAGTGCCTGATTCAAAGCACTAATTCATGCTGCATGAAAAGGAGCATGAAATGGGGGGCTGTTAATTCTAGATTTTTGTGAATTTTGAATATTTCTTCCCTGAAATATTAGTATGTTGAAGCTTTCTGGTAAACAAGTAAAACAAAAAATAAAACACAAAGACACTTTTAAAATGAGAAACTGAGAAAATAACATATTCAAAGACTGAGTAACAGTTTCAATGCCTAGCTCTATGAATCATATTCAACTTAACAGTCCAGCACCTTGCTTTACAACTGTTCCTTTAACTCTGTATCTTTATTCAGGAGTTAACTGTTATTAAGTATTTGCAATAGAAAATGTCACTGTAAGATGAAATACACACTGTACACAGACCTCTTATAAAATACAAGTACTACTGACACTCATTTCTAAAGCTGTAGGAGCATTTACATACATTGCTATTTGCCTGATTCAGTTACTAATCTAATATTCCTAAATGGCAGTTCAGAAGAAATATCTTCATTATGACCGGTTGCAATCCTAATACATCAAATGCAGACATGATATCCCTAGGTATCTGAGAAGGACCACCTTCTGGATGTACATAGTGATCACTTTCCTTTTATTTATGTGTGCCAAAACATATTTTCATATGCAATGACAGTTTAAAATAAGATGAGCAGAATTTTAACCAAATGCTGGCATAGCATTACTCTCATGTCCCTGAATTGCTGAACAGTAACTCATGTTAAGCTGTATATCTGGAAAGCAAAACAGTATCAACTGTATGCTGCCCAATACAATACTAGATATTGTGCCCTGTATTATACTTACAACAATATAAAATGCAGCTATATTTATTTATCTGTGCCACCCAACTATGCACTGAACAAAACAATCATGACCTTGTAAAAAAATGTTGTTTAACAAATTCTTTGTGCTTCTGCCTATGCTGAAATCTAGCAAATGCATTTCTATTCTTGCACAGTAAAGACACAGCTATTGCTAAATACACACTACTTTCACATCAACAGGTTCTAGGAGCACAGGTATGAGTTTTGGACACTAGGCAATCCCTATCCCCTTCCAGGACAAAGAGTAACAATGCAAACAGCTCCAGCCACTTCAGGCTGCCCTCTTGAACCACACCATCAAGCACTACCTTATCTCAGCATCTTCCTACCTGTATACGCCAGAGAACCAAATATGAGCAGCATTAACCATTAAGGGGGCGGGGGGAATCAGGTCCCACTCGGTATTTTTCCTTCTGCCTAGGGCTGAAGCTGCTTTTTTCAATAGGAAGGATGGCAACAAAGCCCATGCAGCCTGAGCAGCCTCCGGAGATAGCAGCAAATGAGGAAGCTGCTATTTGCATTTGTTGATTTAAGAGAGGATGAGGGGAGCACAAGGGAGTGGGAGACTGCTAAAGTAATTCCCATATTGTCTGCAGGCTGTATTGACAGTGATCATCAGTCACCTGCTCATACTTCCCTCACCCCGGCCTTCAGAGGGAGACCAAAGGTTACACTGGGTCACAGGATCTGGGGGGAAATGAAAAGACATGCAAAATCAAGCTGCCAACCCACTGCATCTGTAGACAGAGTTATCCCCACTAGGCCACATGTTCCAAAAACTAAGACATTTTAATAGTCTCATGAGAACTTGTTAAAATATAACGATGAAGAGAATAGAGAGGAAAAATGCCAAGCTCTGCTTGCAATTACTGCAGTATTTAGCTGGGATATTTACAACCAAAAAAGCACATTTGCCTTTTCAGGATGCTGCTTTGCATCACAAAGGCCCTCTCATTTGCACAAACAAAATCAAGCATTTGTGTCATGTTGCTCATCTACACAAATATCCACCACTCCAGTTTCAGGAGGGGGATGCATTGCATGGCTTTCCTTCCCAAATACCGTATTTAGAGCCAAAACCTGTACAGGCACCCTCAGTAGCTGAAGAACAGAGGTCACACTACACAGACATACTTTACCATAGAAATGTTAGCACCTAAGCAGCGCTTTCAAAGTTCACAGAGCTCTAGTTATACTGCCAGGTTTGTGTGGGCTATAGGTATATAGCTCTTCATGCAACTCATAAACAGCTTTTGTACTTTCAAATACTTCTCTTTCAAAACATTCTTTCTTCCCCCCCCCAGACGGTTCTGTGAGAATCCCAACACCTGCAAACTTTGCATTTCATGTAAGAGAAACCCCAAATTCTGTATTTTGGAATTCACAACCATGCATAGCCACAACTCAGTCCCTCGCTGAAACAAGCAGACCTACTGCAGGCAACTGAGCTCATTTGCATGGAAAGGACCCAAAAGGTTAGGCTTTACATGAGGGCCAAATTCTGCTTGCAGAAGCAGAAATACTACCCAGACACATACAGAACTGCAAAATTTGACCCCAGAATGTTATCTCCGAGATCTCTTGCCAGAATAAGTAAGATCTTTAAGACAACTGTGAAATCTGAAGCTACTGAAACCTCCAGTACTTGGGAAGGGGATGGAACAGATGACAGCTCAAAAGCCTGAATTCTCATGCAATTCTAATTAGTAAAATTCCCTCAAATAATCAGCAGTGACAGTTTCACTCCATGTTTTTATGGAAAGCAGGGGGGAAAAAAGGTTCAGATTTGTAATATTTAAACATTATAAATCTCCCATTCAGTTAGTGTCACAGAACAGCAATTACAAGACAAGACTTAAAACAGCTGAAGGGAAATTACACAAAGCAAGGTAGGGGCTCACTTTGCCATACGTTCTGTGAACAAAGCATTGCTACCTGAGGTGAAGGTGCCAATTAGACCAGTAAAAAAAGTAGTTCACTTTTAAAACCAGATTTTCTTTCAAGACAGAAATTCTATTTGTACTGTATTATTGTTCCTACACCCCCCCAATATATAAACCCAATGTTTTTCTGAGAGTATAAAAATTTGGTCCTTCTCTCATGTACAGATTAAAAAAATGAGGCTAAGAGATTTAGCAACTTACCCTAAAGCCATGTGAGCATTCCATAGGAGAAGTAATGGAAACCTATCTCCTGAGTTCTAGCCTGGAGTTTTAACTATAAAATTAACCTTCTTTAATACAGTAAGCTATTATCATGATAGTTTTGACAACTGGCAAAGGAAGAGGAAAAGATTAGCAATTTTTCAAAACAGCTTACTGCCAAGGATTATAAAAATTTATGTCCTTATGTCTCAATTGAACAACAGAGCCATACAAAAGCATAACTGTCTGTAATACATTTCACCTCTTCCTATCTGTGTTTGGGTCACTTCTGGTTATGAGGTAGCTGTGAGATACTAACTGATATGCTGCTATGATACAAAATCAGTTATAAGTCGTTATTTTGCTATCTAAAAAGCAACACCACGCTTGGAAACTTCAGCATCCATACTGGCAAGACATGACACTGCAGCTTGCAGTTTTCTAGATTTCAGTTTCTGTTACCAATATAATAAAAGAAATTAGAAGTCTCTGTCTTCTGTAAAAAATTCTTAGCCTACCTTACACAGGACTGCAAGGCAAAATGGAGGCTTCCAAGCAATGTAAGACAAAAATGAAGGAAAGAAAAACCATTTATCTCCCAGTGACTTCCCCAGGCAGCACTGTAGCACCTTCAATCCCTCAGTCCTTCACCCCCACTCCCAGTCTCCCACATTTTCAAGAGGTAGGCAAGCCAGCCTCTACAGAACCAACCACTGAAAATACCATTTAAGATCCATCAAAACCCATTGCTAACCAAATTAACACACATCACTTCCAAAAACCCGAACTTTTAATACCTAAGCTGGGGCGGGGGTTATGCAGGACTTGGGGGGTACAAGCAACACAAAAGAAAGTCTTCTGGAAGATCTTTCAGTTAGTCCCCAGAAACCAAGAACTGTGAAAAGCCAGCTTCTAGTCTTACCCTTCCAAAAGTGTTGCCACTGCAACCACATCAGGAAAAAACCCAAACCAGACAAACTCCAGCAAAAAAACCCCTGTATTTTGTTGATAATCTGGAAGGAAAGAAGACAAGGAGGAAAGCAAGTAAATAACTCCAACTATCAAAACAGCATAAACTTGAATTACCTAAAGTGATCTTAGATGTGCTGATGATGAATCTGTCAATAAGACTGGCAAAGCCCAACCCTACACACTGGTACAAATATAACAACCTGACTTTCCACCCCATCGTTACTGCTTCTGCCCTGGTTTTGCCATTATTTTTCCTCAACAGCATAAGCAGGATGAAAGGTGGGCCCAAAATGAGACAACAGAATACAACAAGCTTCCAGGGAAAAAAAAAAGACATACACAGCATGGATAGCACAAGGCCACAATTTGTTTTGTCTCAGCATCCGAATGACAGCACTGATACTCTGGACAGAGCTTATCCCTATTAACACAGATTTGGAAAATATCCACTCAATCCCATCCACTAGTAGGGACCACAACCACTTGCTGTGGCTTGGCACAAGTAAGCTAGTAACTCTTTACTGCTTAGTCCCCACAGGAGCAGGGTCTTCTACTACTCAAGCTGCAGGTAGGAGGTCTGCACAGTAGTACAACTTTCTGTTTAGAGTATACTGAAATAACTGCAGTGTCCATAAGACCTGAATAAGAGCAAATAAAAAAAATTTCCATGTAACCATCAAAATCCTGTGTTGGAGTACTTCCAATTTACAAGAAAATTACAATTACCTTATAAATAAACATGGTAAGATGACAAGGAATCCACTAAGGTCACATCTTTGGGAAAGGCAAAACCTTTATTTTTTCTTAAGTGATTACTGCCCTGTAGCAGCACTATCCAAGCCTTGCTGCAAGATGTCAAGAAACATTAATGCCAAATAAAAAAAGCTTAACATTTGAGAGAATGTGGCAAATCAGATTTTAGCCTGCAGCACTGAGGAGTTTTTCATGTACAATTCTGAAGACAGCATAAATCTGCTTACTGTATGTGCCTGATTTAACTACTGTGATCTGCTTGTGACGAGAAGCTGGCTGCACTGACAGAAAAATAAAACCTCCAGGAGTATGAAATTGTAGCACTTAACTTGTTTTTTTTCTTTAATGAAACTTAATTACCATGCTTATCTGATTTTTTTTGGCTACTCTAAATGACACAGAGTCTTCACAGATCTAACTGTAGCGCTGTCTAAAGTTTCAACACTTCTTTTGTTTCATCTGCAAACAGAGCAGTACTTAGGTTTGTACTGATGTTGCACATTTGTGCACAACTCAGCTGAAAACAGAGCTATTTTCACAGAATTTCATCAGCAACAGAGAAGAACATCTCCAGTATATAGCTTGGTAAAATCTGCACAAAGTAAATATTGAGAACATGACTGAAAATTAAATAAAACTTAGAAATCATAAAATAGACAAATAAGATACTTTTAAATCTCTGCTTGAGCCTGCACTACTCTTATTGCTGCAGACAGTTTTAGAAGGAGACCTTTAACATCAACACGCTGATTAGCGTAATGAAAGAAGATTGCCCTCACTGACAATAAATGCACTAAATCAGGAGAAAAGCAATGAGGGGACATAGGGAAGAGGGGGAGACAGATGAGAGGAAAAAAAGGAATATGACTAAGGATAAAAGCTACAGTGTATTATGTTTTTGGGTTTGGTTTTTTTTAATTACTTAACCATTTTCCCTTGGCCTCCCAAATTTTTAGAGCACAGAGAGCAGTTCCACCTTTTCGAGTTCTTTGCATCACCTTTATCCTTCAAAAATCCAGCTTCATAAAACTGTGGGAATCATGGATATATAGAAACTGATCCCTCTTTCTCCAGATCCTGTTCACATCTAAATGATAGCTACTACTTAATACTGAAATCAATCTTTGCAGGTGAAACTACTTATCGTTTCCCACATGGCTTGTCCCAGTCATTCTTTTGTTTTCTCTCTTTATGGAAAAGGTTTTACTTCTATTATAAATAAAAAGGTGGGTTGCCTAAGTAACTGCAATTTAGATGTAATAATTAAACAGTAAAATGAATTTATACAGAAACAGCAAATAGAAATTGTTCTATCTCCAGTCACCTGCTGCCTACTTCAATCATAAACCCTCAGATAAACGAGCTATAGAGCAATACAAGATATCAAGTATATTCTTGGGCATAGTAACAGCTTTCTATATTCAACTGAGTAAAGTAAAAATTACAGTCTGTTGTGGTTAAATAGGAAAGTACAAACACATTGGCCTAGAAAAAGAGTGAATAAAAAACATGCAGAAGATATAAAACTTTAAAAGCCTTCTTAATGTATATCAAAAGCAGAAGTTACGTGGACCCAAGAGATGACCGAATTTCAGAATGAGCAAATGCAGAAGGTAACACTAAAGCAACAAGACTGATTTTTTTTGCATTCATACTCACTCCAAGGAAGCACCTAAGATTAGTAGAAGTCCAAAAATCCCAAATGCCAGTTAATGAAAAATCATGGAAGGAACAGAAGACATAATAGCAGGCACCACTACGTCACTAACTTTCAATATATTGTGCACTTCTGGATCCAGTGGCTCAAAAATGCCCTAAGTGAAAAGGAAACAGTACAGAAGAACAAGGATGACCACAGGAATAAAACTGACCCCTGAACAACAAAACCAAACTCTTCCTGTAAAAGTACTGGAAGTACAAGAAGCTGTTTCAGTACAAGAAACCAAGGACAACAAATGAAACTATCAGCAAGGAAAAGGAATATCTTCTTTTCTACCAAAAATACACTCAAGTAGAGAACACCTTGTGTAGTATGGTGCTAAAAAGGATGTTGCAGGTGCTAAAAGTTCAGATGGCTCCAATATATAATAGAACAGGTTAGATCAAGTTCCTCCCCTTTTATGCTGAGTACCTGAGAAGGTACTCAGCATAAAAGCATTATTCTGGGCTTGGAAGGTGCTGGGCTGGAGATGGAGAGATACTAGGAATACTTCTGCAAACCTGTCTCCTGCGTCTTATACTCTTCTTCAGACATCTGCTTTCAGCCAGGGCTGTAGAGAGCCTTCAAGAGCAGATGGTCCTTCAGAGTGGTCCAGCATAGACATTACCATGTCAACCTCTTTCATTAGGTACTTTTCACAACACTGTTTATGGATAACAACTCATCTCTAAAAGCATCTAAATGACCAAGAGACACAGAGAAAACAATCTATGCATTCTTAAAATATTAGCCTTGAGGCAGCAGGCCAAGCCAACATCAAGCACTGAAGTCAAACCCATACATAACCCAATTACTACTATAGGAAGATATTTCTAATGACACAAACTACAATATTAGCACAGCTTCTGATAGTATAAATATTGAATGGTACATTTCATACCACTCTGCACATGTCCTGACATCCAGCCAAGTCCACTGAAGTCACATCTTCTGATAAGAACCAAAGACAAAACATAAACACAAAGATTAGGGCCTGAAGGCTATCAACAGTTGGTCCAAAACAACTTTTCACCTAACTTCTTCTGTATTATCTTCTATCTTAGTTCATGAGCGGTCTAATACCAATGAGAGGTACAGAAGATACAGTTACAAGAGTAAATATAACACGTAATCTGGTCTGAAAAACTTCCCCACATCCTAGAAGCCTGTACTTAAACTGTTCTTAAACACCTCCCATAGCAGAGGTCCTACAATCTCTCTGGGCATCCTAAAAGGCTAAGAAAGTAGACAGTTGAAATAAAATCTTCCCTAATTTTCATACTGTCTCTCCTACTGCATGTCATCTCTCTTTCAAAAGGCTAAATTAGACCCCAAAACACATCTCATGGCAGGAAATTGTTGTCCTAGATGTGAATGAAATTTAAACCATCCTTTATCGCTTTTGTACTTAGATTGCAGGATATTGACTTTGCATGTTTACTAAAATCTGAGGCTTTTTTTTCCAGTCCCCTAAGTAGTGATTTAACACATTTAAATGATTTCAGGAAAGGTAGTTACAAAAATCAAGAATACTTTTCATATTCACTCTGGGATTCAAGCCACTCTCAGTCAATTATTTTCACTTTCTGTTGCAGAAATTCAAGGCAGAAAAACTGAAGTAACCAGCAGGAAAAAAGTCCAGACCAGAATAACACTTCAGTACTCCAAGCAGATCCCTGCAATGTAGTAATTGTCATATCTTCTCCCTTAACAGGAGTAGTCAATGTTAGTGTGATGTAATGAAGAATCCTGACAACATTATCATATTTCTGAATTGAAACAACTTGATTATACTCTTCTTGAAGCTATTATTTACATCTTAATAAAGGATTGTCATTGCAGTTTTTTAATGGCTCAATAGTGCATCAAATAACAGGAAAAAAACCTAACCTGAGAGCAAAAAATATTTCATCCAGCTATGTAAATTCAGTAAGTGTGTATAACACATAAAAACAGTACATAAAAAATAACAACACAAAGCAAACTAGAAATAACAAATTATTTATGCCCAGAATGGGGAAAAATGAACACACAATTTCAATAAAACTGCAGTTAACTTTTGGCCCACTTTTAGAATCAAAAATAAAAAACACTCCAGCCTGCACCTCTCTGCACTCAGTTTCTACTACATGTCCAAAATTCTCAGTTTTGACTACAAGTCTGTAAGAACCTTGCTTCAGGTTTTATTAATGCCTAAAGTGTTTTTGTTTCTCATTACAAAGCAGCAGTATCCTACCTGGATAGGTGTTTCAAGTCTGAATTTTGTTTATCACCTGAAGAACTGGATTGCATAACCAGCTTTACTTACTGTCAAGCAACTTTGAGCTGTATCAAGCACTAATCAGGCAAGAAAAATTCTTCATGTATTACCTCAAAATATTGCTGGCTTTCCAGCAGTGAAATTGGAGTAGACTAAACAATTTAATAATATTCCTTCCAGAAGATGAAATTGGACTCAGCAATCTAAACTGTCACAAAAATACATTTAAAAAATTCTATGCCACTTATTTACACAGCCCCTCTTGTGTATCACAGAATGGGTCAGGTTGCAAGGGAACACCAGTGGGTCATCTGGTCCAACCTCCTGCTCAAGCAGGGTCATCCCAGAGCACAAGATTGTGTCCAGATGATTGTGGAGTATCTCCAGTAGGGGAGACTCCACAACTTCTCTGGGCAATCTGTTCCAGTGCACAGTCACCCCCACAGTAAAGAAATAATTAACTTAACTGTAATAACACATCTCATTCATGACCTCTCAAGACAAGGTCAACCTTCTGAAGAAGCTGAGAAAGACACTTTAGAGATTGGGAGCACAGAAACATTAAGACTAAGGTCAGCGTGGCACCTATTAGATGACTTCTGATCGAAGGTACATTTTCCTCACATGACTTTGCCCTTCCCTCTCACTGCAGGTTTATACCAGCAGATCATTTTGGACAGTACAGCTACACATGTAGTTACTCCTTTGCTGAAATCTGCCAAAATGGACTGAATTCGATTCCAGGTACTATGACCCCTGGCAGTAACTTCAGACAGGCAGGTGAGAGCAAGGATGAAGAGATACCCTTAACTAATTCCAGTTAGATTTTCCATACAGCTCTTGATCTGCTGCCAAAAGACAGAGAAAAACAATGGGGATGGAAAGGGCAGGAAACATTACTGATTTCTTGCCTTCTTGCTTCTGCTCCTTTCATACTTCCACTGAGAGTTCTGTGACACTAGTCACCTTGTTCCTTACTCACCTAACACCAGCTGTGAAAATTCTCACTGAGAAAAAATTATTCTGGTTAATAAAGAAATTAATTAAAATATGACTCCTCTTCTTCAAAATCTCTCTTCCTGACAAATTTTTATGGGATGAGAATAGAAAAGCTCAAACAGTTTGACAGAAAAGCCTTACACTACAGAATCCTGACAAGCAGACCCCAGAGTAGCAAAGGGATTACACTGAGGGATACCCCCCTTCATGCTATTTCCCTTCTTTCTAAGGTAGATAGTTGTTCATTATAAAGCACAGCGGCCATTAGTTAAAGAGACACTATCATCTGATCAACAAACATCCCTAAAGGCAAGAGGAAGACAAAGCATTCAGAATACACACATGCAAGACAGAATTTTGTGAGTATGACAGAAGAAACACTAAATACATAGTTTAGACCTACAATCATCACAGAAGCAAAGACTACTTTACTTAGCAGTTAAACATGAAGTGCTGCAGCAGCCAATATATTAGTATCACTAAACAGGAGCATGTATCTATCAATAACACAAACAGCAAATCTAGTTCCAAGATTTTTACAAGCACACAAAAATTAGAGATCATCAGAAGTCCTCCTAACAGCATTAAATAAAACACATTCCTGGAGATACTATGAACAGGCAAAAATTGTTTCCCAGTGATTTCTATTAGCTTTAAGCTACATAAATAAAATTCAACAATATTTCATCCTCGTCTGCTACTCACAAATCAAATCTTCAGTCTTATCTGCATATAGCCAGCTGGATTTTAAAATTCTGCTGTAATTGAGGAGAAAAATAATTAAGCAATATTATTAGTCATCTTACCATTGTTCCCTGGTGGTTGTAATGTATCTCCTGTCAAGCTACACCATCCGACTGGGAAAATATCTCGAGAATCACACCTGCACCAATAGTCAAATGCTCCACTCCAGCCATCAAATGTAACAAAAACTTCATCTCCCTTAACATCTCCAATGGTTGCTGGGCAAATCAGGTATGGGTTCTTTCTATCTATAGCTTCAAGTTTCATTCCAACTTTAAAGCAGTTTGGCACAGGTTTTGGTGGTTCCTACAAAAATAAGCGTGGTAGAATATTTGTATTTCTATGACCTGTTAAAAAAGAAAAAACCAAACCAAAACAAAGTAACAGCCCTTTATTTTTCCTCAACATTCTTACTACTTATAGTCACTACTCTCAAAAAGTTATAGAACACATTCAAGGAAACTTACTTGTATTTCAAATTTGCGTTTGCTCCTCTGCACTACAAAAATCTTCACTCTATTCCCCCAAACATAGCTGGGATAACTAGCAAAATTCTACATGACAGAAATACCCTGATAAAAGTATTTACATAAGCAGTAGGTTGCAACCAATACATTATGTCTGGGCAGCAAGACAGCCAAGACACTAAAATGAAATTATTACATGCTAATAAAGAAGAGGTTTGCAGAGCATGGATATTCCTGGGGACTGATAACTGTCTGGTAAAAGCTTTACCTCTCAATTAATCCATGAAAAATTCATTAGCATTGGACATTATTTATAGGCCTCTGTTAACTCAGTTGGCCTTAGACCAATTCCAAGTGGACAAAAGAAAAACAAAAATCAAGTGAATGTGACTGGCATAAGCGTACCTCCACAGCAGGAGCTGTGATCTGACAGAACACAAATTACCACCTCAGCCTTAAGAACCTTATTATCCAAGCCCATCTCAGATGTGCTGCAGGCTAGCACAGATAAGCATGGCTCATCATGCCTCAGAAAATTTATACTATCTTATCTAAAAAAAATTGTAATTATATGAAGTTAACACCAAGTGACATGATTGCAGGCCTGAACCCAACTGTTTGATTTGCTGACATACTTGTCAGTATCACTCTCGGTACCCAAAAAGAAGACACTCAATAGGATAGCAGAGTTTTATCACCTCAACAAAAAATTGAACCAACAAGTCATTTTAATACTACTGTCATTTTTATATAATTTTCCATATTTCACAGTAACTTACTCAAGAGTCATATTTAAAAAACAGAATGGCTTTTTCTGCTATTTTCAACTACTTTCTCACTATATTTTAAATGACAAGTGTGTGCCCAATGAAAATGTTTAACAAAACCCTTCCAAGAACTACTGTATTCCAATGGCTCTCACTCCCCATTAATTTTTTTTACTCCTGTGCACATTCACATGAGTACAGTGCTGTTAAGAAATGTGGTATGTATTTTATCTAAAATCCATGAGACAAAAAATGAGCAAACACAATTTTCCTAAATAACACACCATACTTTGAAGACTCAGCTCAGGAAAAGAAATGGCCGTCTCTACAGACTAGAAGCAGATTCCTTTTTGTCTTGTTCCATAGCTTGTCAATCCAGTTGAAAGTCATTTTAAGTAATAGTCTTGCCTTCCCTGTCTGTGCTGCAGACAACAGGGTAATATCTTGGCGTTCACATTAAAAAATGTCACCATGGACCAATTGATAGGAAGTTGCTTACTAGAAATGCTTTTCTTCTTACCTTCTTAAAGAATGCTGCAGGTGCCATTTCAGCTCCATTTAGAGTTCTTAAGAGAAACATTGGCCAAGAGGATGCATTCATCTGGAACCCTGAGGACAAACAAAAAAACCAAACAAATGGCCCTACTTTCAGTTTGTAAAATACAATAGGAGGAAAAGGATACAGTCTGTTTCACTAATGTCTCATTCCCTTTATTTCAGACCTGGTCAGAATAGAAGTAGCTAAGAAGAAACTAACATGGTCACTGTAGGTGCAGAAAGCTGTGCTTCATTTCCATTCTGAGTGACTTGTCTGCAAAATCACTCATCATAACATCAAGTATTACAGATAAATTTCTAGGATTTAATGACATGCAAGTTCTAGTACAGAAGACTATTAGGTTGTCCCACACACTCCCTGGTCCAGTGGAACTTCCCTGGCACAAGCACCTAGCTTTCTTTTCAGGTTCTAGCTCATTTATTGAGAAGATACTTTTTTATTTTTGAGAATCTTGTTATTTTTTCACCAAACCACTGACAAAAACCAGCAATTGTTTTTTCTCCCTCCCTCATTAAAACAAATACATAAATAGCCATAACAACAAAGAATACCTAAGAGTGAACAAAAAGAAAAATTTAATAAATCATGTATCATATTGAAAAACATAAACCACAAGGTCTTTCTATTTTTCATTAACAAGTGAATAAAAATCAAAAACAACAATCAAATTTGTTTAGATGAACCACCTTATTCCAACAGAACAGAAGGTTTGGCTGAAAACATTATTTCAGATAATCTTCCCTCACAATCAACCACTTTCCAGTTAAAAGATAAAACAAAATGAACAAAAAATTCTTTTGCTTTCTTTGCTTTCCAAATGAATGTTTTAAAGTAATGAGTAAGATAACAGACATAGTGGACATTTTTTCCTGCTTCTTTAGCAGTTAGATGTCTGGAACAGTTCTGCAGAGAAACAGACATAATACAGCAAACCGGAATTTTTTCCACAAAGCAAATAGTACCATAATCTGCCAAGAGCTCATGAGTTCCCTCATAACTGACCTTTAACAATTCTCTTAAAAATCTCTAACTAGAAAGGTGAAACATAGCTGCAATTCTTCATCAGTTAAATAATTTACTCATCTAAAATTTGATTATATGCTGTAGTGGTTCTTTAGCTCATAGCTTTAAGCTATCTTCAGCTGAATAAACAGTTTTCAAGCCAGAACTACCTATGCAACACCTAAATGAATGCAAAGCTCCTATTTGATAAATGGTGTCATAATTTGGGGACCACTGAGCTGATTGTCAGGCCCGGTTTCATACCAGAGTCTTTATAAAACCTGAACACGTTATTGAAACATGATATTCCCAACTAGATAGCCCAGAAAAGATACACAAGCAAGACAGAGGAATGACAACTAAACAACAGTTTCAATTAACTTCATTTGGCCTTTAGTTGTCCTGGTAAAACCAGAGAAAATGCTATCTGCAACGTAATTTGCTCAGAACATTAAGCTCTCAACAACAAAAAGCTCACCTATGGAAAACAGAGGCTGGAACAGGAACACTTTGCTGCAATAATCACTTTCTCAAAACCCTTATGTAATATGCATAATTAAGCCCATGCAAAAGTCAGGTAGGAGGGACTATTTTAAGCTAGTTATTATGATAGAAGTGGAACATTAGTATCCAGAAGGTTCCTTACTACTAAGGAAAAAAAAAGCTGTTGGTTAAATGTCTAACAGGAGGTAATTATACACCCAATTATCTCCCAGCTTTGCCCAGGAACAGGATGCTGTAAAACTGCAAAAAAGGCTTTTTCAAAAATTTATCTAGGTATGCCAGAATGTTTGATTGCTGGAATTTAGCCTATCTCTAGAAAAATCTAGGGCAGGAGGGCCGAAAGAGTGGCACTCACATTCTCTTCTGAATAACCAGCAATTGTTCAGAGGGCAAGTAAACTTATATGCTCGGGTGCACAGAAATAGCTGCTTCTTAGGTGCTGCACTGCAGGCAGCCTGACCAAATAAGAATAAGAAACAGTATCTGAGGAGAAGGCATCAACCTTTCTGCTGATGGTCATGGAAAGTTTCTCCTCTTAACGAATCAAATGCCCCCATCACACATACCCGGAGCTGTTTTATTCATCACTCTGGTTTGGAGACACATTTTAAAAACTGTTGTGCTCCTGAAGCCGTATTTTTAACACTGTACATGTGTGCAGCTGAAGGAGCTGGTATACTCTTCCATTTTTTATACTGGTATGACTTCATTCATTATACAAGGTTATATCAAGAACTTCAGAGAGGTTAAACTGAGAAACTTCTTGGAAAGAAAGAAAAAAAAAAATAAACTTTTTCCATGATGTCAGGAATTCCCAGTGTTTTCATTCAAAACCTCTATATATCCAAAGGAGAGACGGGAAGAAAAGCCCTTCTGGGCTCAAACTGTATCTAAAGTAAGCAACATTTTTCTAGACTGGCACCCCAGTTGCATTGCTTTTCTTGTGTTTCTGAAGGAGCACAACAGCACAAAAATCTACTCTTATAACCTATGTGAAGTGTTTTAATGGTTATGTCAACTGTTCCTGTGTCTGTCTCTCTACAAGCAAATCAAGACTCATACTGTAGTGAAATGATACTTTTCACCTTTCAAACAAAAAAACTGAAAGTTGATTCCAAAGCAGGATGACAAGTTTTTTGAGAGGCTACTAAGAGGAAAGCATATCTATCCTCACTAAACCTCCAATGAGAATTCTCCGAGAATTACCAATAAAACCAAACCAGAATAGGTTCATAACCATAAGATGGAAAAGCTGCAGCAACCAACTTCTGTACACAGGTAATTTTTTATATTGAGAACATTATTTCTCACATCTTATAAAAATTACAGAAGATCACAAGATAACAGGGGAAAGAAAGAGTGTTCACATAAATTTTGGTCATTATTTTTCCTCTTTTTTAAAAGCAAAACTATGTGCAAATCATTGTGAAATCTTTAAATATTTTCATGTGTAGAAGTTTAAGCTATTGACAAATAGCTTACAAGAATGTAAGATCTACAAGAATGTAGATCTAAATATACAGGTGAATCACAGCAAAGAAAGGCGATGTCACATTTTACTACCTCTAGCAGTTTAGTCAGAGTCACCTCTGACCATTCACGAGGTAACAAGGAATTGCTTTGTAGAATTCCCTATTTATTAAACTTCCTCAATAAGACTAAACCCAAGCACTATTTCTCAGTTCGGGGAGGCATAATGTTGTCACTCATATTGCTCATGGAAGGCAAAAGAAGTTCTGCATGCTATTTCTAAGCATAAGAAAGCTATACCTTGTTCACGAGCATTCGTTGTGCTCACAAACTAACCATGACAAACTGATCTGACATTCCTGAACGTATGCTGATTTGAGGCAATGAGAATGTCACGCAGTCTAAGCCTGCAGTTTGCTAGAGCTCTGGAGTGCTGCTTTTTACTACCTCAGAGTAAAAATTCAGAGCAGAATGCTGCAACTCTGCACTAACCCACCTTATGCTGCCTGTCCCAGAACACAACCAATTTGCTCAGTGCCCAAGGAAACATCCTGACTGCCCTGCAGGGGCATGCCTCCAGCAGCCCTGCCGAGGCTTCCCAGGCCTGTAGCAGCCAGTGCCCTCTTGTAAGCTGCTCGGATGCACTGATGAGTAAAGGGGCAAGCTGGCTTTCCCCAGCTCTTTCCAAGGGCTCCCAGCGGGAGCATGCATGGCATCATGCAACAAAACACTGTATACACACTCTTAAGGCAGGCTGTATGTGAGGGAACATTTACAGAATGGGCACATTTAATATTAAGGGCCTATTAAAAAAAAAAAAACAAAAAAACCTGCTCACTCTTTCGTCAGAAGAATGAAAAAATAAGGAAAAGCCACAATTCGCTTAGCCACAACTAGTTTACTTACCTCTTTTTCAATTAAACAAT
The DNA here is from genome assembly GCF_009650955.1 of Corvus moneduloides. Taxonomy (NCBI): domain Eukaryota; kingdom Metazoa; phylum Chordata; class Aves; order Passeriformes; family Corvidae; genus Corvus; species Corvus moneduloides. Next base: position 107,746,707 of record NC_045477.1, read on the forward strand.
GGTTTGGCGAAATGTTAATACCACTGAAGTTGCCAAGACAAAAAGGTAAATTTGACTTCCTGAAAGCAATACCCCCCCCACACTTGTTCAGAAGCTTTGTTACTTACCAAGTGGAGGCTGGAGCATGCCCCCTTTCTTTTCACAGGTCCCGATGGGCTGTATGTCCGAGGAATCCACAAGCCTCCAGAAATCATTTTTATTGTCACTTCCATCCAGCCGCAACCTTAGCCTGGCACCAGTGATTCCAATTACTGTAGCTATACAAACTGAGGTAACATTGCGAGGATCGTGGGCTTCCAGTTTCATACCAACTTTGAAATCATTCGTAGGTGGAACTCTAGACTACAATAAAAGGTAAAGGACTTTTTCTTATTGTTGTTAATATTGCTAAATTTACCAGACAGTTCAATATACAGCTTTATTCCACCTAAACATATCATAAAAATGATAAATACAAAGAAGCTTTTAAACTTGGAGTGTTTAGCAGCAAGTCAGAAAAGGCAGATGGACAACCTACCAACTGCGTAAGCTTGACTGATTTCTAAAAATATGAGGATGCTAAGAAGGTAACAAGGTAATTTTTATGAAGATACGAACGTAAAGATGGGGAGCAGTGAAGTGAATGGAATACAAGGATATTAGGAAACATGACATTCAACTCAAAAAAACCAAAACCAAAACACAAACCAACACACACATCCAAAAAAAAAAGAAAAATCCCAACCACAAGGTTTATTAGCTTTCAATTCAAAAGAAATAGCTATCCTCATTGTAATAATGTTTTGGAAATTTAAACAAAATTTGGACCCTACTGCCCTAGGCTCTACAAAAGCTCAAGTAAGAGTTTCTGCATCAAAAAAAGAGCTTACATTACAAAGAAAGAAGAGAGAAAAGGAGTTAGTGTTAACATTTTAAAGAAAGAAAACAGTACTGAAGTAATATAAAACTTCTAAGCTAAGACAAAACTGTAGCTTGTGCTTATTCATAGAGAACTGAATATAATCACAAACACACAATGAAATGTCAATTTAATTTCATTAGCACAAGGAAATGAAATGTGACAAATGCAATTTGGTCTTTGAGCAGAACTTTTTGTCACATGCTAAAGATGAACAAAAGAGTATTTTTTACTCATGTATCAACACACTACAGACAGAGATTGACTGGATTGCAGTCTGATTATTTGCCTTCTGTGGTATTGCAGGCAATGACTTCACTGATGATGTTCAAAACTTTGTATTAACACTAACTGAAATGGAATGTCTCTCACTATTCTCTTTAGTTGTCTCCTCGTTTCCAGCCTAAATTTTATTAATGGAATTTTTGGCCAACAGTATCATTTAATTTATTTTTGCACTTTGGCAAATAAAACCAAAACCTACAGCTGACCCTTTCTCAGTACTCTTTCAACAATGTACATAAGTTAAGCAGTGAAATTTTTCTTAGGAGATGATGACTATTCTCCTATCACCCTGGAAACTCTCTTCTGCAACTCTTCAGTACAAAGTTGTTTTTGAATACAGACACCCAGAACTGTAAGCAGCCTTCCCCATGACATTTAAACCCAGTAGCTACCCCATCCAGACTAAAACAGTCTGACTTCTAATACAGGAGGCAGGTTAGAATACCCAAAACCATGCACATTCACACTCACAGGACTCCTATGTCCCCTTGTGCCTGCCTGACCAGGTCAAGTGGGGATCCCAGAGCAGGCAGACGAGGTGCACCTACCTGTCTGCGGACACAGGAAAAGACTGAAGAAATCTGCTCCTGCAACAAGTGTTAGTGGTATTTTTTCTCCACCACATTTATATGTCTAAAATACATCTTGCTCTACTTGCTATATTTTGCAGGTGCACTATTTACAACACACCCTAGATCAACAGCAGGAGCCCTGGAGGAGCCTGAGCCCAAAAGCCAAGGAGATGAGCAAAACTCAGTGAGCATCTGCCAATGCTGCACTCAGACAGAAGGCTGGCTGAAAGGGGAGCCTGAGCATATTAAATTTAAAGGGCAATTCAATTTCAGGATATTGCTTCTCAGGCTGTTATTTTCTACAACCAGGGAAAGCAACTGAAATTGAGAAATTGAGGAGTTTGTTTCTTTGTTTGTGGAAAAGGTGAGCTTGTTTAAATACCAACAACTCAAGGAATTCTACTAAAAAGGTAACTCCTCCTTAAATAAAATAATAAAACCTTGCTCAGTAATAGCCTTGCTTTAAGTTCTGCTCAAACTACAAGGGACGGAGCTTTTACATTTTAAATTTTCAACTGCTTGGAAGAAAGTTTTAGGGCATTGAAATTTTAGTAGTTATTGAAAACAACTTAAAGCAACAGATAAAATACCTTCTAAATTAATACAAATCCTTTAATAAATTTCCATTAGCTGTCTGTGTCTGCGTCTTAATTTATGGTAGAGGCTTTAATTTATTGTTCTCCAAGTAATTTTTAATTACTACAAAATTTAAACTTTTAAAATTCCCACAGGTCACCAGTTCTGGGTATAACTGTCAAATTAAGTTTCTCACTACTCTTTATTTTCTGGCTGGCCAGCGCAGCGTATTTCTTTGCATTATACAGAGTAATAGTGACACGTACAATTCATGTGTAACCCAATAAAAGTCAAATGAGTCCTATACAAAGCAGAAGCACTTTAGGTTCTAAAATTTGCAAACATTATGTAGTGAGAGGATCTAGCTCTACACTAATCACCATTGCATATCACTTTCTACTTAAAGGTCGACTCTTCGAAAAACTGAAAATCTGCATATGTAAATTGTTTTGAATTTACTATGCACATAAATTAAAGTTCTTCTTTCCAACTCACACACTCCTTAAGCAATTCAGGTCACTTGGATTTATCTCAGTCAATGCATGTCACCTAAGCATCTCCCTTCAAGGCATTATCTGGTTGCTCAGTTCAGACTTGAGCATTTCTAGGGAAGAGGAAGATACAAGAAAGGCACATGGAAAGGCTTTTGAGCAGCTTTCTGCAGTAGTTACATTCCTTGGGAGCATATACTCTGCTCATGGTGGCTTATGGTCTGTGAGTATGGCATTTACCCAGAAAGAGCCAGGAATATGCTGCTGCCTGGCATTAACCTCAGAATGATCCAGGGACATCCTACCACTCTCTGTCGCTACCCAGGAGGAGTTTGAGGTGTCTGCCTTGTGAAAAACACATACTGTGAAATTAATTTCTGGAGCTCCACTCAGAGCTATGGACACCAGTGGTTTTAGCCACCTCTCATTGAAAGCAGTATGTGAGGGGCTCTTTGCCCTTTATCCTCATCTGCAAAGAGCAAGCTGAGATTCAAGATCTAGCATGAGGAAATGCTACCATCTGTGTTGCTCTCTCCTTATTCTCCATTCCTGCAACTGCTTCAGACTCACTGAGTGATGGTTCCTCTCCTTCTCAGACTATTCAATTTGTGCTGCTTCTTATTTGGCCCCCACTGGAGGCCAGTATCATTTACAGTACAATCAGACCACCAACAGGCCCTAGAAAACAATTTCTGAACATGCCCAAGCCACTAGACTAGACATGCACTGCTTGTCACACCTATTACACTTCTATGAACCTGAACAATCCAATTCCTTAGCAACTATCTTCCTAACACAGTGAGGGCATACAGACCAAAATGAATCCTATTTAACTTTACGGAGACAAGATATACCTCAGCTTGGGAAAACAGAGAGAAAGATGCCTAAAGAGATCGACTCAGTCTCCAGAGGGCTGAATAACTGGAGGTCATTAGCTCACACAAGATGGTAGATTTAAACCTCATCTGCAAATACATACCAGACCATCAGGTGAGGGGGATCAAACTTGTAAGGTACAGTGTAATATAAAATAATACATTAAACACCTCCATTATAAATCCAGTATTTCCTCTGTTTTCCCATATATTCCCCTTGATTTTTTTTAACTTTAGTTTCTTTTACTCCTAAGTAGAAAGCACTCTGTTCAGAAAGAGATAAAATTAAACATATTAGAGATCCAGGAAAAAAGCAGTCACTAAACTCTACTACAGAAACATCTCACAGCTAGACAGAACTGAAAGAAATCTTTCAAAAATGGGGCAGAGGAATGACTCCTCTGACAATCAGCCAAATTTTTAATTCTCACTAAAACCATGGTACCACTAAGATTATTGAAAAAAGTAGAAAACATTTTTGAACTCTGACAAGGCTATCTGTTTTCATTAACTAGTCTTTTTTTTTTTTTTAGAGGCAAATGGAGTTCAAAGATACAACTTTAATGAAACCCTCAAAATTTGGCTTGAGGCAGAAACCAAGAATGAAAAAACTTCCGTAGCTAGCAACTGCCAAAACTGTAAGCTACTGATAACTACAGATCAAAAGAAGTCAAATGGGAAGTCTGCAAGCAGTCTAAACGTGGAAGCTTTTCTAGGATCACCCTGTAACAGGCATACATACACACACACTTGCAAAATAGTAACTGTCATACCTGTCTGAAACAATGCAGAGGGGCAGCTACTGATTCAGTCTCTTTCAGATAATCATCCCAATTAAACTGTTCTGGAAGACACAAGGAAAAAAAAAGACCATATACACCATTTTTTAAAAGGGAACTTAAATTAAATGAGGAGTTGAGGAAAGAAAGGAAAACTATCTTGTAGAATACATTTTTTTCAAGAACAGAGTTATTCTCAAATGGAAACTCTGCCTTTGAAACACATACAGATCTCGAAGGAGCTTCAAGAGTACTGTTAATTTGCAGGGGTGAACACATAATAGGCAAAAATAATATAAACCTTCCTTCAATTTTTTTTTTTTGTGGTCCCTATGCAAAATGATCCAAGTCAGAATATCTAGATTCAATTCTCTGCATAAGATCTCCCAAGCATCCTTATATAAATCACATTAGCCTTGCTAAATCTTAGTTCCCCTAACAGCAGGGTTGATATGATAACCTTATAAGTACTGAGATGATATACATTGAAAAACACAGACACATGGATTCTGTTGAAATATATGTTACGAATACTATCCTCAGGCCACTAGAAAGCAAAATGATTAGCATAGCCTTCCAACTGCATCTTTGTCTCTTTTTATCTGAAGTCACAAATAGGTTTCTTTTTGTAGAATATCATGTTAATATGGCATATATAGGTAAATATTATGGCAACGCTAAGTAACAAAATCATAGTATTTTTTCCAGTGTTAATAGTGGCACTGTTTATGTGTATGGGCAAGTGGATTCTGCATTTGATTTAATTAGTGTTACCAGTTTTGCATGAATGGAAAAATATGAAGTACCAACATCAAAGATATAAGCAAGCATTTTAATTATTTTAATAAAAAGTGTAAAAGAAAAACTACAATGGAACAGCTGATATTTTTGTTACTAAATTATCTAAGTGAGCTCTTTTGCTTATTTTTTTGTTTGGGCAGCTGGCATCTTTCTGATGTTCCTGAAGAATAAAGCACTGATGAACCCAAAATGATGCAGTGATGCCACCCAGCGGCTCAGCAACAGCCACTCACACGGCCTACAGCAAAATCCTTGGGGATGATGGAGAGCTCGCTCCGGGTGTGCCAGTAATTCTTCCAAAAACACCACTGGGTACAGACACTTAAAACACATCTCTGGTGGTTTTCAGGAGAGAGGAGAAGCAAAGAAACAATCAGAAAATGGCAGCATTTTCCAGCACTCGCACACAGCTTCTCTGAAGGATGTGTGGTGTCTCAAACCCAGAGACCGCCTGCAGTAGCACAGCATTCAGCTGACAATATCAAGTGCCTCAAGCAAAAGGGAACCATCCCCTTGGGCTACTGAGATCCTGGGTTTTGTTGAAACAGACTCAAAAGTGTACAAGTCATTTGTCCTTGGCACTGCAGAAGCCATGTGCTTGTTAGCTATGTGAGAAATTAGTAACAAGTCAGTAAAATCTTAAAAGCTGTTAATTTGGTGGTCTGGAGTATGTGTAGGCTGGTAACAAAGACACTTCTACACAACGTTTTGGAATTCTGCCCATTTTGAAATGAAAATTTTATTCACACATTTATATAGTAACACTGATTCTGTATTACTTACAAAAGGCAGGACACAGTAACTTAAGCATATATTAGATATTTGTATTTCAGGAAGGCAGAAATGGCTCTTCAGAGCTTTGTCCAGAAAGCGGCCTCCAGATTTGTAGCTCTTTTCATTAACAGGCCGAGGAGGGCTCAAAAATTAAATATTATGAACTGATAGCAAGATTTTGTCTCATAAAAATTCTTCTTAGAGTCTAATAATAAAGTTGCCACTTCAGTTGCCTTCTGATTTACAAAAAAAAAAAAAATTTTTTTTTAAATCAGAGTTTACCTTAGTAAAGTACCTAATTCAACAAAACTAAAGCTAGTCAAACTAAAACATTAGTTGTGTCCCAGCTGTCTCAGATCTAACATGATGTAAAAGCTGTAGTCATGCATCACAGCCTCATTGTGTTAAGGACTGTACAAATATAGATACTTCAGTGACATTGCATTTACCAGGAGAAACCCTCATTCATCTCCTCCAAAAAAATTATATAGTAACACAGTAATTTCCCAAATTATTTCAATTATAATAACAGGACAGTAAATTTGGTGGGATGACCAAAAATACACAGGGAAAGAAACAGTTGGTTGTTTTTTTTTTCAAGAGAACATTTACTAGAAAGACACATAAGGTAACACAAGCAGCCAGCTGCAGATAAAAGCCAAGATGAAAACAACATTGCCTAGCTCTTTGTTTTAAATCCTAGCTATCAAAAGCTCTTGCATCAAGCTGAAATGTCCTGGAGTTTAAATTAGAAGCTCTCCACCTGTGAAGATACACTGTATTAAATTAGAGCCAAGCTCTCAGAGATGGTGCTAATTATCATTTAATTACTGCAGTCACAGAAAGAGGAGACACATGTATGTGTGCAACATGTAAGATGCATCTCTAGAAAGATAATCACTTTGAAAAAGTATCTACACGAAAGCTTCTCTGTATTCTCAGTGTGCACAGGTAAAGAAGCAACTGTATTATACATATTTCTAATTCTAAAGATGCTGAAAATATTCAGCTTCTGACAACAAGAAATCCTGAAGAAAATTAGCTCACACTAAATAATTTAATGTGCATTTCTCTTCACACTCTGCAGGCTGAATTAAAAAGCTTAAGAAAAGACCATTATGCAACAAGCACAACTTTATAACCCACCAGGAAAGTGAAAACTAGACAGAAAAAGAAAATTTTATGCTGAAGAACAAATCAGCATATACTGGAAATGGGAGGGAACAACACAAAACCCACACCAGAAGGTAACTAGAGTCTTTTGTAAATGAAAAAAATATTAGTTTTTAACCAGCATAGGAATGAAGCTCTTAAACAGTGATTCAAAATAAGCAGCAATTGCAAAAAAGCCTGACTAATTTAAAAATGGAAGGACAGAGTTTATGTCACAGTTGCTTGCATTACTGGCCCTGACCCATGGGTCAATGACCCTTGATGCTCTCTGCAATGCTGTATCAATACCCTATCACTTCTTGTCAAACCTGCCAATCCCAAAGTAACTCAAGCAAAAAGGGACCCCAGGAGGTATCTAGTTCAGCCTCCTGCTCCTCCAGGGTTCCATCAGACTCAATGTGAAGATTTTCCCATCAAGGAGGAATTTCTTATGCTCCAGCCAGTATTTGTCACTTCTCCTTTCACTGCAGCTCTGAGAGGAGCTCCGTCCCCTTTTCATCTGCCTGTCAGGTAACTGAAGACATCATGACCATCTCCCATAAGCTTTCTCTTCTTCTGGCTGAAAAGGAAACATTTCTTCTGGTTTCAGTACCAGTTTTTCTGCTTACATCTTGCATTTCGGCTCCTTCATTTCCTTGCTGGACTTCCAGCCAGCCTGCTCCAGTACAGCAGTGCCTTCCTTGTACTGTGCAGCTCAAAGCTAAACACAGTTCTCCAGATGCAGCCTCCCAAATTCCCCAAAGGAGTGAACTCCTCCCCTCCGGCCTGCTGCCCGCAGTCCTGCCCACAGGATCCCCATGCAGTTGACGTCTTCCGCCACAAGAGCACGCTGCTGGTCCACACTCAGCTGCTGCCTGCCGGGCTCCAGGGCCTTTCCTGCCGAATTCCTTTCCAGGCAGCCAGCGTCCCGCTTGGGCTGCTGCAGGGCTCCGGTCTGCCCGGGGGCGGGAGGGGCTCTCCATTCGCCACTGAGTCTCACCAGTGTCCTGCCACTCCATTCCTCCAGCACTGGCAAGTCCATCTGAAGGGCAGTCCTGACTTCCAACCTACTGGCTACTCCTCCCCAGTAGATGCTGCCCACAAACTGGTTTGGCAGCGTGTTCTGTCCAATTGTCCTCACCTGACAATAAGGCATAAAACAGCATCAGCCCTAGTACTGACCTCTAAGAAATGCCACTAGCTACCATCTGCCAGGTGGACCTTGCACTGCCTGACAAGCCAGTTGATTTTTCATCCACCTATCCAAACCATACCTCACCAGTGTGGCTGAAAGGACCCTACAGAAACAGTACAGAAAGCCTTGCTAAAGCAGACATGAACAAAATCCACTGCTCTCCTCTGTTTACAGAAGAACTTATGACAAAAGGCAATCAGTCATGCACGGTTCACACTTGGCAAATCCACCTCCACTGTTCCTAACCTCATCTTTGTCCTTTATTTGCTTGGAAATGATTACTAGAAAGATTTTCTCCATAGTCTTCCTGAAGACTTAGATCAGGCAGGCCAGCCTGTAATTCCCCAGGTGGTCCTGTCTTGTCCTTCTTGACAGTGCACACTATTTGACCTTTTCCAGTCATTGTGAAACCTCCTCAATCACTATAAGTTCTCCAAAAGGAGCAAGAAGCCTCATAGTGACATCAGTCCCCTACCTCAGCACCCCTGGAGGCACCACATCTTCTGCCATTAATAAGTGAATGCCGAGTTTGTTGAAGTGCTCCCCATCTTCTTTCACCAGACATAACTCTCCAGTTAAGTGCAAGTCAAAAGTTTTACAAAGTTTTAACTGAAGATTTAAAATATGAATTGTCACTTGCAGATTGGTAGAATTTAAGGTCCTGGTTTATCTGACTTAATATAATACAGTATCACTGTAGCCTAAACACTGTTTGGGCAGATGGAGCACGTCTTGTCTTCTCAGATCACCCCTAGGTTCCCTTAGCACCCATCTGAGACTTTGGACATGGAGATGGATCATTTCTAGTCTTCATCCCACAATCTCTCTCCTTCAAATATGAGACTTCCTTTTAATTTTTGTTCACACACTCTTGCAGATACAGTCATTTAAGTGTAAGGTATTTCATACTCCGCTTTATACCTTGTACCTCTTTCTATATGCTGAGATCCTTCAATTAGAAATTTTCTTCTCCTCACGTCTTTCTCTACTCACTTTAGTCTATTTTTTTAACCCATTCTTCTCACACCTCTGTATCTCCTCTCCAACTTTTCCTATCACACATTCCCCTGGCAACTCTGCAAACTTCCTAGTTGCTAGCCCAAAACACTGTATGGCATCTTTCTTCATCTAGCATCAAGAGGCTCTTTCTGCTCCTTTGCCACCAACAAGCAACAACACAGGATAAAAATTATCTCATCTGTAGAAAACCAGAGATCTTGCAAGCAACTCGTCTCCATTTGAGATTTCATGAGGAAGTTCAGTGCCCAGACACTAGGTTAACAGCACAGACCAAGTGGAAGAACACAGATGACAGAATAAGGCTTGCATGCTTAGCACTGCTTCTCCACAAAGCTTTTTCAACACCTTGCTCTCAACTGCAGGAGGAGGCAGGGACATTTTCCAGTGACTCATGAAATATGGTTATCTTATCCACACATGAAAAGCACTTTGCTGGTGGGGGGGATGTCTTATAGCACTCCGTCTGTCATGTCAGACAACATTATTTAAAACAGACACGCTGAGTCCAGTTTGACTGGAGCTCCTTTTACACCACAGAAGATGGAAAAAGAGACAAGTACACTTCCTTTTCTGGCTCAAAGTAACAGGGACAAATATCAAAGATGACAGGTTGCCCACAGAGGTTGTGGAGTCTCCTTCTGTGGAGATATTCATAAGTTTTCGGGACACAATCCTGAGTTACATGCTCTAGGGGATCCTGCTTGAACAGGAGCTTGGACTAAAATGACCTCCAGTGGTTCCTTTCAACCTTACCCATTCTGTGATTGCCAGAATCCAAATAAATGAAAAAATTAGCTCTGGTAAATAGAATAGCAGAAGGCTGTAATATGGCTGGTATTGTATCTTTTATGCAAAGTCATTACCTCAACTACCCAGCTACTCTTGTCAGTACCCCAGCATGTTTGATCAGTGACTATGCTACTTGTCTCCTCTGGTACCTAAGAAGAACCAGACCATTTATCAGGAGTCAGAAGGCACAGAAAAGTGAGCAGAGTGAGAATTTAAATAATTCAGTGTCATTTTCTCAAGAACTCCTGATGAGATTTTGTACTTTAATCAATACTGCCCATGACATTTCTTACTATCCCAAATTCAAGCAAATAATATGAACATGCAAAGGGTATCTAAGGATGTTGCTGTTGTCTCACTGCAGCCCACAGAAGCTATCCTGACAGCAATCTCATGTATACACTGCCTTATGGCACCTGCAGAGGATAGTAGAGGCTAAGTTAGCTAAGAATGTGGATAATTTCTGGTAAGTGTGCACTTTCCTCAGTTTACTGAAAAACACAAATTCGGTTCTCAAATCAATTATTTAAAGTAAAATTAGAATCACATGCAATTTAATCCAGCTAGCAATCCTAAAAACTCAAAACTATTAAACTGAAAATCCTTCTCTTCACGAGGAAACACATTAAGGAAATAGAAGATAATTGCAGCAGAAAAGGCATGAAACTGAGAAATACATGATGAGAAGAACAGACATCAGTAATGGTCTAAAAATAATAATCTTTACACAGCATCTTTGGTTATACATACAAAGAGTACTTATCTCGGCTAGTAAAACTAGCAGGTTCAACTCAAGCAGTTACTACCATCACTTTCTATACCAAAACATACTTTCCTAAGTTAGACAAAAGCAAAGGTGTGTTTTTAACTACCCACCAGTAATAACCCAAGAGATTCCAACAAGACAAAAACCACTCAGAAAACAGTAAAATCCATACACACACTTTTTCTTTTAGAGTACCTTAACTAATAACCTGGCAGCTGCAATACCTACCACTTTTTAAAGACGGGTTGTTTGCCTGCTGATTCTTTCCATCTTTCTCTTTTCTAATATTCTTTGAATCTAAAAGACAAGATTCCATTACATAATAAATGTAATATTCACATTCTATCAATGTCCAGCATAACACAATGCTTTCAAACAATACAGAATATCTTGCTGACTTTCTTTTATTCATTTCAGTGCATAATCAAAAAGGTATCTATACTCTAAATTTAATCACCGGACTATTTTGCCTCCAAAATATATTGAAAAGTACAGCATGAAAAAGCAGAGATTTTGACTCCTTTATATCAATTATCAGAATAAATCCAGTTTCAAAATACATAGTATCAGCTCTACAGACAGCAATCCTGCCCTATTTTTTAACAGTTTTACTCAACCTACACACCATTTGAGATCCTGAAGATCACTGGATATCTTTATACATCTGGTCTAGATCACTGTGAACTGAGAAACAAGGAAAAAACCAAACCCACCCTAAAACTGTATTTCTGAGTTAAAGATTTCATTCTATATTTAGATTCTTGAATACTCAATATTTTCAATACAAAATTCTCAAATACTCAAAGCAGCTATCTCAGTGCACACATCAGTTATTTAAAAGAATGATTCAGGAGAATCTACCTTCCCTATCATTAATCGTGGCACACACTCAGAAAGGGGTCTGCCATATTTCATTTTTGATGGATTTCAGCATGTATGAGAGACACAGGAGAACTGGGCAGCTATAATG